>NC_083585.1:20373021-20723021 GCF_027579695.1 Neoarius graeffei
CCATACAAACACACACAGAGAACCTTCACCATACAAACACACACACAGAACCGTCAACATACAAACACACACACAGAACCGTCAACATACAAACACACACAGAACCTTCACCATACAAACACACACAGAACCTTCACCATACAAACACACACAGAACCTTCACCATACAAACACACACAGAACCTTCACCATACAAACACACACACACACAGACACACACAGAGAACCTTCACCATACAAACACACACAGAACCTTCACCATACAAACACACACAGAGAACCTTCACCATACAAACACACACAGAGAACCTTCACCATAGAAACACACACAGAACCTTCACCATAGAAACACACACAGAACCTTCAACATACAAACACACACAGAACCTTCACCATACAAACACACACACACACAGACACACACACAGAACCTTCACCATACGAACACACACACAGAACCGTCAACATACAAACACACACAGAACCTTCACCATACAAACACACACAGAACCTTCACCATAGAAACACACACACAGAACCTTCACCATACAAACACACACAGAGAACCTTCACCATACAAACACACACAGAACCTTCACCATACAAACACACACAGAACCTTCACCATACAAACACACACAGAGAACCTTCACCATACAAACACACACAGAGAACCTTCACCATACAAACACACACAGAGAACCTTCACCATACAAACACACACAGAGAACCTTCACCATACAAACACACACAGAGAACCTTCACCATACAAACACACACAGAGAACCTTCACCATACAAACACACACAGAGAACCTTCACCATACAAACACACACAGAGAACCTTCACCATACAAACACACACAGAGAACCTTCACCATACAAACACACACAGAGAACCTTCACCATACAAACACACACAGGACCTTCACCATACAAACACACACAGAACCTTCACCATACAAACACACACAGAGAACCTTCACCATACAAACACACAGAGAACCTTCACCATACAAACACACACAGAGAACCTTCACCATACAAACACACACAGAGAACCTTCACCATTCAAACACACACAGAGAACCTTCACCATACAAACACACACACAGAACCTTCACCATACAAACACACACAGAGAACCTTCACCATACAAACACACACAGAACCTTCACCATACAAACACACACAGAACCTTCACCATACAAACACACATGGAACCTTCACCATACAAACACACACAGAACCTTCACCATACAAACACACAGAACCTTCACCATACAAACACACACAGAGAACCTTCACCATACAAACACACACAGAGAACCTTCACCATACAAACACACAGAACCTTCACCATACAAACACACACAGAGAACCTTCACCATACAAACACACAGAGAACCTTCACCATACAAACACACACACAGAACCTTCACCATACAAACACACACACCCACAGAACCTTCACCATACAAACACACAGAACCTTCACCATACAAACACAGACAGAACCTTCACCATACAAACACACACAGAACCTTCACCATACAAACACACACAGAACCTTCACCATACAAACACACACACAGAACCTTCACCATACAAACACACACACAGAACCTTCACCATACAAACACACACAGAACCTTCACCATACAAACACACACACAGAACCTTCACCATACAAACACACACAGAACCTTCACCATACAAACACACACACAGAACCTTCACCATACAAGCACACACAGAACCTTCAACATACAAACACACACAGAACCTTCACCATACAAACACACACAGAACTTTCACCATACAAAGACACTCACAGAACCTTCACCATACAAACACACACAGAGAACCTTCACCATACAAACACACAGAGAACCTTCACCATACAAACACACACACAGAACCTTCACCATACAAACACACACACCCACAGAACCTTCACCATACAAACACACAGAACCTTCACCATACAAACACACACAGAACCTTCACCATACAAACACACACAGAACCTTCACCATACAAACACACACACAGAACCTTCACCATACAAACACACACAGAACCTTCACCATACAAACACACACACAGAACCTTCACCATACAAGCACACACAGAACCTTCAACATACAAACACACACAGAACCTTCACCATACAAACACACACAGAACTTTCACCATACAAAGACACTCACAGAACCTTCACCATACAAACACACACACAGAACCTTCACCATACAAACACACACAACCTTCACCATACAAACACACACAACCTTCACCATACAAACACACACAGAACCTTCACCATAGAAACACACACAGAACCTTCACCATAGAAACACACACAGAACCTTCAACATACAAACACACACAGAACCTTCACCATACAAACACACACACACAGACACACACACAGAACCTTCACCATACGAACACACACACAGAACAGTCAACATACAAACACACACAGAACCTTCACCATACAAACACACACACACACAGAACCTTCAACATACAAGCACACACAGAACCTTCAACATACAAACACACACAGAACCTTCACCATACAAACACACACACAGAACCTTCACCATACAAACACACACACAGAACCTTCACCATACAAACACACACAGAACCTTCACCATACAAACACACACACAGAACCTTCACCATACAAACACACACAGAACCTTCACCATACAAACACACACACAGAACCTTCACCATACAAGCACACACAGAACCTTCAACATACAAACACACACAGAACCTTCACCATACAAACACACATAGAACTTTCACCATACAAAGACACTCACAGAACCTTCACCATACAAACACACACACAGAACCTTCACCATACAAACACACACAACCTTCACCATACAAACACACACAACCTTCACCATACAAACACACACAGAACCTTCACCATAGAAACACACACAGAACCTTCACCATAGAAACACACACAGAACCTTCAACATACAAACACACACAGAACCTTCACCATACAAACACACACACACACAGACACACACACAGAACCTTCACCATACGAACACACACACAGAACCGTCAACATACAAACACACACAGAACCTTCACCATACAAACACACACAGAACCTTCACCATACAAACACACACACAGAACCTTCACCATACAAACACACACAGAGAACCTTCACCATACAAACACACACAGAACCTTCACCATACAAACACACACAGAACCTTCACCATACAAACACACACAGAGAACCTTCACCATACAAACACACACAGAGAACCTTCACCATACAAACACACACAGAGAACCTTCACCATACAAACACACACAGAGAACCTTCACCATACAAACACACACAGAGAACCTTCACCATACAAACACACACAGAGAACCTTCACCATACAAACACACACAGGACCTTCACCATACAAACACACACAGAACCTTCACCATACAAACACACAGAGAACCTTCACCATACAAACACACACAGAGAACCTTCACCATACAAACACACACAGAGAACCTTCACCATACAAACACACACACAGAACCTTCACCATACAAACACACACAGAGAACCTTCACCATACAAACACACACAGAACCTTCACCATAAAAACACACATGGAACCTTCACCATACAAACACACACAGAACCTTCACCATACAAACACACAGAACCTTCACCATACAAACACACACAGAGAACCTTCACCATACGAACACACACAGAGAACCTTCACCATACAAACACACAGAACCTTCACCATACAAACACACACAGAGAACCTTCACCATACAAACACACACACAGAACCTTCACCATACAAACACACAGAGAACCTTCACCATACAAACACACACACAGAACCTTCACCATACAAACACACACACACACAGAACCTTCAACATACAAACACACACAGAACCTTCACCATACAAACACACACACACAGACACACACACAGAACCTTCACCATACGAACACACACACAGAACAGTCAACATACAAACACACACAGAACCTTCACCATACAAACACACACACACACAGAACCTTCAACATTCAAGCACACACAGAACCTTCAACATACAAACACACACAGAACCTTCACCATACAAACACACACAGAACCTTCACCATACAAAGACACTCACAGAACCTTCACCATACAAACACACACACAGAACCTTCACCATACAAACACACACACAGAACCTTCACCATACAAACACACACACAGAACCTTCACCATACAAACACACACACAGAACCTTCACCATACAAACACACACAACCTTCACCATACAAACACACACAGAACCTTCACCATAGAAACACACACAGAACCTTCACCATAGAAACACACACAGAACCTTCACCATAGAAACACACACAGAACCTTCACCATACAAACACACACAGAACCTTCACCATACAAACACACACAGAACCTTCACCATACAAACACACACACACAGACACACACACAGAACCTTCACCATACAAACACACACAGAACCTTCACCATACAAACACACACACAGACACACACACAGAACCTTCACCATACGAACACACACACAGAACAGTCAACATACAAACACACACACAGAACCTTCACCATACAAACACACACACACAGAACCTTCACCATACAAATACACACACACACAGAACCTTCACCATACAAACACACACACACAGAACCTTCACCATACAAACACACACACACAGAACCTTCACCATACGAACACACACACAGAACCGTCAACATACAAACACACACAGAACCTTCACCATACAAACACACACACACACAGACACACACACAGAACCTTCACCATACGAACACACACACAGAACCGTCAACATACAAACACACACAGAACCTTCACCATACAAACACACACAGAACCTTCACCATACAAACACATACACAGAACCTTCACCATACAAACACACACACAGAACCTTCACCATACAAACACACACAGAACCTTCACCATACAAACACACAGAACCTTCACCATACAAACACACACACAGAACCTTCACCATACAAACACACATGGAACCTTCACCATACAAACACACACAGAACCTTTACCATACAAACACACACAGAACCTTCACCATACAAACACACACAGAACCTTCACCATACAAACACACACACAGAACCTTCACCATACAAACACACATGGAACCTTCACCATACAAACACACACACAGAACCTTCACCATACAAACACACACACAGAACCTTCACCATACAAACACACACAGAACCTTCACCATACAAACACACACAGAACCTTCACCATACAAACACACACAGAACCTTCACCATACAAACACACACACAGAACCTTCACCATACAAACACACACAGAACCTTCACCATAGAAACACACACAGAACCTTCACCATAGAAACACACACAGAACCTTCACCATACAAACACACACAGAACCTTCACCATACAAACACACACACACACAGACACACACACACAGAACCTTCACCATACGAACACACACACAGAACCGTCAACATACAAACACACACAGAACCTTCACCATACAAACACACACAGAACCTTCACCATACAAACACATACACAGAACCTTCACCATACAAACACACACACAGAACCTTCACCATACAAACATACACACAGAACCTTCACCATACAAACACACACACGGAACCTTCACCATACAAACACACACACGGAACCTTCACCATACAAACACACACACAGAACCTTCACCATACAAACACACACACAGAACCTTCACCATACAAACACACACACGGAACCTTCACCATACAAACACACACAGAACCTTCACCATACAAACACACACAGAACCTTCACCATACAAACACACACGGAACCTTCACCATACAAACACACACACAGAACCTTCACCATACAAACACACACACGGAACCTTCACCATACGAACACACACACAGAACCTTCACCATACAAACACACACACGGAACCTTCACCATACAAACACACACACGGAACCTTCACCATACGAACACACACACGGAACCTTCACCATACAAACACACACAGAACCTTCACCATACAAACACACACAGAACCTTCACCATACAAACACACACAGAGAACCTTCACCATACAAACACACACAGAGAACCTTCACCATACAAACACACACAGAACCTGCACCATACAAACACACACAGAGAACCTTCACCATACAAACACACACAGAACCTTCACCATACAAACACACACACAGAACCTTCACCATACAAACACACACACAGAACCTTCACCATACAAACACACACACGGAACCTTCACCATACAAACACACACAGAACCTTCACCATACAAACACACACAGAACCTTCACCATACAAACACACACGGAACCTTCACCATACAAACACACACACAGAACCTTCACCATACAAACACACACACGGAACCTTCACCATACGAACACACACACAGAACCTTCACCATACAAACACACACACGGAACCTTCACCATACAAACACACACACGGAACCTTCACCATACGAACACACACACAGAACCTTCACCATACAAACACACACAGAACCTTCACCATACAAACACACACAGAACCTTCACCATACAAACACACACACAGAACCTTCACCATACAAACACACACACAGAACCTTCACCATACAAACATACACACAGAACCTTCACCATACAAACACACACACGGAACCTTCACCATACAAACACACACACGGAACCTTCACCATACAAACACACACACAGAACCTTCACCATACAAACACACACACAGAACCTTCACCATACAAACACACACACGGAACCTTCACCATACAAACACACACAGAACCTTCACCATACAAACACACACAGAACCTTCACCATACAAACACACACGGAACCTTCACCATACAAACACACACACAGAACCTTCACCATACAAACACACACACGGAACCTTCACCATACGAACACACACACAGAACCTTCACCATACAAACACACACACGGAACCTTCACCATACAAACACACACACGGAACCTTCACCATACGAACACACACACAGAACCTTCACCATACAAACACACACAGAACCTTCACCATACAAACACACACAGAACCTTCACCATACAAACACACACAGAACCTTCACCATACAAACACACACAGAGAACCTTCACCATACAAACACACACAGAGAACCTTCACCATACAAACACACACAGAACCTGCACCATACAAACACACACAGAGAACCTTCACCATACAAACACACACAGAACCTTCACCATACAAACACACACACAGAACCTTCACCATACAAACACACACACAGAACCTTCACCATACAAACACACACACGGAACCTTCACCATACAAACACACACAGAACCTTCACCATACAAACACACACAGAACCTTCACCATACAAACACACACGGAACCTTCACCATACAAACACACACACAGAACCTTCACCATACAAACACACACACGGAACCTTCACCATACGAACACACACACGGAACCTTCACCATACGAACACACACACAGAACCTTCACCATACAAACACACACACGGAACCTTCACCATACAAACACACACACGGAACCTTCACCATACGAACACACACACGGAACCTTCACCATACGAACACACACACGGAACCTTCACCATACAAACACACACACGGAACCTTCACCATACGAACACACACACGGAACCTTCACCATACGAACACACACACAGAACCTTCACCATACAAACACACACAGAACCTTCACCATACAAACACACACAGAACCTTCACCATACAAACACACACAGAGAACCTTCACCATACAAACACACACAGAACCTGCACCATACAAACACACACAGAGAACCTTCACCATACAAACACACAGAGAACCTTCACCATACAAACACACACAGAACCTTCACCATACAAACACACACAGAACCTTCACCATACAAACACACACAGAACCTTCACCATACAAACACACACACAGAACCTTCACCATACAAACACACACAGAGAACCTTCACCATACAAACACACAGAGAACCTTCACCATACAAACACACACACAGAACCTTCACCATACAAACACACACAGCACCTTCAACATACAAACACACACACAGAACCTTCACCATACAAACACACACAGAACCTTCACCACACACACACACACACACACACACACACACACAGACCCTTCACCATACAAACACACACAGAACCTTCACATACAAACACACACAGCACCTTCACATCTACACCATACAAACACACAGAGAAACATCAGAGCAGCATTTACCACAGCTTCTTTACAATAATATAATGGATATAATGCGGTGTAGAAACACACACATACACATATTTGTGCACTTGTGAGGACCTTGACATGGGACAGCCTTGTGAGGACCACCTTTTCTCCTAGGGTTGTTTCAAAACAATCACAACAACCCTCAGGTGGGATGTCAATATCTGGTCCTCACAAAGGGGGGAATATGAAAACACACACACTTGTCTCACTATCCTTGTGATGACATTTCACTGACATGATTATTACTGCAGTTAATTAATGCTGTGCCTGCACCTCAACTTAACCTTGGTAATGAAAGGAAACCTTTTGGCTCTTTAATTATTTTTTAATTTTTGTTTAAAAAACACAACAGCAATTTCCTTGTGGTGACTATCTGAATGTCTTCACAAGGTCGAAATTGCCAGATTTTACTATCCATGTGGGGACATTTGGTCCTCAGTAGTATATAAACACATACACGCACACACACACAGAGGTTTGTCTCACTATCCTTGTGAGGACCTTCCATTGACATAATTACTACTGCAGTTAATTAATGCTGTGCCTGCACCTCTACCTAATCCTAACCTCAGTAATGAGAAGAAAACTTTTTGGCAATTTTATTATTTGTTTAAAAACACAACAGCAATTTCCTTGTGGGGACTATCCGAATGTCCCCACAAGCTTGAAATTGCCAGATTTTACTATCCTTGTGGGGACATTTGTTCTTCAGTAGTATATAAACACACACACATGCACCCTGTTAGGACTAGGACTGTTTTGGCCTCTAGAGGCCGCTGTTATTTCCTTTTCATGTCGTGTTTATTTTGGCCTCTAGAGGCCGCCACTGTTCCTGTGTTTTGTGTTTGTGTTAATTGCCTAATTATCTTCACCTGTGTCCTTAATTAGTTTGTCTATTTATACCCCTGAGTTCAGTCCTCTTGTCACGGAGTCTTTGTGCTGTTATGTTTATCTCCAGTTTCCTTTGTACTGTGTTTTTTGATCTTCTTAGCTTTTGTATTTTTGCACTTTGCTTTTCTTTTGGATTATACTCTTTGGTTTTTTTTTGTCTTTTGTTTTGCCCTGTATATAGTGTATATAGTTTAAATAAACCTTTTGATTCTTTTTCTACTTCCGCCTCACGCCTCTGCATTTGAGTCATCCCCCTGGTGGCCTAGTGGGGGTTTGCTGGATTATCACACCAACGAACCAGGTTCGAATCCCAGCAAAACCCTAACAGAAAGACTCCGTCATGACCGACTCAGCAGAGGCTGCTTCAACTGTCTACCCGGCCAACCTTCAGGGAATTATGGCAGCTTTGACACGCTTCGGAGCAACCATGGACGCTCATGGACGTACGCTCACCAGCCAACGTGAGGCCCTCGCTCGCCACGAGGAACTGCTTCAGCAAATTGGGAAAACCCTGGCACAGCTGACATCTCTGCCTGCATCTCCTGCTCCTGATCCAGTTCCTGCTCCTGATCCAGCTCCCACTCCCACTCCTGCTCCAGTGCCTCCTGCAATGCTGCCTTCTTCACCTCGCGAACCCAGCCTTCCTGCACCACAGAGGTATGACGGCAAGCACAGTGAGTGCCGAGAGTTCCTTACCCAGTGTCAACTCACCTTTGAGCTTCAGCCTACCACCTACACTACGGATCGCCGCAAGATTGCCTTTGTGATCACCTTATTAGCTGGTAAGGCGCGAGCCTGGGCTACTGCTATCTGGCAAAGACAGGGACCTGAGTGCTTTGATTTCCAGCTGTTTTCTGAAGAGATGCTTCGGGTCTTCGATCAGGCAGACATCAGTACCGACGCAGCCCGAAAGCTCATGTCCATCCGGCAAGGAGGAAGCGTCGCAGATTACGCCATCTCGTTCCGAACACTCGCAGCAGTAAGTGGATGGAACGAGACTGCCCTGGTGTCAGCCTTCCACCATGGTCTGTCTGACCCCATCAAGGACGGTCTGGCCTCTATTGGATGCCCAAGTGACCTCGAAACCCTCATCTCACATGCTATTCGTCTGGACAACAGGATGAGAGAACGCCACCAAGCCTTGAGCCCCCCCAGCCTCCCTACCTCTACCTGGAGACCGTCTACCTCCTTCAGTGACTGTCCAGAACCCATGCAAGTGGGTCGTACTCGCCTCTCCGCATCTGAGAGGGAGCGCAGAAGGAGGGACAAGTGCTGCATCTACTGTGGCAAACCTGGTCACTTCCGAGCATCATGTCCCGAACTCTTGGGAAAAGGACCGCCCCGTCCAGCCGAGGGAGGGTTGTGACGGGGCCTACTCTCTCTCCCGGACTCCCTGGCCAAGGAATCTACATCCCGGTCTCCATCTCCTGGGGTGAGTCTGTCCACTCTTGTCAAGCTTTGATAGACTCAGGGGCGGCTGGGAACTTTATGGATATTCACTTCGCCCAAAGCATCAATATTCCGACTGCACCTCTTGAAGTCCCACTGTCTGTGTCTGCCCTCGATGGCCAAGCGTTAGGTGATGGAAGAGTCACCCAAGTTACTTCTCCAGTTTTCCTCCAGTCTCAAGGTCACAAGGAAGAAATATCCCTGCACCTGATTCCTTCACCTGAGTTCCCAGTTATTCTAGGCCTTCCTTGGCTTACTCGCCACAACCCTCGCATAGACTGGGTAACAAGCCAGGTTGTGGAATGGGGCCCTGCATGCCATGCCTCTTGTCTGCTCTCTAGCTCTCCTGTGTCTCCTGCCGAGCCCCCTGATCTCACCGAGTTATCTCAAGTTCCCACAGAGTACTGGGATCTCAAGGAGGTATTCAGCAAGAGCAGGGCCGCCGTTCTTCCTCCGCACCGGGCCTACGACTGTGCCATCGACTTGCTCCCTGGGACTACCCCTCCTCGTGGCAGACTGTTTTCACTCTCTCAGCCAGAACGCAAGGCCATGGAGGAATACCTCAAAGATGCCCTGGTCTCTGGGTTTATTCGACCCTCCACTTCACCTGCTGGAGCCGGCTTCTTCTTTGTCGGCAAGAAGGATGGGGGGCTCCGACCATGTATTGATTACAGGGGCCTGAATAAGATCACTGTGCGCAACCGATATCCCCTTCCGCTGATGTCCACAGCTTTCGACCTGCTCCAAGGCGCCACCGTCTTCACCAAGTTGGACCTACGGAACGCATACCACCTCATCCGTATCCGACAGGGAGACGAGTGGAAGACTGCCTTTAACACCCCGTCTGGGCACTACGAATACCAGGTGATGCCCTTCGGACTCACCAACGCACCAGCTGTTTTTCAGGCCCTAATCAACGACGTCTTAAGGGACATGATTAACCTATACGTTTTTGTCTACCTCGATGACATCCTTATCTTTTCCAAGACCGTGCAGGAGCACCGCCACCATGTCCGCCAGGTTCTCCAGAGGCTGCTACAGAACAATCTGTTCGCCAAGGCCCAGAAATGCGAATTTCATGTTCCCGAGGTCTCCTTTCTGGGATTTATTGTACGGACAGGCCAACTCCAAATGGACCCTGCCAAGACCCTGGCCGTCCGGGATTGGCCTACTCCCAAGTCCGTTAAGGAGGTTCAGCGGTTCTTAGGATTCGCTAACTTCTACCGCAAGTTCATCAGGAACTTCAGTTCTGTGGCAGCACCCATGTCAGACCTCACCAAAGGGACAGGTGGATCTTATGGCTGGTCTCCTCAGGCAGAAAAGGCGTTCAAAGACCTCAAGGACCGCTTCTGCACGGCACCCATTCTGGTTCTCCCGGACACCTCCCAACCATTCATCGTGGAGGTGGACGCCTCGGACAGTGGTGTCGGCGCGGTGCTCTCTCAACGTTCGGAAGGAAAGCTGCACCCCTGCGCTTACTTCTCCCACCGCCTGAGTCCTGCTGAGTCCCGGTACGATGTGGGGGATCGAGAACTGCTAGCGGTCAAACTGGCCCTTGAGGAGTGGAGGCACTGGCTGGAGGGAGCACAACATCCATTCCTGGTTTGGACTGACCACAAGAACCTGGAGTACCTCCAGCAAGCCAAGAGACTGAACCCTCGACAGGCTAGGTGGGCCCTGTTTTTCAGTCGATTTGACTTCACCCTCTCATACCGCCCCGGCTCCAAGAACACCAAACCTGACGCACTGTCCAGACTGTTCTCTGCCACTAACAGGGAGAATGAAGTCGGGCCTATTATCCCTGTGTCCCGGATTGTGGCCCCTGTCCGCTGGGGTATTGAGGAGGCTGTCCGACGAGCCCAACGCCAGGACCCCGGTCCTGGGACGGGGCCACCAGGCCTCTTGTACGTCCCACATCAAGCCCGGGCCAAGGTTCTCCAGTGGGGTCACTCTTCCCCTCTCACCGCCCACCCGGGAGCTCGGAGGACCCTGGACTTCCTGAAAAGACGCTTCTGGTGGCCTAACATGGAGCAGGAAGTAAGGTCATTTGTCCTGTCCTGTGAGGTTTGCACCAGAACCAAGAACCCACGACAGCATCCCCAGGGTCTCCTGCATCCTCTGACCATTCCCCGGCGTCCCTGGTCCCACGTGGCAGTCGACTTTATCACGGGTCTCCCTGAGTCACAAGGTAACACGGTCATTTTGGTCTTAGTTGACAGATTCTCCAAGGCCTGCCGCTTCATACCACTGTGCAAACTCCCCTCTGCTCTTGAAACTGCGAAACTTTTGTTTAATCATGTCTTCCGAGTCTTTGGTCTTCCACAGGACATCGTCTCAGACCGAGGGCCCCAGTTCTCCTCCCGAGTGTGGCACGGGTTCTGCAAGGTCATCGGAGCCACTGCCAGCCTCTCCTCTGGGTTTCACCCACAGTCCAATGGTCAGACGGAGAGGCTCAACCAGGACCTGGAAACCACCCTGCGAGGCCTGGCTATGGATAACCCGACATCGTGGAGCACCTGGCTGCCATGGGCGGAGTACGCCCACAACACCCTGCAGTCATCGGCCACCAAGCTGTCGCCATTCCAGTGCCAATTCGGGTTCCAGCCACCTCTGTTCCCGGACCAGGAGGAGGACGCGGGGGTGCCCTCGGTCAACCAATATGTGAGACGGTGTCGCAAGACCTGGAGCAAGGTCAGGAAGACCCTCATACAGACCTCCAGAACCAACCAGACTCAGGCCAACCGCCATAGAAGACCTGCACACGCTTTCCGCCCTGGGCAGCGTGTTTGGCTGTCCACTAAGGACCTTCCACTACGGGTGGAGAACCGCAAGCTTGCTCCTCGCTACATTGGCCCCTTCAAGGTGGTGCGCAGGGTGAACCCTGTCTCCTACCGGCTCCAGTTGCCCCGGACTCTGAGGATCAACCCCACTTTCCATGTTTCCCTGTTACGGCCCGTACTGACGTCTACGTATGCCCCTGCCCCTAGGAACCCCCCACCCCCCCGCATCTTCCAGGGGCAGACTGTGTTCACTGTGAATCGCCTGCTTGACTCCCGCCGGGTCCGCAATATCTGGTGGACTGGGAGGGCTATGGTCCTGAGGAGCGCTGCTGGGTTCCTGCTCGGGATGTCCTTGATAAAGAACTATGTCGGGACTTCCATTCGGCCCATCCGGATCGCCCTGGGAACGTCAGGAGACGCTCCTAGAGGGGGGGGTCCTGTTAGGACTAGGACTGTTTTGGCCTCTAGAGGCCGCTGTTATTTCCTTTTCATGTCGTGTTTATTTTGGCCTCTAGAGGCCGCCACTGTTCCTGTGTTTTGTGTTTGTGTTAATTGCCTAATTATCTTCACCTGTGTCCTTAATTAGTTTGTCTATTTATACCCCTGAGTTCAGTCCTCTTGTCACGGAGTCTTTGTGCTGTTATGTTTATCTCCAGTTTCCTTTGTACTGTGTTTTTTGATCTTCTTAGCTTTTGTATTTTTGCACTTTGCTTTTCTTTTGGATTATACTCTTTGGGTTTTTTTTGTCTTTTGTTTTGCCCTGTATATAGTGTATATAGTTTAAATAAACCTTTTGATTCTTTTTCTACTTCCGCCTCACGCCTCTGCATTTGAGTCATCCCCCTGGTGGCCTAGTGGGGGTTTGCTGGATTATCACACCAACGAACCAGGTTCGAATCCCAGCAAAACCCTAACACACCCCTTTGTGTCACTATCCTTGTGAGGACCTTCCTCTGACATAATTATTATTGCAGTTAATTAATGCTGTGCCTGCAGCTCAACTTAACCTTAGTAATGAAAAAGAAACTTTTTGGCTATTTTATCATTTGTTTATTTTTGTTTAAAAAACACAACAGCAATTTCCTTGTGGGGACTATCTGAATGTCCTCACAAGGTCAAAATTGCCAGATTTTACTATACCGTCCACTGACATAATTAGTATTATAGCTAATTAATGTTACACTGAACTCTATCCCCAACCTTAACCTCAGTAAATAAAATAAATATTTTTTGTTTTAGGTTTAGGGGTGGTTTGTTTTGTTTAAAATAAAAGGCCCCAGGTGGCACAGTGGTACAGTGGTTAGCACTGTCACCTCACAGCTAGAAGGTTCTGGATTCAAACTAGCCAGTCGACCAGGGCTTTTCTTTTTAGAGTTTATATGTTCTCACAATTTCCTGTGTGGGTTTCCTCCAGGTGCTCTGGTTTCCTCCTACAGTCCAAAGACATGCAAATTAGGTCAACTGGCTACTCTAAATTTCGCATAGGCATACTTGCCAACTATACCGCTTTTGACAGGTGAATACCACCTACTGCTTTTAGTTCTAAAAACTACCACATTACAAAATAATCAGCGAACACTGTTGGATTTGCTCTTCTGATCTCGCTTCAGCTGTTTTCAGCACAAGGGATTCAAGTATATCATATCAAATAGTCATATTAAGTGAAGCTGAGAGCCAATGGAACGGCGCGATAATTCCGTTGGTTCTCATTACACTTCCAGGCAATCAAAATCTATTCAATTGTTCCTTGGCCCATGACACACCTTTCCTCAAAATTTAATCAAAATCTGTTCACTACTTCGAGTAGTGAACACACACACACATACCCCTTTAGTGAATCATACTAATAGGTGATGAGCTCACATGTTACAACAAATCACACCAGTATGTGTAAAAACCAAACACACTCTGGTGATCATGAACAATGAAAACTCTGAAGAAAAAAAAAGATTCGCTGTGACAACAAGTTCAAGGTGACTTGGTTATTGGAGCATCCAGCATCAAAGCATTGAGGCAAGGTGAGAAGCAGCATTTTGTTAAGCATGTCGGTCTGCTTTTTTTTATCAAGTTTCTTCAAATATGGCACTCAGAATGCAGGATAATGCACCATTTTACACTGGATTTTTTTTCAAATTTTTCCTGGGAGGGGCATGCCCCCGGACCCCCCTAGAAGGGCATGACTGTGCCACAGAACCTGATCTACTTAATTCTCTGGGGGTTTGCAAGTATGCATAGGTGTTAGCATGAGTGTGAGTAGTTGTCTGTCTCTCTGTGTTATCCCCATGATAGATTGCCGACCTGTCCCAGATGAACCCCACCTCTCGCCCAAAGGCAGCTGGGGTTGCCTCCAGGTCACACATGACCTGCATGGAATAAATGTTATAGAAAATAAATGAATGAATAAAAGTACCCACACACCCAAATGAACACTCCTACTCACATCACCATCATACACTATATGTCTCAAAGTTTGCGGACATCTAACCATCCCACCCATATGTAGTTCTTCCACCAAACTGCAATGCTGACTGAACACCAGGCCTCCTCATCCAATATCAGTACCTGACCTAAATCTGGAATGGGGTGTTCAAAAAGCATGTGTGGGTGTCCACAAACGTTTGGCTAGATAGTGTACTTTAATGTCATGACTGATTTCTTTACCAGCTCCAGTCTGCTTTAGAGAGACATTAATAATCCGACCATTATCTCATTTCAGCAATTAGATCTAGTGGTCATGTAAGCTTTAAATTGGATCTCTTAAATTGGATTAACGCTAAGGGATTAAATAAAGTCTAATAGAAATTGATGCTTGTCTTTGTAGAGTTTTTTGTTTGTTTGTTTTGGGTCAAATGAAGGGCATCTCCAAAAAATAGCATTATGTGCAATGTCTAATAATAAATGAAACATTCAAGCCGAGAAACAAGTCACGGGTGTCCAGGAAACTAGAGTAAATTCCAGCCAACAGGAAATACATAATAGGATTTTGGCAAATGAAAATATTCTTGATTTAAGAAGTAGGAACACTGTAATTAAATTAAAGTGTTTACTCGTACTTTGCTCCTCAAAGAATCAGATTTTTAAATGACTCTTGTATTAACACATTAAAGTGCATTTAAATAAAATCATCAATTAATTCATCTTCAGTAAGAGCTTTATTCTGGTCAGGGTCATGGTGGATTTGAAAGTGATCAAGAGGCATCCAATACACACTGAATGAGATTATGTACAGTGGTGCTTGAAAGTTTGTGAACCCTTTAGAATTTTCTATATTTCTGCATTAATATGACCTAAAACGTCATCAGATGTTCACACAAAGTCCTAAAAGTAGATAAAGAGAACCCAGTTAAACAAATGAGACAAAAATATTATACTTGGTCATTTATATATTCAGGAAACTGATCCAATATTACATATCTGTGAGCGGCAAAAGTCTGTGAACCTCTAGGATTAGCAGTTAATTTGAAGGTGAAATTAGAGTCAGGTGTTTTCAATCAATGGGATTCAGGTGTGAGTGGGCACCCTGTTTTATTTAAAGAACAGGGATCTATCAAAGTCTGATCTTCACAACACATGTTTGTGGAAGTGTATCATGGCATGAACAAAGGAGATTTCTGAGGGCCTCAGAAGAAGCGTTGTTGATGCTCATCAGGCTGGAAAAGGTTATAAAACCATCTCTAAAGAGTTTGGACTCCACCAATCCACAGTCAGACAGATTGTGTACAAATGGAGGAAATTCAAAACCATTGTTACCCTCCCCAGGAGTGGTCAACCAGCAAAGTTCACTCCAAGAGCAAGGCGTGTAATAGTCGGCGACGTCACAAAGGACCCCAGGGTAATTTATAAGCAACTGAAGGCCTCTCTCACATTGGCTAATGTTAATGTTCATGAGTCCACCATCAGGAGAACACTGAACAACAATGGTGTGCATGGCAAGGTTGCAAGGAGAAAGCCACTGCTCTCCAAAAAGAACATTGCTGCTTGTCTGCAGTTTGCTAAAGATCATGTGGACAAGCCAGAGGGCTATTGGAAAAATGTTTTGTGGACGGATGAGACCAAAATAGAACTTTTTGGTTTAAATGAGAAGCATTATGTTTGGAGAAAGGAAAACACTGCATTCCAGCATAAAAGCCTTATCCCATCTGTGAAACATGGTGGTGGTAGTATCATGGTTCGGGCCTGTTTTGCTGCATCTGGGCCAGGATGGCTTGCCATCATTGATGGAACAATGAATTCTGAATTATAACAGCAAATTCTAAAGGAACATGTCAGGGCATCTGTCCATGAACTGAATTTCAAGAGAAGGTGGGTCATGCAGCAAGACAATGACCTGAAGCACACAAGTCATTCTACCAAAGAATGGTTAAAGAAGAATAAAGTTAATGTTTTGGAATGGCCAAGTCAAAGTCCTGACCTAAATCCAATTGAAATGTTGTGGAAGGACCTGAAGTGAGCAGTTCATGTGAGGAAACCCACCAACATCCCAGCTGAAGCTGTACTGTATGGAAGAATGGGCTAAAATTCCTCCAAGCCGGTGTGCAGGACTGATCAACAGTTACCAGAAATGTTTAGTTGCAGTTATTGCTGCACAAGGGGCCAGATACTGAAAGCAAAGGTTCACATACTTTTGCCACTCACAGATAAGTAATATTGGATCATTTTCCTCAATAAATAAATAAATGACCAAGGATAATATTTTTGTCTCATTTGTTTAACTGGGTTCTCTTTATCTACTTTTAGGACTTGTGTGAAAATCTGATGACGTTTTAGGCCATATTAATGCAGAAATATAGAAAATTCTAAAGAGTTCACAAACTTTCAAGCACCATTGTACAAACATTCATTTGCATACTCATCAGTGTTGTAGTCGAGTCACTAAACCTCGAGTCCGAGTCCAGTCTTGAATCCTCAGTGTTGAAGTCCGAGTCAGTGAAAAAAAAATTTGGAGTTAAGTCTGAAAACAAGACTCCAATCGCATCATTTGACGGTGTCTGTTGCTGCCTTTATGTGAAAGCGTCTCTGCTGCTGTGTTGGACTAATGTTACTGCTCGACTGCCACATTTTAGTTAACAGGCTACAGATGAAAAGCTTGTTTATCGCTCAGTAAGCCCCGCCCACCATGAACAGGGCAAAAAGGGTTAACACTAGCTAGTTGATCGCTCAGCAAGCCCCGCCCACTATCAACAGCAACGAACATAGCGTGTCACTTCCTTCTCTGGGTGGAGTCTTACCAAATAATGATTGAAGTTCGAGGTTGTTCCTGTCGTCTCCTCGATAGTTCTTCTACATATGGAACACACAGCAGTGCATTTTTTCCCACTGCACGAGAAGTCTGTATAAGCAAAGCGGACAATCCTCGGGGCGTCTCTCCAGGCTTTTTAGCGCCACCTGTTCCTGAACAGGTGAATATGCATTCTCTTGCACAAAATTAGTTAAAAATGTAATATACAGTGGTGCTTGAAAGTTTGTGAACCCTTTAGAATTTTCTATATTTCTGCATAAATATGACCTAAAACATCATCAAATTTTCACACAAGTCCTAAAAGTAGATTAAGAGAACCCAGTTAAACAAATGAGACAAAAATATTATACTCTGTCATTTATTTATTGAGGAAAATGATCCAATATTACATATCTGTGAGTGGCAAAAGTATGTGAACCTCTAGGATTAGCAGTTAATTTGAAGGTGAAATTAGAGTCAGGTGTTTTCAATCAATGGGATGACAATCAGGTGTGAGTGGGCACCCTGTTTTATTTAAAGAACAGGGATCTGTCAAAGTCTGATCTTCACAACACATGTTTGTGGAAGTGTATCATGGCACGAAAAAAGGAGATTTCTGAGGACCTCAGAAAAAGCGTTGTTGATGCTCATCAGGCTGGAAAAGGTTACAAAACCATCTCTAAAGAGTTTGGACTCCATCAATCCACAGTCAGACAGATTGTGTACAAATGGGGGAGATTCAAGACCATTATTACCCTCCCCAGGAGTGGTCGACCAACAAAGGTCGGCGAGGTCACAAAGGACCCCCAGGTAACTTCTAAGCAACTGAAGGCCTCTCTCACATCAGCTAATGTTAATGTTCATGAGTCCACCATCAGGAGAACACTGAACAACAATGGTGTACATGGCAGGGTTGCAAGGACAAAGCCACTGCTCTCCAAAAAGAATATTGCTGCTCGTCTGCAGTTTGCTAAAGATCACATGGATAAGCCAGAAGGCTATTGGGAAAATGTTTTGTGGATGGATGAGACCAAAATAGAACTTTTTGGTTTAAAAGAGAAGCATTATGTTTGGAGAAAGGAAAACACTGCATTCCAGCATAAGAACCTTATCCCATCTGTGAAACATGGTGGTGGTAGTATCATGGTTTGGGCCTGTTTTGCTGCATCTGGGCCAGGACGGCTTGCCATCATTGATGGAACAATAAATTCTGAATTATACCAGCGAATTCTAAAGGAAACTGTCAGGTCATCTGTCCATGAACTGAATCTCAAAAGAAGGTGGGTCATGCAGCAAGACAACGACCCTAAGCACACAAGTCATTCTACCAAAGAATGGTTAAAGAAGAATAAAGTTAATGTTTTGGAATGGCCAAGTCAAAGTCCTGACCTTAATCCAATCGAAATGTTGTGGAAGGACCTGAAGCGAGCAGTTCATGCGAGGAAACCCACCAACATCCCAGAGTTGAAGCTGTTCTGTACGGAGGAACGGGCTAAAATTCCTCCAAGCCGGTGTGCAGGACTGATCAACAGTTACCGCAAACGTTTAGTTGCAGTTATTGCTGCACAAGGGGGTCACACCAGATACTGAAAGCAAAAGGTTCACATACTTTTGCCACTCACAGATATGTAATATTGGATCATTTTCCTCAATAAATAAATGACCAAGTATAATATTTTTGTCTCATTTGTTTACCTGGGTTCTCTTTATCTACTTTTAGGACTTGTGTGAAAATCTGATGGTGTTTTGGGTCATATTTATGCAGAAATATAGAAAATTCTAAAGTGTTCACAAACTTTCAAGCACCACTGTAGATATCAATATTTTATGTCAAATTATTATGGCATGTTACAAAAAATAAAGAAAAAATCCAAGTCCTTGTCTCCAATTTATGAGTCCAAGTGAAGTCATGAGTCCTTAAAATTAGGGCATGAGTCAGACTTGAGTACTACAAGCCTGACACTCATTCACGTCTTGGAGCACTTTAGTGTTGCCTATCCACTCACTGGTATGTTTTCGGGAGGTGAGAGGAAACCCAGACAGACATGTGGAGAACATGCACAGGAATTTCATCGAGCTGTCAGGGGGCACACTAGTCAAATTATTTCCAAAATGTTATTTTCTTATTAAATTAGCCAGTTCATTTCTATAATATTTCAAAATGGATTAATTTCCTAAATTTTCTTAACCAGTGCCGAGCTGTCTTTAGTCTCAGTTTCAATCTGCTTGTGTCAACACTGCTGAGCTCCTCACCGCTATAAAATGTCAGGTCCCCCACCTGCCAAGGTGACCAATGGGCTGAGGTCATTAGCATACAAAATTACCACCCACACAAAAGCTAAATTTTATTGCATTCTTCACAGATGTCTTTTAAAGATCACAGGGAACTGTGCTAAATTATGCAAGATAACGTCCCCTTTGAAAACCATTTCAGCATCAGGCAGCCAAAGCACGAGTCGACTCACTACTCACTTTTACGCTGTTTATTAACACACCTTTACTACGCTTGAAAAGAAAGCAAGTCTAGGAAAACCCACACAAAAAAAAGTAAGAAATAGAGCAATCTACTGCATGTTGCAAATAATTGTGATATTAAGGAAATAGTTTGGACAGAAATAAAATTTTTCTAAATGCAGTAGTTAAGCTAAAACATACAGACTGGGGACCATTCCATCAGAATAAATAGAAACGTTTCCCATCATAGGGTAACGGTTAAAGCTAAATTAAATTAGAATAACTTTGTACTGACTTGCAGTGAGCCTTCTCCCTGAAAGGGGATAAGTGGACATAAATCATGCTTAATGAAATGACTCCTGCAGCATAACAGAATTACGTTAGATATAATGCAATACAACAACAGATCTAAATGACTGGCTCGAGTGAATGCCATTGAATTCATATCCTGCCACTGAACCTTTGGGGCCGTGACGTGACATTCTCGTCCTAAACAACTACTTATAGTAAGAAACGGCCCTGCTGCTCTCTCACCTGCCACAAATTATATCCCCACATGCATTTAGGGTCCGTTCAGGTGGAATCACAGCTCCATGGTTCACGATTCAATCCTGAGCGTTCTGTCTGTGCACCTTTTCCTCCTCGTTCTCTAGGTTTCCTTCCACCTGCCAAAAACATGTAGGATGTGAATGTGTGTGTGTGTGTGTGTGTGTGATTCCCTGTGATGAACTGGTGTCTCATCCAGAGTGTATGTTGTACCCAGTGTTGGAGTCGAGTCACTAAACCTCGAGTCCGAGTCCAGTCTCGAGTCCCCAGTGTTCAAGTCCGAGTCATTAAAGAAAATTTCAAGTCGAGTCTGAGTTGAGTCCACTATTGATCCGAGTCAAGTCCGAGAACAAGACTCAAACCGCGGCATTTGACGGTGGCTGTTGCTGCCTTTATGTGAAAGCGTCTCTGCTACTGTGTTGGACTAACGTTCCTGCTCGACTGCCCCATTTTAGTTAACAGGCTACAGATAAAAAGCTTCTTCATCGCTCAGCAAGCCACGCCCACTCTCAGCAGGGCAAATAACATGAGAGAGGGTTAACACTAGCTAGTTCATCGCTCAGCAAGCCCCGCCCACTATCAACAGGGCAAATAACATGAGAGAGGGTTAACACTAGCTAGTTCATCGCTCAGCAAGCCCCGCCCACTATCAACAGAGCAATGAACATAGCGTGTCACTTCCTTCTCTGGGTGGAGTCTTACCAAATGACGATTGAAGTTCGAGGTCGTCTCCGTCGTCTCCTCGATAGTTCTTCTACATATGGAACACACAACAGGGCATTTTTTCCACTGCACGAGAAGTCTGTAGAAGCAAAGCGGACAATCCTAGCGGCGTCTCTCCAGGCATTTTAGCGCCATTAATGTTAGTTTGTTCCTGAACATGACGTATGAACAGGTGATTGTGCATTGTCTTGCACAAAATTAGTACAAAAATTAATGTAGATATAAATATCTTATCAAATTATTATGGCATGTTCCAAAAAAATAAAGAAAAATTCCGAGTCCTCATCTCCAATTTATGATTCAGAATGCAGTTAATGCACAAGTCCGAGTCATCAGTGCTCAAGTCCAGGTCAAGTCCTTAAAATTACGGCACGAGTCAGACTCGAGTCCAAGGCCTGGACTCCAGTGCTACAAGCCTGGTTGTACCACACTGAATAGTTTATATAAATATTAATTTTAATATGTGAACCCTATCTATTCACCAGTAAAAAAAATCCATTATTTTATTGACGTATCAATACAACACTCATAGGGCTGAAACTCCTTTAGTACAAAATGGATTGGGTCCTAAAATATTGACAGACGTAAAGGGAAAAAAAGAATGGCTGTGGGCCATATGAACAGCTCAGTAGTGAGGCCCTGAAGCACACTTGTCTTCAGAGTTGCTGGATGGTTCATGAAATACCTCTGAATTTCTCCAAAAACAGATTTTTAAAGCACAATCCCAGGAGCTTAAGTGCAACCCAGTAACCTAGTCGTGTTGACTGTGGCACAAAGAGGGTTGATTTTTTTCTTTCTTTCTTTTCTTTAAGAAACACAAAAGCATTTCATATCCACTGCATATGTAAAATAATAAGGAAAGGTTTCGAAAGCAATTATGCAAAACCTTTGTTAAGATTTTCTCAAGGTGACGTGTACTGAGTTCTGTGGAAATGTTTGATTAACCTTTAAGCTGCTGTTCTGTTTAAGTGTCTATTCCTGTCACTGAGCGACATGTTAATGTGTTATACACATTCCTGTATTTGCTGCTTGGTTGCATGCACTTCGTTAATATACATTTACGTAAAAAAACTAATATATGGGTCATAAAGAAACCCCAAAGACTAACGGCAATCCAAGCCTCATTGCATGATGGCAATGAAATATTAGTATTACGTTCCAAAAGATGACATGATCATTCATTCTATACTGTTTATCCATTACAGGTAGCGGGTGAGTTGGAGCCAAACCCAGCTGACATTGGGTGAGAGGCAGGCTACACCCTGGACAGGTTGCCAATCTACCCTAGAGAGACACAGATACACAGAACAGAGGTGGCGGCAGGAAGTTTTGGATGGGGGGGGCGATGTGTTGCACGGCGAAGGTGCGCCAAATCTAGGGGGGTCCGGGGGCATGCCCCCTCGGGAAATAAAACGCTATTTCCCGCATTTTGAGAGGCAAATTTTGGTGGAGTAAAGCTAAGTTTAATGTCTCTATTAGAGTACATTTCGTCCATGTATTTTTTTCTGTATGAAACAGAACCAACGATACTATAAGGTAATTACGTCTACTTAGTATTGTTAAGAGGATAACACCCTCTTACCATGGGTTTGGTCAGGGCAGCAAGCGAATTCATGTCGATCTCGAGCAGCATCAAGTTTTTGGGTGCCCAAAACTACTTGCACGCCTCGTGAATGCTATCTAGCCATCCGGACAGGACACGAGTTATCAGTCAGATACAAATGTAACAACACTGTCATAGCCTTGCTGTCACAGGCTTGGGTACCTGCTTTGGCGCAAGTACCCAAGGAGACCAGACATGTCTAGACAGTTGCCACAGCAACGGATTAATTAGTCCACAGAATATTCATAAATCAGCTTGTCTACTAAAAGTGATGAGTTTTGCAGTTCTTCGTAAGCCAAATAAGGAAAATCCCAGAAAGTGGAGGCAATCGGTGACGTCAGGGCCAGGCTAATTTGCATCGGTTTTAGTGCGAATGGGTGCTACCAACCTACACTACAAAGGGATGCTGCTGGAGCGCTGGGATGAAGGGACGCAGCGGGATTTAATAAGGGAAAACAAAGGCGCACAGTGGGCTGTTTATTCACACTACTCTCTCCTTTCCTTCCTTGTAAATAGTCAGAGGACTGGCTTGTGGCCTAGTGGTTAGCGTGTCCGCCTCTCGATTGGGAGATCGTGAGTTCTACTCACAGTTGGGTCATACCAAAGACCATCATAAAAATGGTACGTACTGCCGTCTGTGAGTGGGGAGCCAAACTCTCGTGGTTACCAGAGGACTAGCCCCACACTGTAACCCTAGTTATGTAATAGGCGAGAGGCCAAGGGCTATGGAAATGGAGATCGGCGCCGCCCTATGCGCCACATGGCGTGGGAAGGACTTTGAAATAGCCAAAGGACTCCCATCGTAACTTTAACTCCCAACATACCGTAATTTTAGGGGGACCGTGCCCCCCTTTGCCGCAGCCACTGCAGAGACACAGATAACCATTCACACTCACAGTCACACCTATGGGCAATTTAGAGCAGCCAGCTGACCTCATCTGCATGTATTTGGACTGTATGAGGAAATCAGAGCACCCAAAGAAAACCCACTCAGGCACAAGAACATGCAAACTCAGCACAGAAAGGCCTCAGTGGACCAGAACATTCGAACCTAGAGCCCTGCTTGCTGTGAGGTGACAGTAGGGTGGCACGGTGGTGTAGTGGTTAGCACTGTCGCCTCACAGCAAGAAGGTTCCGGGTTTGAACCCAGTGGCCGGCGAGGGCCTTTCTGTGTGGAGTTTGCATGTTCTCCCCATGTCTGCGTGGGTTTCCTCTGGGTGCTCCGGTTTCCCCCACAATCCAAAAGACATGCAGTTAGGTTGACGTGGGGCGGCCTTGGGCTGAGGTGCCCTTGAGCAAGGTACCTGACCCCTGACTGCTCCCCGGGCGCTCTGGTGTGGCTGCCCACTGCTCTGAGTGTGTGTGCGTGTGTTCACTGTTTCAGATGGGTTAAATGCAGAGGATGAATTTCACTGTGCTTGAAGTGTGCATGTGACAAATAAAGGTTTCTTCTTCTAACCACTGCACCACTGTTCTGCCATGACATCAACTACTGCAATAATAAATTGCTCATATAGAGATAAGCAGAAATATGTGATAAGAAAGAGAATATGTTAACTTGTTTAAAAAGATCTGAAGAGTCGTAAATTAATCCTGAAAGTCAGAAACATAAAGTTTTTAATTATTTAGGGACTGTTCACCAGCACCACCATTAATCCTGTGTTGGACATTAGACAGGACTGGTGTGTGGTTAAGAGCGCCCCCGAGCGGTCATGTGCAGTACAGCGTGTGGAAACGACGAACCGAATCAAACGCTCGTGAAATTAATTTATCACAAGCTTATTGACTAAAATAGCGACGAAAACAGATATGTTTGACTAAAGAACACATGTCGATAATGTTAGCTATATTATTAACATTAAGACACTCCAATTAAAGCAGCGTCGTGTACATTAAACTCGGATTTAAAGTCACAAACGAGTCGGTTCTTTGAATCGGTTCTTCTATTTGAGCATGAAGAGCCGACTCTCACATATGAGCCTGTTTTGTCGATGTAGGAACATGCAGTCCTTTGCTGAGTTAACGATTATGTAAATACATGTTTATAAAATATAATCCGAAGTAATGTTATGTATGATCGGCAAAGCAGATTGAAAAGTCTGAAAATGGCAATGAGTCGTTTGGGAGGCGAGAGTGTCGGTTCTTATCGGTGAGTTGAATCAAATGATCTGAGTCAGTGGAAAGGGCGGGATGCTAGGCTAATGCACTCTTTTTCGACAGAAACTTTATTATCGTTATTGTTACAGCGTAGTTAACCAGCTAGAGTAACTAAATAACTAACTCCCAGTATATTTTGTCAGTATTTATTCGGTTTTACACTGAATATTTTGCATTGTGAGGTAAATTCCGAACAGAGGTATTGACATTTTGAGGTAAATTGCATGAACAAACACGAGCGTTAGCCGACAAGCTAGCATGAAATTTAACACGAGCTAATTAGCTAGCTAGCTTAATCACTTATCACTTCATCCAAAGATATTTAATTCATGAGAAAACACAAGCTATTTTTCCAGTGAAAGACCTGCTGAGTGATAAAAGTTAATATGGAATTAAAGAAGGAAAGTGTAACTGTTTGACAAAACAATGAATATTACAAGTGAGAGGATTAAAAAAAAACTTCTCAGAGGATATAAAAGAAGATTTATAAAAGCACACAAGTTCTTAGAGAATATCAGTATCCTATTTAGAAAGGGACCTTTATTTTTTGTTATTTGTAATAATGCTATTCTATGTTATTTGTAATTGTCTGGAAAGAAGTGTCTGATAAACGCCTTTTCCTTGAGGTGTTTTATCCCCAAACAGGACAATGACTGGTAAAGGATTGCCGATGACCCTCAGGGGGACAGATGTTAAAGGAACTAAACTGAAAGTGCCAGAGGTAAATCACACAATCAGCAATTAGACATCAGAAACCACACAGCACACGCAGACGGCTTCTACATTTCTACAAAACTGAGCTGAGATTCCAGTGGTTTATTTTAAACGAGAAGCCAAACAGATTCTGTTATTTACACTACCGTTCAAAAGTTTGGGGTCACTTTGAAATGTCCTTCTTTTTGAAAGAAAAGCACTGTTCTTTTCAATGAAGGTCACTTTAAACTAATCAGAAATGCACTCTATACATTGCTAATGTGGTAAATGACTATTCTAGCTGCAAATGTGTGGTTTTTGGTGCAATATCTCCATAGGTGTATAGAGGCCCATTTCCAGCAACTCTCACTCCAGTGTTCTAATGGTACAATGTGTTTGCTCATTGCCTCAGAAGGCTAATGGAGGATTAGAAAACCCTTGTACAATCATGTTAGCACAGCTGAAAACAGTTGAGCTCTTTAGAGAAGCTATAAAACTGACCTTCCTTTGAGCAGATTGAGTTTCTGGAGCATCACATTTGTGGGGTCGATTAAATGCTCAAAATGGCCAGAAAAATGTCTCGACTATATTTTCTATTCATTTTACAACTTATATTGGTAAATAAAAGTGTGACTTTTCATGGAAAACACAAAATTGTCTGGGTGACCCCAAACTTTTGAACGGTAGTGTATATTTTTATGTTCCACAGGTTTAAAGTGCATATCACGGGTAAATTCAGGAGCAAGATCAATGTAATTCTCCTATTTTATATTAAACTTTGGTCAAATATCTGTAACATTCTGCATTCTCTGTGTTTTTTTTTTTTTACCTTGCGCAATGCAGGTATGCGTCGACTTAAGCTAGCCGCACACTACGCCGATCCACGCGGTACCGAACCGACCCATTTCAGAGCCGACTCCCGACAGGGCACGCACATATCCCCGACTAACTCACGACTGTTGACGAGTGCAGTCGCGATTGAAGCGACACCAAACGAGATTATGCGAACTAAGCATCATAACAAACATTCCGCTAAATATCACGTGACAATAGCTTTGTGATTGGCTATTGGATATAGTTACTGTTAAATCCAACACTTGAAGATGCTACAGGCTGAATTACAAATGACACAACATGGAATATGTAGCGCACTATCTAGGCTGCATGAGCTATTATTTCCAACCTTAAATAGTGCACTTATATAGGGGAGTTAAAGCGATTTGGAATTCAGCCACACAACTTGAGCAGAGTGGCTTTCCAGCCCACTGTGTCTATGGATAAAGCTTCAGTCTATGGAATTACAGTATATACCTGCATTAGGTGCTACCAACACGTATTTCTCGCGCTAGAAATTGTGTTTAATGATGTCACGTGTTATATGCGAAAGATATGATTGGCTATTGCTAGCGACTCTCGCCGATCAGTCTGGCTCCTGATTAGTTTTTCAAATCGGCTGTGAGATGAGTCGGTACCATCGAAAACTAGTCTTTATGCCTGACTCGCGACTTCAGTTGGCTCGGTACGCTGAAAATCGGCGTAGTGTGCGGCTAGCTTTACGACTGCGTTTGGTTACGACTGACCGGTCGTAAACCGATCTGGTCGTAAGTCAGCCTATGTTAAATGAACGTAAGTATATTGTGATGTGTAATGATATTGTAATCATCTTAAAGTCTTATTTTATCAACATTTTCTTATTTCATTATCTTGGCTCATTATTTGGTTTAAGTCAAACACTGCATACTACAGTACAATTCGTTTACTATGTGCAAAACAAAAAATATGAAATACAGGTGTGAAAAATAGAAAACATTTTAGTTTGAAACATACCAAAATACAAATGTAAAACAGCAAAATACAAAATTTAGTGACCGCTGGCATTACTGGTGCTTGGCTGTGGGTCGTCTACGTCATCATCAGCTGTTGCAGCGCTCGGGCTGGTGGGAGGATTTGCTCGTTTCATAAACATGGTAAGCCTCGTCTGAATTGTTTGTTTCTTTTTCTCATAAATTTCACGATATGGACGAAGCGCGTCGTACTATCCATTCAATCCTTGCAAATCGTTCTATGTTTGGGTCCATTGCTTCAAAATGTGCAAGGAGTTTATTCAGTTGAGATAAACCTTCTGATAATCCCTTAGTGGTGAACATCCTTCGTGGCTCCTCCTCTTCTTCTTCTTTCTCCACTTCTCTTCTTTCTTCTTCTGCCACTCTTTCTTCTTCCAATTCGATCAGCTCTTCATTTGTAAGTTCTCCAGATTCTTGGTCTAGCAACTCCTCGACATCGTCCATTTCACACTCCAAGGAAAGTTTTTTTTGCCAGATTCACTATTTTATCCCGAATCACATCAAGTTCTTTTTCACTATCAAGTCCAGCAAAATTATTCACATAACGGAATCCTGCTAATTCCGAATAAGTGTGACAGGGGCCTTAAAGTGCATATCACGGGTAAATTCAGGAGCAAGATCAATGTAATTCTCCTGTTGTATATTAAACTTTGGTCAAATATCTGTAACATTCTGCATTTTGTGCAATTTTTTACCTTACGCAATACCAGAAAAATTCAGTTAAAATCAAGCCATTTGAGGCGAATTGGTCCGCCTCTGAAAAAACTTGCCATTGGGATTTCCCGGCAAACATTGATTTTCGTGACGTCGCATGCAGGACGCCTCCCTCTGAATCCTACGTCAGCACTGGTTTGTTTATGAGAAAACGACCTGGTGGTTTTCTGCAAATTTCTTCAACGTTATCATGTAATTATTAAAATGGTTAACAGATGTATCGTAGGAGGGTGTAGCAACACCAATCTTGATGGGATTAGTACTCATCGTTTCCCAAAAGACCGGACAATGAGAGAGAAATGGGAGCGCTTGGTCTACACAGGCTGTGCACTGAAACCGTGCAAAGCTCGTGCAGCTTGCTCACGCTTCCGCAGGTAACGTCACGAATCTGGCTCCAGACTCCCTTGGGATTTTTCCAGACGCGTTTAGTTATTTTATTTTTTTCGCTTGTAGACAGATGGCCTTGTGCAAAATTACCCTTCTGGATGAGTGTGTAAAGGTACATACTTTCATATAAAAAAAAAGATATTGGTCCAGAATATGCACTTTAAAGCTAGACTGCCTTTCAGATTTTTCAAGTGTAGGCCATAAAAAGAACTTTCCCCGACGCCCAGTTATTTTTGTTTAGTGGACTGAAAACGACTAAATTCAAATCAGTGATTTCCAATGTTATTAGTTTTTCTTTAATAGAACAATTAATTAATTTATCTCCACATGGCCCTAAATTCTCCGCTACTTTTTCCTGCTTCACCATGACGCAATAAGTACTACGTCATACATGACGTGGTGGGCTTTCCCCGTTCGCGCAAGGCATTGTGGGATACAAATTTGAAACAGGAGAGAAAAACGGAGGACGCAAGTGTGCGAATGAAATGTGAAAGACCGATTACAGTAACGGAAAGCGAGAAGAAAAGACGTTATATACGAAGGAAAGGAAACGCAGGACCAAACTAATAAATATCGGCGCTCAGCGAACGCATCGGTGTGATCAACTGTTTGTTTAGAGACAGAATGATGGAACTGTCAGTGCACGGTCAAAGGTAAACCTGTAGATGGCAGTAATGCAGCACTGTGGATGCCACCTGCCGTAAAACCCAAAAGAAGAAGATAAACCTGTGCATGTGCACACGGACTTCCTCTGTCTGCTTGACTGCATGAAGCGAGCGATTTCATGCACATTATTTGCTTTAATCCCCTCAAATGAAATAACTTCCCAGCCACAGAATGGCCTGATATTTTGTGAGATATTACAGAAATAAACATAAATCACAACGACCACATTTCAGAGGGAACTAAATTTCACTGAGCTTATGAAATCAAAAGGCCTTCAAGCTTTACTATGAAGAGAAAACAAATGTTTGCCCTTTTTCTTCTTTTACATTGGAGGAACCACTTCACGATTTTAATTAAAAAAAGAGACTACAGTGACAAATCTAGTGACTTTTTCAGTATGTTAGTCTCACGCTTACTTACTTTGTCCAGCTGGTCCCAATTATGCGTGTGGTGTCTAAGTCATGTGGACCCTATTGATCCACATGTCATATTAATTGGAGCATAGTTTTACGCCAGCTGCCCTTCCTGCTATAACCCTCCCATTTCCGGGCTTGGGAAACAACCATTCACACACAGATTAACACCTATGGACAATTTAGAGTAGCCAGTTAAACTAACTGCATGTCTTTGGACTGTGGGGGGAAACCGGAGTACCCAGGGAGCACCGGGGAAACACACACAGAAACGGAGAGAACATGCAAACTCCACACAGAAAGGCCCCACTGGCCACTGGGCTCAAACCCAGAGCCTTCTTGCTGTGAGGCAACAGTATTAAGCACTACACCAACGTGCCACCCTTTTTCACCCTTTTACAGTTAGTGAGCATCGTGAACTCGCTACGGTTCTCCAGCCCACATCACAACTGCTGCTATACGAGTTTAGAAAGCAGGTTTGCTCGACTCACCATCAGTGTGTAATGCTTGACTGTGCTGCAAGCAATCACTTACCAGCATGATCCCCACATGGCCAATCACTGATCACCATGATCCCCCCAGGGCCAATCACTGGTCACCATGATCCTCCCACGGCCAATCACTGATCACCATGGTCCCCCCCACGGCCAATCACTGATCACCATGATCCCCCATGGCCAATCACTGATCACCATGATCCCCCCCACGGCCAATCACCATGATCCCCCCCCATGGCCAATCACCATGATCCCCCCACGGCCAATCACTGATCACCATGATCCCCCACAGCCAATCACTGATCACTATGATCCCCTCCACGGCCAATCACTGATTACCATGATCCCCCCCATGGCCAATCACTGATCACCATGATCCTCCTCACGGCCAATCACCATGATCCCCTCCACGGCCAGTCACTGATCACCATGATCCCCCCACGGCCAATCACTGATCACCATGATCCCCCCACGGCCAATCACCACAGTCCCCCCACAGCCAATCACCATGAGCCCCCCCACGGCCAATCACCATGATCCCCCCACGGCCAATCACTGATCACCATGATCCCCCCACGGCCAATCACCGTTCACCATGATCCCCCCCCACGGCCAATCACCGTGATCCCCCCACGGCCAATCACTGATCACCATGATCCCTCCACGGCCAATCACTGATCACCATGATCCCCCCACGGCCAATCACCATGATCCCCCCCATGGCCAATCACCATGATCCCCCCACGGCCAATCACCATGATCCCCCCCACGGCCAATCACCATGATCCCCCCCACGGCCAATCACCATGATCCCCCCCCACGACCAATCACCATGATCCCCCCAAGGCCAATCACTGATCACCATGATCCCCCCACGGCCAATCACTGATCACCATGATCCCCCATGGCCAATCACTGATCGCCATGATCCCTCCACGGCCAATCACCATGATCCCCCCACGGCCAATCACTGATCACCATGATCCGCCCACGGCCAATCACTGATTACCATGATCCCCCCCATGGCCAATCACTGATCACCATGATCCTCCTCACGGCCAATCACCATGATCCCCTCCACGGCCAGTCACTGATCACCATGATCCCCCCACGGCCAATCACTGATCACCATGATCCCCCCACGGCCAATCACCACAGTCCCCCCACAGCCAATCACCATGAGCCCCCCCACGGCCAATCACCATGATCCCCCCACGGCCAATCACTGATCACCATGATCCCCCCACGGCCAATCACCGTTCACCATGATCCCCCCCCACGGCCAATCACCGTGATCCCCCCACGGCCAATCACTGATCACCATGATCCCCCCACGGCCAATCACTGATCGCCATGATCCCCCCACGGCCAATCACTGATCACCATGATCCCCCATGGCCAATCACTGATCGCCATGATCCCTCCACGGCCAATCACCATGATCCCCCCACGGCCAATCACTGATCACCATGATCCGCCCACGGCTAATCACCATGATCCCCCCCACAGCCAATCATCATGATCCCCCCACGGCCAATCACCACGATCCCCCACGGCCAATCACTGATCACCATGATCCCCTCCACGGCCAATCACCATGATCCCCTCCACGGCCAATCACCATGATCCCCTCCACGGCCAATCACCATGATCCCCCCCACGGCCAATCACCATGATCCCCCCACAGCCAATCACCATGATCCCCCTCAGCCAATCACTGATCGCCATGATCCACCCACGGCCAATCACTGATCACCATGATCCCCCCACGGCCAATCACTGATCGCCATGATCCCCCCACAGCCAATCACTGATCGCCATGATCCCCCCACGGCCAATCACCACGATCCCCCGACGGCCAATCACTGATCACCATGATCCCCCCAGGGCCAATCACTGATCACCATGATCCCCCACGGCCAATCACTGGTCACCGTGATCCCCCACGGCCAATCACTGGTCACCGTGATCCTCCCACGGCCAATCACTGATCACCATGGTCCCCCCCACGGCCAATCACTGATCACCATGATCCCCCATGGCCAATCACTGATCACCATGATCCCCCCCACGGCCAATCACCATGATCCCCCCATGGCCAATCACCATGATCCCCCCATGGCCAATCACCATGATCCCCCCACGGCCTATCACTGATCACCATGATCCCCCACAGCCAATCACTGATCACTATGATCCCCTCCACGGCCAATCACTGATTACCATGATCCCCCCCACGGCCAATCACTGATCACCATGATCCTCCTCACGGCCAATCACCGTGATCCCCTCCACGGCCAATCACTGATCACCATGATCCCCCCACGGCCAATTACTGATCACCATGATCCCCCCACGGCCAATCACTGATCACCATGATCCCTCCACGGCCAATCACCACAGTCCCCCCACAGCCAATCACCATGATCCCCCCACGGCCAATCACCATGATCCCCCCATGGCCAATCACCATGATCCCCCCCATGGCCAATCACCATGATCCCCCCCCACGGCTAATCACCATGATCCCCCCCACGGCTAATCACCATGATCCCCCCCACGGCCAATCACCATGATCCCCCCAAGGCCAATCACTGATCACCATGATCCCCCCCCACGGCCAATCACCATGATCCCCCCATGGCCAATCACCATGATCCCCATAAGGCCAATCACTGATCACCATGATCTCCCCACGGCCAATCACTGATCACCATGATCCCCCATGGCCAATCACTGATCGCCATGATCCCTCCACGGCCAATCACCACGATCCCCCCACGGCCAATCACTGATCACCATGATCCGCCCACGGCTAATCACCATGATCCCCCCACGGCCAATCACCATGATCCCCCACGGCCAATCACTGATCACCATGATCCCCTCCACGGCCAATCACCATGATCCCCCCACGGCCAATCACCACGACCCCACCACGGCCAATCATTGATCACCATAATCCCCCCCACGGCCAATCACCGTGATCCCCCCACGGCCAATCACCGTGATCCCCCCACGGCCAATCACCGTGATCCCCCCACGGCCAATCACCGTGATCCCCCCACGGCCAATCACCGTGATCCCCCCACGGCCAATCACCGTGATCCCCCCCATGGCCAATCACCGTGATCCCCCCATGGCCAATCACCGTGATCCCCCCATGGCCAATCACCGTGATCCCCCCACGGCCAATCACCGTGATCCCCCCATGGCCAATCACCGTGATCCCCCCCATGGCCAATCACCGTGATCCCCCCCATGGCCAATCACCGTGATCCCCCCCATGGCCAATCACCGTGATCCCCCCATGGCCAATCACCGTGATCCCCCCATGGCCAATCACCGTGATCCCCCCATGGCCAATCACCATGATCCCCACGGCCAATCACTGATCACCATGATCCCCCACGACCAATCACTGATCACCATGATACCCTCCATGACCAATCACTGATCACCATGATCCCCCACGACCAATCACTGATCACCATGATCCCACACGGCCAATCACTGATCACCATGAACCCCCAAGGGCAATCACTGATCACCATGATACCCTCCACGGCCAATCACTGATCACCATGATCCCCCATGGCCAATCACTGATCACCATGATCCCCCACGGCCAATCACTGATCACCATGATCCCCCACGACCAATCACTGATCACCATGATACCCTCCATGACCAATCACTGATCGCCATGATCCCCCCATGGCCAATCACTGATCGCCATGATCCCCCCACGGCCAATCACTGTTCGCCATGATCCCCCCACGGCCAATCACTGATCGCCATGATCCCCCCACGGCCAATCACTGATCGCCATGATCCCCCCACGGCCAATCACTGATCGCCATGATCCCCACACGGCCAATCACTGATCGCCATGATCCCCCCACGGCCAATCACTGATCGCCATGATCCCCCCCACGGCCAATCACTGGTCGCCATGATCCCCCCCATGGCCAATCACTGATCGCCATGATCCCCCCACGGCCAATCACTGATCGCCATGATCCCCCCACGGCCAATCACCGCGATCCCCCCACGGCCAATCACCGCGATCCCCCCACGGCCAATCACCGCGATCCCCCCACGGCCAATCACCGCGATCCCCCCACGGCCAATCACCGCGATCCCCCCACGGCCAATCACCGCGATCCCCCCACGGCCAATCACCGCGATCCCCCACGGCCAATCACTGATCACCATGATCCCCCCACGACCAATCCCCATGTTCCCCCCACGGCCAATCCCCATTATCCCCCCACAGCCAATCACTGATTGCCATGATCCCCCATGGCCAATCACTGATCGCCATGATCCCCTCACGGCCAATCACTGATCGCCATGATAACCCACGGCCAATCACTGATCACCATGATCCCCCCACGGCCAATCACCATGATCTCCCCACGGCCAATCACTGATGACCATGATCCTCCCTACGGCCAATCACTGATCGCCATGATCCCCACACGGCCAATCGCTGATCACCATGATCCCCCACGGCCAATCACTCATCACCATGATCCCCCACGGCCAATCACTGATCACCATGATCCCCTCCACGGCCAATCACCACGATCCCCTCTACGGCCAATCACCACGATCCCCCCACGGCCAATCACCACGACCCCACCACGGCCAATCATTGATCACCATAATCCCCCCCACGGCCAATCACCGTGATCCCCCCACGGCCAATCACCGTGATCCCCCCACGGCCAATCACCGTGATCCCCCCACGGTCAATCACCGTGATCCCCCCACGGCCAATCACCGTGATCCCCCCCATGGCCAATCACCGTGATCCCCCCATGGCCAATCACCGTGATCCCCCCATGGCCAATCACCGTGATCCCCCCATGGCCAATCACCATGATCCCCCCCATGGCCAATCACCGTGATCCCCCCATGGCCAATCATCGTGATCCCCCCATGGCCAATCACCGTGATCCCCCCCATGGCCAATCACCATGATACCCTCCACGGCCAATCACTGATCACCATGAACCCCCATGGCCAATCCCTGATCACCATGATACCCTCCACGGCCAATCATTGATCACCATGATCCCCCATGGCCAATCACTGATCACCATGATCCCCACGGCCAATCACTGATCACCATGATCCCTCACGACCAATCACTGATCACCATGATACCCTCCATGACCAATCACTGATCACCATGATCCCCCACGACCAATCACTGATCACCATGATCCCACACGGCCAATCACTGATCACCATGAACCCCCAAGGGCAATCACTGATCACCATGATACCCTCCACGGCCAATCACTGATCACCATGATCCCCCATGGCCAATCACTGATCACCATGATCCCCCACGGCCAATCACTGATCACCATGATCCCCCACGACCAATCACTGATCACCATGATACCCTCCATGACCAATCACTGATCGCCATGATCCCCCCACGGCCAATCACTGATCGCCATGATCCCCCCACGGCCAATCACTGTTCGCCATGATCCCCCCAAGGCCAATCACTGATCGCCATGATCCCCCCACGGCCAATCACTGATCGCCATGATCCCCCCACGGCCAATCACTGATCGCCATGATCCCCCCACGGCCAATCACTGATCGCCATGATCCCCACACGGCCAATCACTGATCGCCATGATCCCCCCACGGCCAATCACTGATCGCCATGATCCCCCCCCACGGCCAATCACTGGTCGCCATGATCCCCCCCATGGCCAATCACTGATCGCCATGATCCCCCCACGGCCAATCACTGATCGCCATGATCCCCCCACGGCCAATCACCGCGATCCCCCCACGGCCAATCACCGCGATCCCCCCACGGCCAATCACCGCGATCCCCCCACGGCCAATCACCGCGATCCCCCCACGGCCAATCACCGCGATCCCCTCACGGCCAATCACCGCGATCCCCCCACGGCCAATCACCGCGATCCCCCCACGGCCAATCACCGCGATCCCCCCACGGCCAATCACCGCGATCCCCCCACGGCCAATCACCGCGATCCCCCCACGGCCAATCACCGCGATCCCCCCACGGCCAATCACCGCGATCCCCCCACGGCCAATCACCGCGATCCCCCCACGGCCAATCACCGCGATCCCCTCACGGCCAATCACCGCGATCCCCTCACGGCCAATCACCGCGATCCCCTCACGGCCAATCACCGCGATCCCCCCACGGCCAATCACCGCGATCCCCCACGGCCAATCACTGATCACCATGATCCCCCCACGACCAATCCCCATGTTCCCCCCACGGCCAATCCCCATTATCCCCCCACAGCCAATCACTGATTGCCATGATCCCCCATGGCCAATCACTGATCGCCATGATCCCCTCACGGCCAATCACTGATCGCCATGATAACCCACGGCCAATCACTGATCACCATGATCCCCCCACGGCCAATCACCATGATCTCCCCACGGCCAATCACTGATGACCATGATCCTCCCTACGGCCAATCACTGATCGCCATGATCCCCACACGGCCAATCGCTGATCACCATGATCCCCCACGGCCAATCACTCATCACCATGATCCTCCCACGGCCAATCACGGATCACCATGGTCCCCCCCACGGCCAATCACTGATCACCATGATCCCCCATGGCCAATCACTGATCACCATGATCCCCCCACGGCCAGTCACTGATCACCATGATCCCCCCACGGCCAATCACTGATCGCCATGATCCCCCCACGGCCAATAACTGATCGCCATGATCCCCCCACGGCCAATCACTGGTCGCCATGATCCCCCCACGGCCAATCACTGGTCGCCATGAAACCCCCAACGGCCAATCACTGGTCGCCATGATCCCCCCCACGGCCAATCACTGGTCGCCATGATCCCCCAACGGCCAGTCACTGGTCGCCATGATCCCCCCACGGCCAATCACTGGTCGCCATGATCCCCCCACGGCCAATCACTGGTCGCCATGATCCCCCCCACGGCCAATCACTGGTCGCCATGATCCCCCCCAGGGACAATCACTGGTCGCCATGATCCCCCCACGGCCAATCACTGGTCGCCATGATCCCCCTCGGCCAATCACTGGTCTCCATGATCCCCCCACGGCCAATCACTGATCGCCATGATCCCCCCACGGCCAATCACTGATCGCCATGATCCCCCCACGGCCAATCACTGGTCGCCATGATCCCCCCACGGCCAATCACTGGTCGCCATGATCCCCCCACGGCCAATCACTGGTCGCCATGATCCCCCCCACGGCCAATCACTGGTCGCCATGATCCCCCCACGGCCAATCACTGGTCGCCATGATCCCCCCCACGGCCAATCACTGGTCGCCATGATCCCCCCCACGGCCAATCACTGATCGCCATGATCCCCCCACGGCCAATCACTGATCGCCATGATCCCCCCACGGCCAATCACTGATCGCCATGATCCCCCCCACGGCCAATCACTGATCGCCATGATCCCCCCACGGCCAATCACTGATCGCCATGATCCCCCCACGGCCAATCACTGATCGCCATGATCCCCCCACGGCCAATCACTGGTCGCCATGATCCCCCCACGGCCAATCACTGGTCGCCATGATCCCCCCACGGCCAATCACTGGTCGCCATGATCCCCCCCACGGCCAATCACTGATCGCCATGATCCCCCCACGGCCAATCACTGGTCGCCATGATCCCCCCACGGCCAATCACTGGTCGCCATGATCCCCCCACGGCCAATCACTGGTCGCCATGATCCCCCCCACGGCCAATCACTGGTCGCCATGATCCCCCCCAGGGCCAATCACTGATCGCCATGATCCCCCCACGGCCAATCACTGATCGCCATGATCCCCCCACGGCCAATCACTGATCGCCATGATCCCCCCACGGCCAATCACTGATCGCCATGATCCCTCCACGGCCAATGACTGGTCGCCATGATCCCCCCACGGCCAATCACTGGTCGCCATGATCCCCCCCCACGGCCAATCACTGGTCGCCATGATCCCCCCCACGGCCAATCACTGGTCGCCATGATCCCCCCCACGGTCAATCACTGGTCGCCATGATCCCCCCACGGCCAATCACTGGTCTCCATGATCCCCCCACGGCCAATCACTGGTCTCCATGATCCCCCCACGGCCAATCACTGATCGCCATGATCCCCCCACGGCCAATCACTGATCGCCATGATCCCCCCACGGCCAATCACTGATCGCCATGATCCCCCCACGGCCAATCACTGATCGCCATGATCCCCCCACGGCCAATCACTGTTCGCCATGATCCCCCACGGCCAATCACTGATCGCCATGATCCCCCCACGGCCAATCACTGATCGCCATGATCCCCCCACGGCCAATCACTGATCGCCATGATCCCCCTCCACGGCCAATCACTGATCGCCATGATCCCCCCCCACGGCCAATCACTGGTCGCCATGATCCCCCCCCACGGCCAATCACTGATCGCCATGATCCCCCCCCCACGGCCAATCACTGGTCGCCATGATCCCCCCCACGGCCAATCACTGATCGCCATGATCCCCCCACGGCCAATCACTGATCGCCATGATCCCCCCACGGCCAATCACCGCGATCCCCCCACGGCCAATCACCGCGATCCCCCCACGGCCAATCACCGCGATCCCCCCACGGCCAATCACCGCGATCCCCCCACGGCCAATCACCGCGATCCCCCCACGGCCAATCACTGATCACCATGATCCCCCCACGGCCAATCCCCATGATCCCCCCACGGCCAATCCCCATGATCCCCCCACGGCCAATCCCCACGATCCCCCCACGGCCAATCACCACGATCCCCCCACGGCCAATCACCACGATCCCCCCACGGCCAATCACCACGATCCCCCCACGGCCAATCACCGCGATCCCCCCACGGCCAATCACCATGATCCCCCCATGGCCAATCACTGATCACCATGATCCCCCACGGCCAATCACTGATCACCATGATCCCCCACGGCCAATCACTGATCAACATGATTCCTCCACGGCCAATCACTGATCACCATGAACCCCCATGGCCAATCCCTGATCACCATGATACCCTCCACGGCCAATCATTGATCACCATGATCCCCCATGGCCAATCACTGATCACCATGATCCCCCACGACCAATCACTGATCACCATGATCCCCCACGACCAATCACTGATCACCATGATACCCTCCATGACCAATCACTGATCACCATGATCCCCCACGACCAATCACTGATCACCATGATCCCACACGGCCAATCACTGATCACCATGAACCCCCAAGGGCAATCACTGATCACCATGATACCCTCCACGTCCAATCACTGATCACCATGATCCCTCATGGCCAATCACTGATCACCATGATGCCCCCCACGGCCAATCACTGATCACCATGATCCCCCACGGCCAATCACTGATCACCATGATCCCCCACGGCCAATCACTGATCACCATGATGCCCCCCACGGCCAATCACTGATCGCCATGATCCCCCCACGGCCAATCACTGATCGCCATGATCCCCCCACGGCCAATCACTGATCGCCATGATCCCCCCCCACGGCCAATCACTGGTCGCCATGATCCCCCCCACGGCCAATCACTGATCGCCATGATCCCCCCACGGCCAATCACTGATCGCCATGATCCCCCCACGGCCAATCACCGCGATCCCCCCACGGCCAATCCCCATGATCCCCCCACGGCCAATCACCACGATCCCCCCACGGCCAATCACCACGATCCCCCCACGGCCAATCACCACGATCCCCCCACGGCCAATCACCACGATCCCCCCACGGCCAATCACCACGATCCCCCCACGGCCAATCACCACGATCCCCCCACGGCCAATCACCACGATCCCCCCACGGCCAATCCCCATGATCCCCCCACGGCCAATCACCACGATCCCCCCACGGCCAATCACCACGATCCCCCCACGGCCAATCACCACGATCCCCCCACGGCCAATCACCACGATCCCCCCACGGCCAATCACCACGATCCCCCCACGGCCAATCACCACGATCCCCCCACGGCCAATCACCACGATCCCCCCACGGCCAATCACCATGATCCCCCCATGGCCAATCACTGATCACCATGATCCCCCACGGCCAATCACTGATCGCCATGATCCCCCCACGGCCAATCACTGATCGCCATGATCCCCCCACGGCCAATCACTGATCGCCATGATCCCCCCCCACGGCCAATCACTGGTCGCCATGATCCCCCCCACGGCCAATCACTGATCGCCATGATCCCCCCACGGCCAATCACTGATCGCCATGATCCCCCCACGGCCAATCACCGCGATCCCCCCACGGCCAATCACCGCGATCCCCCCACGGCCAATCACCGCGATCCCCCACGGCCAATCACTGATCACCATGATCCCCCCACGACCAATCCCCATGATCCCCCCACGGCCAATCCCCATGATCCCCCCACGGCCAATCACCACGATCCCCCCACGGCCAATCACCACGATCCCCCCACGGCCAATCACCACGATCCCCCCACGGCCAATCACCACGATCCCCCCACGGCCAATCACCACGATCCCCCCACGGCCAATCACCATGATCCCCCCATGGCCAATCACTGATCACCATGATCCCCCACGGCCAATCACTGATCACCATGATCCCCCACGGCCAATCACTGATCAACATGATTCCTCCACGGCCAATCACTGATCACCATGAACCCCCATGGCCAATCCCTGATCACCATGATACCCTCCACGGCCAATCATTGATCACCATGATCCCCCATGGCCAATCACTGATCACCATGATCCCCCACGGCCAATCACTGATCACCATGATCCCCCACGACCAATCACTGATCACCATGATACCCTCCATGACCAATCACTGATCACCATGATCCCCCACGACCAATCACTGATCACCATGACCCCACACGGCCAATCACTGATCACCATGAACCCCCAAGGGCAATCACTGATCACCATGATACCCTCCATGGCCAATCACTGATCACCATGATCCCCCATGGCCAATCACTGATCACCATGATGCCCCCCACGGCCAATCACTGATCACCATGATCCCCCACGGCCAATCACTGATCACCATGATGCCCCCCACGGCCAATCACTGATCACCATGATGCCCCCCACGGCCAATCACTGATCACCATGATACCCTCCACGGCCAATCACCATGATCCCCCCCACGGCCAATCACTGATCATCATGATCCCCCTCACGGCCAATCACTGATCACCATGATCCCCCCCACGGCCAATCACTGATCACCATGATCCCCCCCACGGCCAATCACTGATCACCATGATCCCCCCCACGGCCAATCACTGATCACCATGATGCTCCCACGGCCAATCACTGTTCACCATTGCTTGTCCTACTCTCTCACCTCTTTGTTCTTCATTTTAAACTCTCTTTTTTAGAGATCTTACTTTTTTTTATGAGTCCTAAAAGTGAGTAGATGTTTTCCTTCACAGCTACTCACTGTCACTGCTTCTTTTTTTCTGCGTTTTAGAGAGCGTTCTTGACATTTACTATCCTGTAAATGCGTTATGGTATCATGACCAAAGATGATTTCTTTCTATAAGAAACTATTTAAGAAATAAACGATAGTCTGTTATTTTCTATTTTGATAAAATTCTGTTTTGTTATATTCTAAGTGAATATCTTACTTCGTCCTTCTTATTTGCAGCTTGATGTGCCATTGATCATGATAAATGACTAGTATTCAAATTAGTCTGTGCCATCATCTAGCGATTTTAAGTGACTTGTTGAGCTTGTTTTAGCTACTTTCCCTTGAAAAGAGTTGGCAACACTGGAAGGAACCACAATGAGAGTCACAAATAAGAATTAATGTTGCCTTCTAATTGCACCACAAATGAACGCATATAGATGCTGTAATTTCCTTTGGTACTCGCTGAATATCCAGCTATACAGCCGATGTTATACATAAGGATTTAAACATTTTCAGCCAGACAAACCACAAGTCAAATTTATTAATTCACAGGACATAAAGGATCATTTATTTTGTCATCCATCACTCCTCCTACATCACCTCAGGAGGTATTATATCTCCTGTAAGAGGTTTAATCAAGATTTAATGATGTTTCATTTCCACTAGTGAGATGCTTTCAGAGTCAGTAGACACAATAAGATTGATGTTAGCATGGATAGTTGCTCCTGTAGGAACAACAAAGTGCGGATCCATGTATAAATGAGTGTTTCTACTCTGTGATCTATATAAAGTCACATTTTTCAGAGTCAGGATGCTGCATATGTGTCAATTATATCAAAATACAAGAATGACAAGATTTGTTAAAAATGACTTCCACCCCATTGAACATCTTTGGGATGAACTGAAACACCGACATCAGTACCTGATAGAAATATAACAATTCACCCAATTCGCGATTTGATTTTCCCACAATATTTTTGAAAAAAAAAAAGTTAAATGAAGAAAACTTTATTACCAAAAAAAGTAACATTTATTTTCATATTGTTTATCAACTTAAATATTCATTTTGTTAAATTTAAAAAAACAACATTTATTACATTTTCTTAATAACCAACAATAATTATTTACCCACATTTGTAAAGGTTGGAATAAAATACGATAGCGTACCTAAAATAGTACTTTTATCAAAAATGAAAAAGTTAATGACAAACAGGCCTTTTCTTAATAAACTTTTATGAACATTTCTACTACTTACAGGGATTAAAGCAAAAAAAAAATCCTGAGCCTGAACTTTTTAAACTTATGCAAGCGACTCTATTCACCATATGGCCGGTCGGTTGGAAGAGTTGGCACACAATATAGGCCTATATATATATATATATATATATATATATATATATATATATGTGTGTGTGTGTGTGTGTGTGTGTGTTTTATGTGGTTGCAGGGGTCGTAATATGCAACATGAACACATTCACAGGGTCAAAAAGATTGCACGAATGATTGCAGACTAAGTTTGACTTTTGAAAATGCATTACCAAAAACGGCCAGTAGATGGCAAAAGTGCACCTCATCAAAATATGCTACATGTAGCATTTAGGATTTCTTTTGATATCAAGTTTTGCTGCTAAGCTTTGTCCTTAACATGTTACAAATTGACCTACAATCACAAGGTGAACTGTTACAAGGGTATGTGAAATTCAGTCTAGCATTGGAAAAATAAAATCTTTGTAACCATTTAATTTAGGGTACATTAAAAGGACAGTGGGCGGCACGGTGGTGTAGTGGTTAGCGCTGTCGCCTCACAGCAAGAAGGTCCTGGGTTCGAGCCCCGGGGCCGGCGAGGGCCTTTCTGTGCGGAGTTTGCATGTTCTCCCCGTGTCCGCGTGGGTTTCCTCCGGGTGCTCCGGTTTCTCCCACAGTCCAAAGACATGCAGGTTAGGTTAACTGGTGACTCTAAATTGAGCGTAGGTGTGAATGTGAGTGTGAATGGTTGTCTGTGTCTATGTGTCAGCCCTGTGATGACCTGGCGACTTGTCCAGGGTGTACCCCGCCTTTCACCCGTAGTCAGCTGGGATAGGCTCCAGCTTGCCTGCGACCCTGTAGAAGGATAAAGCGGCTAGAGATAATGAGATGAATGAGATAAAAGGACAGTGGTTTACTTTTTAAACAGTTTTAATAATTCAAATAATTCAACAATTTCAACATTTCAATAACTTTTAACTTTGTTCATCAGAAATAATGGCAAATTAAATACACAGATATTAATAGAAAATAGAAAGTCAAGTGTATAAATAACATAAAAAACTTCAACTTCTACATGAAGTGATAAATCAGATAGTTAGATTAGTTAGATTCCCAAAAAGAAATACACAAACAAAGTGCTCCATTTGCATCTCCAAAGTGCTTTTTAATGGGGTTTGAGGCATCAGAACTAGATTCAAAAAGGAAATACACAAAGTGCTCTATTTCTTCCTCTTTTTAGTGGGTTTTGAGTCATCAGAACTCTTCCTTTTTCCAGAGGTAGTTGAGGCTGATGCAGAGGAGGTCTTGGCTGGACTGTTTTTTAGTTTGGTGGAAATTTGCCGTTTGAACTCAGGTGTTATCCCGTGAGTGTTAAAATAGCTGGCGAGCTGATTTGAAATGGACATTTTACTTAATGCAATTTTGTCTTCCGCTATTTTTTTACACAGATCGACCAGGGGTTGCGCGAGCGTGAAGGAGAGGTCGTGTTCTGCGAGAAATGCGCACACCCGTATTTTCAAGTCACACACGGTCAGTTATGGATGCCGGTACATCAGATGTTGTTGTTGCTCCTGGTAAGCGCGTCGTGTGTGGGACAGCACGAACAGCTGCTCTGTGAGCAGGGTCTGACTCGTGTCTAGGAAGAACCTTTTTGCCCCTGGATGCATATATGAGCTTCTTGGAGCACAGCGTGCAGAAGCAAGTGCCTGGCTCCCTCAACTTCCTACACCAACTGCTAAATGGCTTGCTATCTCGTCTAATCTCCTCCAGCCATGCCCAGCGCCATTTATTCTTCAGACCTTTATCTATGGCGAGGGTATTTTCCCTGGCTTCATATACTGCATCGTCCCCACTCCATGAAATGCCGCTCTCTCTACTCTGAAGTTGCTCAAGGCACGTTGTGTTAAGACCCGCCCCGTTTTACTTCTGATTGGCTAATACTGTTAGTTTCAGAACCAGAGAGTTGCGCTTCTTTCCTATCATTGGCAGAGAACGAACACACTCGAAAGCCATGGGGTTATCGAACGTTTTTTTTCTCCTAATAATATATATTTTTTGCCCGCAGTCAAGCGCTGCACGCCGGAAATCCGGCAGGAGGCCGGAATACTTTAATCCCTGTACTTATCATTTTTCTCTTTTCTTTAGCTTTCAGCAGTCTGGAAAAAGAGAGCTCAGATTTCTTGTTAAATCTGTTTGTACAGTCAATCGCACTGCAACCGTTTCCTAGTCTGGCTAACGCGACTTCAAAGCTCTGCGAGCATTGGTCTGGCAAAGATATTCAGCCCAACCGTTTTCCAAAGGCGTGGTTGACCCGCCTCCCTGAAATGCCTCAGTTTGCTACTGGTTGAAGCCAGAAAAGGCTGTGACGAAGCTTAAACCAATCACATCACTCTTTCCTCTGACGTATGTGATGCAACAGAAACTGCTTGAGTAACAGGAAGAAGATAAATACCTCCAGGGCTGCTCTTTGCTCCGTTTTCAATGAGAACTTCCCGTTGAATGCTTTCAATACAGCATCTACCGCTGTGTCAAAGGCTTGCCGCTGCTCCATGTTCGTAATGTTTCTAGTGAATGAAGCGCTTCCGGCATAGATTCTGTAAACAATCTATGGCTTCCGGTCGCAGTTCTACTACGTCACTGCCTTGAACACGCCTCTACCCAGGGCCGTTGGAGATGCTCAAAGTTGATTGGCTCCCGATTTTTCGGGAGCTTGGAAGAGCTGGAGATAGCTTGCCTTGCCAGACTAAGCTCGCAACAGGCCATCGTGTTGCGTCACACTTAGGATGGGCGGGCCCAGGCAAACCGTTTCCCATTTTTAGAGCTGCTTTTTGTGTGTACTCGCAGCATTAGAGCTGTGTTACTTCTGCCTATGGTGAAGTCATGTGTATTCCCGCTATTTTACATTATTGTGCCTTCGGCTGTCTAAACAACACAAATACAGCTAGGAGAAATGCCTAGTGCCTGACCTCATGAACGCTCTTGTGGTCGAGTGAGTACAAATCCCCGCAGCCACACTAGAAAATTTAATGGAAGGCCTTCCTAGAAGAGCAGAGGTTATTATAACAGTGAACAGGGAATAAATCCGAAATGGGATGTTCAGCAAGCACATGTGACATGTGATGGTAAGGTGTCCATATATAAAGGCCATATAGTGTACTAGTGGAGCAAAGTGTGTAGCGTTGCCTCCTCACATCTCCAGGGTCCCTGGGTCAGTCCTGAGGTTGAGGTTCTGTCTGGATTGGCTGTGTGTAGAATTTCTTGTAGATGGACTTGTGTGTGTGTGTGTGTGTGTGTATATATATATATATATATATATATACCTGTTTGAAGCCCGTTGTTCCAGGGATAGGCTCCGGATCTGCCATGATGAAGATCAGGATAAAGCTGTTAGTAATGAATAATGAATGAATTAATTAATGAATAAAATATGAGCACTGGAAGATATAGGCATTAACATCGAGATTATTAGCAATAACTACATACTTCTGCTGAAGCAAGATTTGCTGTTGGTACAATACCACCTGAAGACTCAGATAAAATTAAGAATAGTTTTTAATTAAGTAATAATTATATATATTTTAATATGTAAACGACAAATAGTCATTTACAGTCACATCAAGTTGGTGTGTTTTGAGCTAAATATGAGGTTTTCTTATAGGTGGAACATGCGGGCAGGTTTTGCGATGATTCTCCAGCAAAGAAGATGAAGGTGCCTTGTCTCAAATCACCCCCTGTGGATGGGACTGATGGGTTTGAAACAGCATGCTCAGGTCTTGTTATTTTAATCTTTTCCTTTTTAGATTTAATGGCAAGTTTTTGCGACGTTTAGCTCTTTTCATCTTAAACATTTTGATACGTGTAGATTTCTGAACACGAGCTTGAGTAAATAACACAATGACCAATCCAATACTCAGTCTTTATATGTATACAGTGTCTTGCAAAAGTATTCATCCCCCTTGGTGTTTGTCCTGTTTTGTCGCATTACAAGCTGGAATTACCGTAAAATGGATTGTTGGAGGGTTAGCACCATTTGATTTACACAACAAGCCTACCACTTTAAAGGTGCACATTGTTTTTTTTTTTGTGACACAAACAATAATTAAGATGAAGAAACAGAAATCTGGAGTGTGCATAAGTACCCACCCCCTGTCAATACTTTATAGAGCCACCTTCTGCTACAATTACAGCTGCAAGTCTCTTGGGGTATGTCTCTATTAGCTTAGCACATCTAGCCACTTTTGCCCATTCCTCAAGGCAAAACTGCTCCAACTCCTTCAAGTTATGCCATATTCTTTCCATTTTGCTATAATGGATTTAATGGAGCTCCCTGGGATATTCAAAGTTTGGGATATTTTTTATAACCCAACCCTTCTTCACAACTTTGTCTCTGACCTGTTTGGAGGCTCCTTGGTTTTCATGTTGCTTGCTTAGTCGTGTTGCAGAGTCAGGGTCCTTCCAGAACAGGTTGCCATCATGTGGCAGATCATGTGACACTTTGATTGCACACAGGTGGATATTAATCAACTAATTATGTGACTTATGAAGTGAATTGGTTGGACCAGCTCTTATTTAGGGGTTGCAGAGAAAATTATTGGTGTCAGCCTGCCTTCCATCCAAGACCTGTACCTGTCCAGAGTCAGGAAACGGGCAGGTAACATCTCTGCAGACCCATCACACCCTGGTTACAAACTGTTTAAACCTCTCCCCTCTGGGAGACGCTACAGATCACTGTACACAAAAACAACCAGACACAAGAACAGTTTTTTCCTCAGGCTGTCTCTGTGATGAACAGCTAAAACCGGACTCAAATATCAGTAACATCAACTGTGAAATATCTGCACACTCATACCGTTATTCTGTACACACTGTATATTTCTATTTATATTTACTAATTCATTCTTGCACTATGCTGTCTATACATATATTTACCCTTCTACATGTACATAGCTTTTGTTTCTGTCTACCCTTTTTATCTGTTTGTACTAAGAGAACTAAGTGAAACCGGAGTCAAATTCCTCGTGTGCGTTCACATACCTGGCAAATAAAGTTTATTATTATTATTCATACGAAGGGGGGTGAATACTTATGCACACTCTAGATTTCTGTTTTTTCATCTTAATTATTGTTTGTGTCACAAAAGAAAAATTGTACCTTTAAAGTTGTAGGCGTGCTGTGTAAATCAAATGGTGCTAACCCTCCAGAAATCCATTTTAATTCCAGCTTGCAATGCAACAAAACAGGACAAACACCGAGGGGGATGAATACTTTTGCAAGGCACTTTATTTATTTATTTATTTATTTATTTAACATGTCTGTTTATTTCCATTTAGGTGCTGTCAGAGACATCAATCTCCTGTTCACAAAATACTCAGAGGTGTTGCGGTAGGTGCACAGACATGATCAGATACTCAGTGAACGGTCCTGTCTATTAAATCATTTGTAAAATTCGTCAGAAGTTTAAACCAGCAGGGGTTCTTGACCAAAGATTTGTGAGGAGAAGCACGACATTAATAACCACCGCTTCAAACAAAATTAAATGGAGTGGCTATCACACGTGACTTACTGTATGTATGTATGTATAGAGTAAAAGTAGATACAGAATGTAAGGAATAACACACAACAGCTCATTCTGGGGCATGTGATTCCATTCCACTTATATCACCATGTATTATTCAACAATACGCCATACACTTTAACAATTTATAGTTGGATTTAATGTTGTGGAACATCCAAGAGACAAGTTAGTTTCTGTTCTCACCTACAGTGGTATGCAAAAGTTTGCACACCCCTGGTCAAAATTGCTGTTACTGTGAACAGTTAAGCAAGTTGAAGATGAAATGATTGCCAAAAGGCATAAAGTTAAAGATGACTCATTCCCTTTATATTTAAAGCAAAATCAATTTTTTTATTTCCATCTTTTGCATTTTCAAAATGACAAAAAAGGAAAAGGGCCCAAAGCAAAAGTTTGGGCACCCTGCATGGTTAGTACCCAGTAACACCCCCTTTGGCAAGTATCACAGCTTGTAAACACTTTTTGTAGCCAGCTAATAATCTTTCAGTTCTTCCCTGGGGGATTTTCGCACATTCGTCCTTGCAAAAGGCTTCCAGTTCTACAAGTTTCTTGGGCTGTCTTGCATGCACTGCTCTTTTGAGATCTATCCACAGATTTTCAATGATGTTTAGGTCAGGGGACTGTGAGGGCCAGGGCAAAACCTTCAGCTTGGGCCTCTTGAGGTATTCCATTGTAGATTTTGAGGATCATCGTCTTATTGTAGGACCCATCCTCTTTTTAACTTCAACTTTTTTTTTACAGATGGTGTGATGTTTGCTTCCAGAGTTTGCTGGTATTTATTCGAATCCATGCTTCCCTCGACCAATGAAACGTGCCCTGTGCCACTGGCTGCAACACAACCCCAAAGCATGATCAATCCACACCCATGCTTCAGAGTTGGAGAGGTGTTCTTTTCCTGGAATTTGGCACCCTTTTTTCTCCAAACATACCTTTGCACATTGTGGCCAAAAAGTTCTATTTTGATTTCATCAGCCCACAGGACTTGTTTCCAAAATGCATCAGGCTTATTTAGATGTTCATTTGCAAACTTCAGACGCTGAATTTTGTGGCTCGGACGCAGGAAAAGTTTTCTTCTGATGACTCTTCCATGAAGGTCATATTTGTTCAGGTGTCGCTGCATAGTAGAACAGTGCACCACCACTCCAGGGTCTGCTCAATCTTTCTGAAGGTCTTTTGCAGTCAAACAGGGGTTTTTATTTGCCTTTCTAGCAATCCAACGAGCAGTTCTTTCAGAAAGTTTTCTTCATCTTCCAGACCTCACCTTGATCTCCACCGTTTCTGTTAACTGCCATTTCTTAATAACATTACAATCTGAGGAAACAGCGACCTGAAAACACTTTTTGCTACGTTCTTGTAGCCTTCTCCTGCTTTGTGAGCATCAATTATTTTATTATTCAGAATGTGAGGGAGTTGCTTAGAGGAGCCCATGGCTGTTGATTTTAGGGACAAGTTTGAGGAGTCAGAGAATTTATGCAGCTTTGAAATCTGCATCATCTGACCTTTCCTAACGAAGAATTTGAACAAGCCACAGCTCAATAAGCTAATTAAGGTCTGGAACTTTGGTAAAAGTTACCTGAGAACTCAAATGTATTGAGGTGCCCAAACTTTCGCATGGTGTTCCTTTTCTTTTTTCACTCTCCAATTGTACAAAACAAAAATAATACACAAATCTTGTAGAAAACGCTGAAAGAAATGTCATCTTTACCTTTATGCCTTTTGGTGATCAGTTCATCTTCTGCTCACTTAACTATTCACAGTAACAGACATTTTCAGTAAGGGTGCCCAAACTTTTGCATGCCATTGTACATTACGATAAGCATTTATTCCTCGCCAGCAGCAAAACGTGGCCTGTCATTTCACAGAGAAAACAAAGTTTGACTGAGACTAACCCTGTGTCAGAAATCACTCACTTGTTCACTACTCCCTACTCACTATCTAGGGAATTCTGTGTAGAGGACTATGTAGTGAGCACATTGGTAAAATGAAAAAACACTTTTGGACACTAGTCCGCCACACTGTTATTTACGTCATTACTGTTGTACAATTAAAACGTGCCAGATCAGTCGGCTTGTGGGTTTTCAAAAATAATAAATCCATGCATTTATTTTTTTCGCTGTCCAAATCCTGCGCTCTGATTGGCTGGTGAGTGGGTCCGTATCCTACGGTACGGACCTCAGTTACGGACCCCGGTTATGGACCTCTGGCGACTCGCTCGTTCACAACAGCAACAAACATAGTAGCATTTTTTGTCAACATTTATCTTTTTTAAGATTTATTTAAAAGATTATCAAAAATCTTATAAATTTTTGCCAGCATTTCTCAGGAGAATAGCGTTAATTTTACAGCATGGATAGTGAACACTATCATTATCACAGCGAAAGCGGGTTTTACTACCCTGAGAAAGACGAAATAAAAGAAAGCATTTCAGGAGAAAGCTAAAAACCTCTAACTTGCTAACGCCGGGCAAAAACATGGCTGAATCCTGAATGACTCCTATTTGTATAAATAGGGGACTACATAGGCGGCAAAATGTAGTTTTTTTCCTGCCATGGAAGTGCACTTGTATACCGAGGAGGAAGCCATTTGCATTACAGCCGTGAATGAGGATTCAAAATGGCGGCTCGGCTCGGTTTTCCCTTTCGGGCGCTCTCGTTTTCTGTTAGAACTTGGTCAAGAAAAAAATAAATATATTATTTACCAGCTTAAGGTCGGTCCGTATGGTGAAATACCGTGACCTCGGCCCTGAATACTGACCTCGGCCCAGAGAGCCTCGCTCAGTACTTTCAAGACCTCGGTCAAGGTATTTCATGATACGGACCTCCCAGCTGGTAAATAACATATATGTATTTCTGTGATAAATCCATATTATACTGAGCGCATTTCCCACGTTAATAAATACAAAGTACTTTGTGTCTGCTGCATCTTTCAGTTCTTTTAAATCAAGGCTGAATCCTTTCTTCTTTCCCGCTGCCTTTTATTAAATCAAATTTGAGGCTTTTGATTTGATTTCTTTCAACGCGACCACAATGCATATTGCTTGGTTAGTGACCATCGGTTGTACACTACTTTTCATGATGTCTTGTGGGATGCACTACATAGGGTGTAATAATTCTCACTATACATTCGGACAGCGCTACAAAATGGCGACCTCCCTATAAAGTCCACTGTATAGTGAGTCGGGAGGGATTTTGGACACTGGGTAAGAGCACTTACAGCGGAGACTCTTTCTATAAATGGTGGCACGGTGGTGTAGTGGTTAGCACTGTTGCCTCACAGCAAGAAGGTTCTGGGTTTGAGCCCAGCGGCCAACAGGGGCCTTTCTGTGTGGAGTTTGCATGTTCTCCCCGTGTCTGTGTGGGTTTCCCCCAAAGGCATGCAGGTTAGGTTAACTGGTGACCCTAAATTGACCGTAGGTGTGAATGAGAGTGTGATTGGTTGTTTGTCTCAATGTGCAGCCCTGCGATGATCTGGTGACTTGTCCAGGGTGTACCCCGCCTCTCGCCCATAGTCAGCTGGGATGGGCTCCAGTGACCCTGCACAGGATAAACAGCTACAGATAACGGATGGATGGATTATTTCTATAAATGTTAAATAAACATCTCCGAACAAAAAACACCCCATCAATGAGTCTCCTCTTCTTCACCACTCCAGTGTGTTCTGGGTTGGGTCCCTTTCCTTTTCTGCAAAAACTGATATCTTAGCAAGTGAAAATATCTTGAAAATAGTTGAAACAATTAACATTTCCTGTTATAAGAATACAAGACACCAATTCTGAGATTATTAAACTTAGTCAAGTCAAGTTTATTTGTATAGCGCTTTTAACAATAAACATTGTCGCAAAGCAGCTTTACACAATTTGAATGACTTAAAACATGAGCTAATTTTATCCCTAATCTATCCCCAATGAGCAAGCCTGTGGCGACGGTGGCAAGGAAAAACTCCCTCAGATGACATGAGGAAGAAACCTCAAGAGGAACCAGACTCAAAAGGGAACCCATCCTCATTTGAGCAACAACAGACAGCATGACTATAACATTAACAGTTTTAACATGAAGTCAGTTTCACTGATGTTATAAACTCTTCATTGATGGAAGCTTGAGTGCTAAACTGTTCATGACAACTGCAGTCCTAAAGTTAGCAAGTCAACTGTAGTCGTCAGCCATAAAAGCATTACTGTAAGAGTCCAGAGCGTCCTCCAGGTGTGACTTTCAACTGTCCTCATGGGGCCGTCCTCCACAGGAGCGATGCGATGAGACTCCAACCAGACACAGGGCACCAGGATGGATCAGGCAGGTCCGAGGAGCAGAAGAAGTCAGCACCTTGATCCCAGGATTGACATGTAACTCAGAGGGACAGATTTGGGGGGAGGGGGAGAGAGAGAAAACACAGGTTGTTAGGTATGCCCAATGTTACCTGAATAAGTAGGAACAGGATACATTTTGCGCTGAGTACAAGCAGGGACTCCGGCAAAACTAACTATGACAGCATAACTAAAAGGGGAGAGCCAGAAGGTAACACAGGCATGAGGGAGCCCCGGGACATAAAGCAGCCAGCCACTACACCATCAACAAACTCGAGTGAGCAAGCGAGTGAGGGACTGACAGCATCCATACATCCCAGTTTACCAAAACACTCTATGCCTGAGGACCCTCCAGATCTACTCCTTTACCTCATAAACACCATTAACACAAGGCTTGACTAAACAGATATGTTTTCAGCCTAGACTTAAACACTGAGACTGTGTCTGATTCCCGAACACTACTTGGAAGGCTGTTCCATAACTGTGGGGCTTTGTAAGAAAAGGCTCTGCCTTAGAAACTTAGTTCTAGATTGCAACCAACTTATTCTCAGATGTCTTATCAAGTAAAAATATCTGACCATGGAGCAAGATAATTTCACTAGCATTAAGTAATTTTCTCCTCAAATTCAGTTTTTTGCAGTGTAGGGTTACTTGGGTTTCTTGGCTGCACTATTTCTGATCATGGAAAATTTAGAGTAGCCAATTAACCTAAATGCATGTCTTTGACCTGTGGGAGGAAACTGGAGCACCCGGAGGAAACCCACACAGACACGGGGAGGACATGCAAACTCCACACAGAAAGGCCCCTGTCGGCTGTGAGGTTCGAACCCAGAACTTTCTTGCTGTGAGGCAACAGTGCAAAGCACTGCATCACTGTGCCACCTCATCAATGATTATAAGAATTAATTAGTGAAACAACAACGTGTTTTTAAATCTGCTTGTTATTAGTCTTAGATTATTTGGCGTGTCCACCGTACAAGTCCCTGTGTATGAGCTGTTACTATAGAAACAATAATAAAGCACATTAATGTTAACTTATCGTTTATTTTACAGCCGAAATTACCTGTGCTGTGATACAAAAGTAATGCACGCCTTCTGACTAATCAGATTCGATCACTCAAACACACCGTGGTATAAATATGAGTAGCCTGTGAGAGGTAAAAGACATACGAGAGTCAGCAACCTACAGTATATTCCTGTGTACATTCTTCTCTTTCTCAGCCTTTGCCTGGAAAACAAGATCACAGTGGTGCACGCACATTTCTGTACAGATATTACCCACTCCATTAACCCCTTCGTCCTCTGCCAATCTTTGCAATGTACAGTAACAATCAAAAGTTTGTACACCCCTACTTTACTCATTCGTAGGTTTTTCTGTATTTTGACTATTTTCTGCATTGTAGAACAATACTGAACAGGGCTCTACAGTGCGCACATTTCACTCGCATTTGTGAGTGAATTTTTCAGCATGCGAATGACGAAAAAAAACACGCACATTCGTGCGAGGGCTTCTTGCGGCCGACAATTTAGGAAAGCACTGAGCACAGACGCGACGAGTTTAACATTCTAAAATGTATCAAACGTTAAACTGCAAAGTATGTAAATCCAGCGCTGGATAGCCTACCTAATATAGTATAACGACTAACGGCCTGTATTGTTGTAAGTGTGTGTGTTCAGTGTTGTGTGTGTGTGTGTGTTCTGCCTGCGCCTTGCTCCCTGTCTGTAGTTGCATGCATTGCCTCTGTCTTGCACCTGCGGTGGTTCCCATGGCAGCTGGGGGGGTGGGGAGGTGAAAAAGTTACATTTTTTTTGCCGTTCTGCCACATCTTTCTGTGATTGCCCCTCTTTCCCACGGTTGTATGTTGTGGGTGTGGCATTAGGTGGGAAAAGTGCTTTTTAGGGATTCATCAGATCATTCAACTGAGAGATAACTGAGAGCTGGTTCGGACCGAGCTGAGAAATATATTCACTATGCAGAGAATAACGGCGTTTTTTTAAAAGCAATGATGGTGGAAACAAATAAAAGAACGGACGAGGAAGAAAGTGTAGTGAAGAAAGCTAGAACGACGGGAGAAGGTGCGGGAAAATTATATAATGAGATGGAAAGCACACACCCCAGTGCAAACATTTAGATGGAAACATACAACACAGCAGAAAAACAAATAATATACAGTATATACAAATGGTGCATGTCACAACACAGCAGAAAAACAAAGAATATATATACAACTGGGCGTGTTGAGTTGCAGATGTTAATTGCACATTAGTTATAGAAACTCAGTTCAGCTACAAAACTCAGGATATTGCACTGTATTTGGTATTGCATTGTATTGGGTATGGATGTAAAAGTGTAGAAATATAAAATATACAAAAGCTATAAAAACTAAAAAGTTGCTCTGTGAGGTTGCACTGTAATAAGTATTGCACTGTATCAGGTAAGTGTGAGAATATTGTCCTTTTAGGTCCTTGTTGGTGCATTGTTGCACCTGCCAGAAGTGGCATCAGTCAGTGCATGTAATTGGCCTTTTTCACATTACGTCACTTGCAGAAGAACCTCACATCCGTTTTCAGCCTTTTGAATGGAAGAAGAGGCGGCATGCTAATCTGCTGGCTAACAAGTAGCAACCATAGAAAGTCAGTAAACTTCCTTTCCAAAACAAGGCAGATAGGTGACTGGAATGGTCGCTAACAATACATAATGATAAACAACAATGCGCAATATTATTATCAATCTTATCTGTGAATGACACAGTTTTGTTAACATATGTTGCCGCCGTATACCTCTTCTTCCATTCAAAAGGCTGAAAACGGATACGAGTTCCCCTGCAAGTGACGTAATGTGAAAAAGGCTAATTGTTCAAGGTGGTTATGGCCTGTGGGGAAAAAACTGTTTTTGAGTCTGTTGGTCCTTGCTTTGATGCACCTGTAACGCCTGCCTGAGGGCAGCAAGTCAAAAAACTCAGAGCCAGGGTGGGAGCTGTCCTTGATGATGTTGTTAGCTCTGCTGAGCTCTGCTCTCTGTTTAGCTACTGTTTGTTCATTCATTCAGTTGTTCGTTATTCATTTGTTTGTTCATTCATTCGTTCGTTCATTCATTCATTCTCAATTGAATTTTGCGTTTTATGTAGGGTGACCAGATTTCCCTAGTCTGAAACCGGGACACTTTTGCGCGCGACCATGCTCGTGCACGCACACCTTTTTTTTTTTTTTTTTTTTTTACGTAAACGTGCCACTCAGAGGTGCTCTTATCATTTTGTTGAAGCTCACATTTATCAACATCTCACATGAAATAAAACAAACAGTCATTTTGTTATCTAGTAGCATAGTGGTATACAGATCAGTTAAATTATGGTCAGACAACAGATTTTGTAATGGCTGAGAATAGGCCAGGCTATGTCCATAGGCCAAATTTAAACTGATTTATTTCACCTGTTTGTGAGAACACCAAGAAGAATGCATATGCACATGTAGGCTATATCTCTAAAATTGTATGCACTATAGCATGAACTTAAAAAGTAGATATGTGACCTCAACATAGCCTAGGTCAGAATCAACCTTACTAACCATTCCCCACTACTGAATGAATAAAGCAAGAAGATGTGTACAAAAGTGAACACTTTAATGGAAGGTGCAACAAGCTGTTCAACACAGCAGTATGGCCAAACTGTCAGAATGGTATGTTAAACAGAATCCTTTTTTTTTATTCACCTTGTTATCCCGAGATAACGACATAATTAATTCAGGATCTTGAGAAAACAACACAACTAATTCGAGATCTCAAGAAAACAAAACCATTATTCCAAGATAACGACATAATTAATTCAGGATCTCGAGAAAACAACACAACTAATTCGAGATCTCGAGAAAACAAAACCGTTATTCCGAGATCTCGAGAAAACAAAAAAATTATTTCATGATCTCGAGTAAACAGCTGAGAAATGGTTCATTCAGGTGCGCCAAGAGACTTGTGATATGCTGACTTTGGGGCTATTTCTCATTCTGTATAGACGCAACTTTGGTCATTAGAATGTCTGGAATAATTGATCACCTAATAAGGCAATATTTTGATCAGGGGTTGACACAGGGAGAGATTGCATTAAGTCTTTTAATAAGGGATCATTTCAAAATTAGTCCGCGGCACCTCCGCAGAAGACTGGCCCGGCTTCGTCTCTACCGACGGAGATACAGTGATCCAGCTGAGATCATGAAATAATTGTCTTGTTTTCTCGAGATCTCAAATTACTTGTGTTGTTTTCTCGAGATCCTGAATTAATTATGTCGTTATCTTGGGATAACAAGTTGAATAAAAAAAGATTATATGAAGGGCCTCTCGCGGCTTCCGTAAATATACACTCAAACAAAACAGCAATAAAGGAGGAGAGGGGCGGCAGCCCGAGGAAAGCCCCCACAGGAGCGCACAGCATTTGCAGCATAGGCTACCCAACTCAGTACAAGAACAAAGCACTTACAGTGTGTGCAGTCGGCTTCGTGCGCATTGCTCTGCACCTCTCGGAGGAAGGGGTAGGTGCCCTGTAAATCTTTGGAAAAGGTCCATTTTCTTTTCGGCATAATTGCTGCGGCATTACTGCTGCTAGCTGCTAGACAAAGAACATTCGCGCCAGTTAATGTTTATTTTATTGTTGCATGGCAACACGTTCTGTTGTCTGGAATAATGTGGCTAAATAAACACCCATGCCACAGGGCCAGGGGGCAGTAACCAGGAAAGTTTGCGATTCCTGTCAATTCATCAAAATAGTAAATGCAAACATTTCTCCCCTAATGATTCCCACGCTGCTCAGTCGCGAGTGGCGAAAACCGGGACATATCCGTGTCCCGACAGACTTTTGTCGGGACTCGGGACACACAACCCCAAATCGGGACTGTCCCGGTAAAACCGGGACGTCTGGTCACCCTAGTTTCATGTGTTGGTGTGTCTAAAGTTTGCGCTGCAATAAACCTTTAAAATGAAAACCTATTTGTGCTTGTGCCCCCATTTTTTTCCCTGTGCTCCTAAAATTTTTAACTTAGGAGCATGTGTGCTCCTGAAAAAAAAAGTTAGTGTAGAGCCCTGATACTGAAGACATCAAAACTATGAAATAACATCTGGAACATATATGGAATTATTTGGTCAACAAAAAATTGTTAAAAAACAAAATATGTTTCATATACACACACATACATATATATATATATATATATATATATATATATATATATATATATATATATATATATGTGTGTGTGTGTGTATATATACACACACACACACACACATATATATATATATATATATATATATATATATATATATATATATATATATATATGTGTGTGTGTGTGTATATACACACACACACACATATATATATATATATATATATATATATATATATATATATATACTAGTGCATCTAAAAAAATTAGAATACCATGAAAAAGTTCCTTTTTTTCATAATTTAATTCAAAAAGGTAAACTTTCATATATTCTATATTCATTACATGTAAAGTGAAATATTTAAAGCCTTTTTTGTTTTAATTTTGATGATTATGGCTTATAGCTCATGAAAATCAGAAATCCAGTATCTCAAATTATTAGAATATTCCCGAAGATCAATCAAAAAAAGGATTTACAATACAGAAATGTCCAACTTCTGAAAAGTATATTCATTTATACACTCAATACTTGGCTGGGGCTCCTTTACCATGAATTACTGTATCAATGCGGTGTGGCATGGAGGTGATCAGTCTGTGGCACTGCTGAGGTGTTATTGAAGCCCAGGTTGCTTTGATAGTGGCCTTCAGCGTATCTGTATTTTTGGGTCGGGTGTTTCTCATCTTCCTCTTGACAATACCACATAGATTCTCTATGGGGTTCAGGTCAGGCAAGTTGGCTGGCCAATCAAACACAGTAATATCATGGTCAGCAAACCATTTGGTAGTAGTTTTGGCACTGTGGGTAGGTGCTAAGTCCTGCTGGAAAAGGAAATCAGCATCTCCAAAAAGCTCGTCAGCAGATGGAAGCATGAAGTGCTCTAAAATCTCCTGGTAGATGGCTGTGTTGACTTTGGACTTGATAAAATACAGTGGACCAACACCAGCAGATGACATGGCACCCCAAATCATCACAGACTGTGAAAACTTCACACTGGGCTTCAAATACCTTGGATTCTGTGCCTCTCCACTCTTCCTCCAGACTCTAGAACCGTGATTTCCAAATTAAATGCAAAATGTACTTTCATCTGAAAAGAGGACTTTGGACCACTGAGCAACAGTCCATTTCTTTCTCTCCTTAGCCCAGATAAGACACTTCTGACATTGTCTCTGGCTCAGGAGTAGCTTGATATTAGGAATGTGAAAGTTGTATCCCCTTTCTTGAAGATGTCTGTTCGTGATGGGTCTTGATACACTGACACCAGCCTCAGTCCACTCCTTGTGAAGCTCTCCCAAGTTCTTGAATCAACTTTTCTTGACAATCCTCTCAAGACTGCGGCCATCCCTGTTGCTTGTGCACCTTTTCCAGCCACCCTTTTCAGCAATGACCTTTTGTGGCTTACCCTCCTTGTGGAGGGCATCAGTGATCATCTTCTGGAAAACAGTCAAGTCAGCAGTCTTCCCCATGATTGTGGTTGTGTGTACTGAACTAGACCGAGAGATGCACTGTGTTCATACTGTTTTACTCAAACTCGAAATGAAATATTCTAATATTTTGAGATGTTTTTTTTTTATGTTTTTGTACTGTATGCCATACTGATTAAAATGGAAAAATGCTTGAAACATTTTAGTTTATGTGTAATGAGTCTATAATATATAACATTTTCACTTTCTTAAATAACTGATGGAAAATATTGAACTTTTTCACAATACTGTATTCTAATTTTTTGAGATGCACTAGTATATGTATATGTTATTTACCACCTGGGAGGTCCGTATCGTGAAATACCGTGACCGAGGTCTTGAAAGTATTCAAGGCCGAGGTCATGGTATTTCACCATATGGACCGACCTTAAGCTGGTAAATAATATATTTTTTTTTCTTTACCAAATGCTAACAGAAAACGAGAGCGCCCGAAAGGGAAAACCGAGCCGAGCCGCCATTTTGAATCCTCATTCACGGCTGTAATGCAAATGGCTTCCTCCTCAGTATACAAGTGCAATTCCATGGCAAGAAAAAAACTACATTTTGCCGCCTATGTAGTCCCCTATTTATACAAAACTGAGTCATTCAGGATTCAGCCATGTTTTTGCTCGGCGTTAGCAACAGTTAGAGGTTTTAAGCTTTCTCCTGAAATGTTTTATTTTGTCTTCCTCAGGGTAGTAAAACTCGCTTTCGCTGTGAACACTGTCGTTATCGCTATCCATGATGTAAAATTAATACTATTATACTGAGAAATGCAAAAATAAATGTTGACAAAAATTGCTACTATGTTTGTTGTTGTTGTGAATGAGCGAGTCGCCAGAGGTCCATATCCGGGGTCCGTAACTGGGGTCCATATTGTAGGATACAGACCCGCTTGCCAGCCAATCAGAGCGCAGGATTTGATGGAAACCGGACCGCGAAAAAAATAATTTAGATTATTTGAAGTAGCCAGCGTTTACCTTGATGACGCTTTGCACACTATCAGTGTTATCTTAACCAGCTTCATGAGGTCGTCACCTGGAATGCTTTTAATTAACAGGTGTGCCTCGTCAGAAGTTAATTAGTGCAATTTCTTGCCTTCTTTATGCGCTTGAGATCAAATAGTAAATAACTAGTATTCGACAACTGGAGTAATCCATATTACGTCAAGAAGCACTCAGCGAAGTAAAGAGAAACGACATCCATCATTACTTTAAGACATGAAGTGCATTTTAATTAATAAAAATAAAGAAAAAACATTGAATTAGAAGGTGTCCAAACTTTTGACTGGTACTGTGTGTTGCAGTAGTAATGGTTCTGTCCATAGACATAAACATGTACACTTTGGCTTTAACTGTAATAGACATGTACACTTTGGAGTTCATTTGAAACCCAACACATGTCCAGTGCAATAATTTCCAGTATCTTCATTACTTTATAGTAACGATGTTGTACATTCACCCGTTTGATCTTCACTGATCATTTCTGCCTGTATTTAAATGTGTCTGCAGGGAAAGAGCTGCACTGGATGCATCACAGGTTCAGGAGCTGACAAATATTCTGACTGAAGCTATGAGCTTGGAATCACAACTGAAGGAGAAGAAGGAACACCTGAGACGGTCTTTGGCTATTATTTCAGACAAACTACAGGGATAGTCAGCTGACACATAGGTTAAGTTAAGGTACTGGAGCTTTATTTAATTTGAAGTTTGATCAACTTTATGTAAATTAGTTTTTATTATTTTGTTGTAATGGTGATTTTTATGTAATCCTTATATTATAATATTTGTAATGCTCCCTGTATTAAAGCTACTGAGAATATTATTTTGTATGGAGACAAAAGGATGTTAAAAGGACAACTTTATACAATACAAACACATTTTATTTAACAGGTTGTAATAGTAGCAGTTTGAGTGATATTAGACGTTCAGATTTGCCATCTTCTATGACAGTTTTGGAGCTTATTGTTATAACATTTGCAGAACGCTTGGGGCGAGTCTTATGACAATAACAGATATATGACGTTCTCTTTCTTGCATCAGCGTTAGCAAGATCTTGACAATTCCTTTGAATGTCGTGGTATCGGATGCCTTTCTTATCTGTTTTGAATATCAGAACTAATCGTAGAAGTAGATCCTGCACATGACTGGTGTGACAATACAAGAATTGCACATGTTGCCATTTTGGCTCTTACTGTAATATGTTTTCAATACAGAGGTTAAATAAATCCAACAGCTTTTTTTGCATTAATTTCTTTGTTAAATTGCCAAAACAGTATCTGATGAAAGGAGCATGAATCCATTAAATTATTTCAAATAACAGTAATATGTAAGGAATAAAACATATATTTACTAGGGCTGTAACGATACACCCAACTCACGATTCGATTCGTATCACGATTTTTGACCCACGATTTGATACACCCACGATTTTTTTTTAAATGTTTTTTTAAAGTAGTAAATTTGACTTATTAACATTTACTTACTTACATTAACTATTTAATAACAAATAATTCAGACCACTGCAGAGAATGAGTAATATGTATGCAAAAATGAACAAATGTATATCCAAAGATTGTTTTATTTCTCAACATAATACCGTTGAGCCGGAAGCTCTGGTTTTTTCAGTTCTGAAAAAGTCATTTTTCCAAATCGTGTTAATCCGTTAAGATTTTTTTATTTTTTGGGGGGGGGGGGGGGGGGGGGGGTATAGGGGTGGCTCTCTCACTGTCTCACTCTCATAGGGCCAATGATTTTCTGTGGTCGCGGAAAACAGATGGAAATTACGGAATTTTTATAGTGAAACATTGCTCGCGTGTCAAAGTGTAACTGCCGCAGTAACTGCCGCTAACACCCAAGCAGACATGCCTTCAGTGTTGCCAGATACTGCTGACGTTTTCCATCCCAAAATATGTTCAAAACCCGCCAAAAAGCACCTAAAACCGCCCAATCTGGCAACACTGCATGCCTTTCCAGTCAAGGCAGCTTTGTCGGTGATTGTGATTGGCTTGTGGCACACCTAGCCAACCAATGAGCTGCTTGTTTACAGATTCGCTCCCCGCGTCGCAACCAGAATGGTGACCGCTTAAAAGAAATGAATGCTCTGGTGGCCAAGGACGCCATATGGTTGCCAGTGGCGAGTGTGGACGTTGTGTGACTAGCAGAAGATTGTCACAGGTCGGCGAAAAAACGACTTACTAATAGATATAAAAAATAAAAGTAATGTAAGTAAGTTTAAAATGTAATTTAAATAAAAAGTAAAGTATTCATAAATTGAAGTTTGGAAGCACCTCTGTTTTTGGGCTGAGGAGAAGTTTGAAAGGGTGTACCGCGATTCTGCCTTCTTGTATCTTGACACAGATCGTGGCTCTGCGTATCGCGATTTCGATACACATATTGTTACAGTGGGCGGCACGGTGGTGTAGTGGTTAGCGCTGTCGCCTCACAGCAAGAAGGTCCTGGGTTCGAGTCCCGTGGCCGGTGAGGGCCTTTCTGTGCGGAGTTTGCATGTTCTCCCCGTGTCCGTGTGGGTTTCCTCCGGGTGCTCCGGTTTCCCCCACAGTCCAAAGACATGCAGGTTAGGTTAACTGGTGACTCTAAATTGACCGTAGGTGTGAATAGTTGTCTGTGTCTATGTGTCAGCCCTGTGATGACCTGGCGACTTGTCCAGGGTGTACCCCGCCTTTCACCCGTAGTCAGCTGGGATAGGCTCCAGCTTGCCTGCGACCCTGTAGAAGGATAAAGCGGCTAGAGATAATGAGATGAGATGAGATGATATTGTTACAGCCCTAATATTGACATAAGAATCACTTATATACTCCATCTGTAATGATGGAGACATGCAGTAGTTACCTGTGCAGTTGATGTGTAGTAAGACACTTCATCTTGAGTGAGATCAGATTCATTATTCCCACCTGTTAATGGTTCTTCAACTGCTGAAATCTAGTAGGTCTTTGGATGGATTCTTTTATCAGTAGGATTTTTGGACAAAGTTGGTCCCATGTTTGATATAAAGCCTCACTAGAGTACTCATCAGGCTTGTAGTGTCAGTAACAGCGTTGAGAGCGAGCGCTAGCTCGAAACCGCCTACAAATATAGACACTTCAAACCACACTTCCCACTGATCACAGCGCCCTCTGTCCCCTGTCTATTAATTATGCGTGTCACTCGTTTCCCTGTCAGTCAGTCTCAGCTGTTTAAACCCCTCACTCACACTTACCTAATGCTACAGTGGTGCTTAAAAGTTTGTGAATCCTTTAGAATTGAAAATATTAGAATTCCAATATTACATATCTATGAGTGGCAAAAGTATGTGAACCTTTGCTTTCAGTATCTGGTGTGACCCCCTTGTGCAGCAATAACTGCAACGAAACATTTCCGGTAACTGTTGATCAGTCCTGCACACCGGCTTGGAGGAATTTTAGCCCATTCCTCCGTACAGAACAGCTTCAACTCTGGGATGTTGGTGGGTTTCCTTACATGAACTGCTCGCTTCAGCTCCTTCCACAACATTTTGATTGGATTAAGGTCAGGACTTTGACTTGGCCATTCCAAAACATTAACTTTATTCTTCTTTAACCATTCTTTGGTAGAACGACTTGTGTGCTTAGGGTCGTTGTCTTGCTGCATGACCCACTTTCTCTTGAGATTCAGTTCATGGACAGATGTCCTGACATTTTCCTTTAGCATTCGCTGGTGTAATTCAGAATTCATTGTTCCATCAATGACAGCAAGCCATCCTGGCCCAGATGCAGCAAAACAGGCCCAAACCATGACACTACCACCACCATGTTTCACAGATGGGATAAGGTTCTTATGCTGGAATGCAGTGTTTTCCTTTCTCCAAACATAACGCTTCTCATTTAAACCAAAAAGTTCTATTTTGGTCTCATCCATCCACAAAACATTTTTCCAATAGCCTTCTGGCTTGTCCACATGATCTTTAGCAAACTGCAGACGAGCAGCAATGTTCTTTTTGGAGAGCAGTGGTTTTCTCCTTGCAACCCTGCCATGCACACCATTGTTGTTCAGTGTTCTCCTGATGGTGGACTCATGAACATTAACATTAGCCAATATGAGAGAGGCCTTCAGTTGCTTAGAAGTTACCCTGGGGTCCTTTGTGACCTCGCTGGCTATTACACGCCTTGCTCTTGGAGTGATCTTTCTTGGTCGACCACTCCTGGGGAGGATAACAATGGTCTTGAATTTCCTCCATTTGTACACAATCTGTCTGACTGTGGATTGGTGGAGTCCAAACTCTTTAGAGATGGTTTTGTAACCTTTTCCAGCCTGATGAGCATCAACAACGCTTTTTCTGAGGTCCTCAGAAATCTCCTTTGTTTGTGCCATGATACACTTCCACAAACATGTGTTGTGAAGATCAGACTTTGATAGATCCCTGTTCTTTAAATAAAACAGGGTGCCCACTCACACCTGATTGTCATCGCACTGATTGAAAACACCTGACTCTAATTTCACCTTCAAATTAACTGCTAATCCTAGAGGTTCACATACTTTTGCCACTCACAGATATGTAATATTGGATCATTTTCCTCAATAAATAAATCTCATCATCTCTAGCCGCTTTATCCTGTTCTACAGGGTCGCAGGCAAGCTGGAGCCTATCCCAGCTGACTACGGGCGAAAGGCGGGGTACACCCTGGACAAGTCGCCAGGTCATCGCAGGGCTGACACATAGACACAGACAACCATTCACACTCACATTCACACCTACGGTCAATTTAGAGTCGCCAGTTAACCTAACCTGCATGTCTTTGGACTGTGGGGGAAACCGGAGCACCCGGAGGAAACCCACGTGGACACGGGGAGAACATGCAAACTCCACACAGAAAGGCCCCCGCCGGCTGCAGGGCTCGAACCCGGACCTGCTTGCTGTGAGGCGACAGCGCTAACCACTACACCATTGTACCGCCTCAATAAATAAATGACCAAGTATAATATTTTTGTCTCATTTGTTTAACTGGGTTCTCTTTATCTGCTTTTAAGACTTGTGTGAAAATCTGATGATGTTTTAGGTCATATTTATGCAGAAATACAGAAAGTTCTAAAAGGTTCACAAACTTTCAAGCACCACTGTAAGTATCGTTCAGTGTTTCCTTTCCTGTCATACCGAGCTGTTCACAGTTTGCCTGACCTCACGTATTCTTGATCATATTCTCGCTTTCTCCAACGTCGGCTTCTCGCCCTGCCCACGATATCCTGTTCACATAAAGGCAGCAACAGCCACCGTCAAATGCTGCGGTTTGAGTCTTGTTCTCAGACTCGACTTGAAATTTTCTTTAATGACTCGGACTTGAACACTGGGGACTCGAGACTGGACTCGAGGTTTAGTGACTCGACTACAACACTGGGTACAACATACACTCTGGATGAGACACCAGTTCATCACAGGGACTCACACACACACACATTCACATCCTACATGTTTTTGGCAGGTGGAAGGAAACCTAGAGAACGAGGAGGAAAACGTGCACAGACAGAAAGCTCAGGATTGAATCGTGAACCATGGAGCTGTGATTCCACCTGAACGGACCCTAAATGCATGTGGGGATATAATTTGTGGCAGGTGAGAGAACAGCAGGGCCGTTTCTTACTATAAGTAGTTGTTTAGGACGAGAATGTCACGTCACGGCCCCAAAGGTTCAGTGGCAGGATATGAATTCAATGGCATTCACTCGAGCCAGTCATTTAGATCTGTTGTTGTATTGCATTATATCTAACGTAATTCTGTTATGCTGCAGGAGTCATTTCATTAAGCATGATTTATGTCCACTTATCCCCTTTCAGGGAGAAGGCTCACTGCAAGTCAGTACAAAGTTATTCTAATTTAATTTAGCTTTAACCGTTACCCTATGATGGGAAACGTTTCTATCTATTCTGATGGAATGGTCCCCAGTCTGTATGTTTTAGCTTAACTACTGCATTTAGAAAAAATTTATTTCTGTCCAAACTATTTCCTTAATATCACAATTATTTGCAACATGCAGTAGATTGCTCTATTTCTTACTTTTTTTTGTGTGGGTTTTCCTAGACTTGCTTTCTTTTCAAGCGTAGTAAAGGTGTGTTAATAAACAGCGTAAAAGTGAGTAGTGAGTCGACTCGTGCTTTGGCTGCGTGATGCTGAAATGGTTTTCAAAGGGGACGTTATCTTGCATAATTTAGCACAGTTCCCTGTGATCTTTAAAAGACATCTGTGAAGAGTGCAATAAAATTTACCCTTAATGAAGCTTTTGTGTGGGTGGTAATTTTGTATGCTAATGACCTCAGCCCATTGGTCACCTTGGCAGGTGGGGGACCTGACATTTTATAGCGGTGAGGAGCTCAGCAGTGTTGACACAAGCAGATTGAAACTACGAGACTAAAGACAGCTCCGCACTGGTTAAGAAAATTTAGGAAATTAATCCATTTTGAAATATTATAGAAATGAACTGGCTAATTTAATAAGAAAATAACATTTTGGAAATAATTTGACTAGTGTGCCCCCTGACAGCTCGATGAAATTCCTGTGCATGTTCTCCACATGTCTGTCTGGGTTTCCTGAGGGTTCTCTGGTTTCCTCTCACCTCCCGAAAACATACCAGTGAGTGGATAGGCAACGCTAAAGTGCTCCAAGACGTGAATGAGTGTCAGGCTTGTAGTACTCGAGTCTGACTCATGCCCTAATTTTAAGGACTCGTGACTTGACTTGGACTCGTAAATTGGAGATGAGGACTCTGATTTTTTCTTTATTTTTTGTAACATGCTATAATAATTTGACATAAAATATTGATATCTATATTCATTTTTAACTAATTTTGTGGGGTGGCACGGTGGCGTAGTGGTTAGCGCTGTCGCCTCACAGCAAGAAGGTCCGGGTTTGAGCCCCGTGGCCGGCGAGGGCCTTTCTGTGTGGAGTTTGTATGTTCTCCCCGTGGGTTTCCCCCACAGTCCAAAGACATGCAGGTTAGGTTAACTGGTGACTCTAAATTGACCGTGGGTGTGAATGTGAGTGTGAATGGTTGTCTGTGTCTATGTGTCAGCCCTGTGATGACCTGGTGACTTGTCCAGGGTGTACCCCGCCTTTCGCCCATAGTCAGCTGGGATAGGCTCCAGCTTGCCTGCGACCCTGTAGAACAGGATAAAGTGCCTAGAGATAATGAGATGAGACTAATTTTGTGCAAGAGAATGCATGTTCACCTGTTCAGGAACAGGTGGCGCTAAAATGCCTGGAGAGACGCCGCTAGGATTGTCTGGTCTGCTTATACAGACTTCTCGTGCAGTGGGAAAAAATGCACTGCTGTGTTCCATACGTAGAAGAACTACCGAAGAGACGACGGGGATGACCTCGAGCTTCAATCGTCATTTGGTAAGACTCCACCCAGAGAAGGAAGTGACACGCTATGTTCATTGCCCTGTTGATAGTGGGCGGGGCTTGCTGAGTGATGAACAAGCTTTTTATCTGTAGCCCGTTAACTAAAATGTGGCAGTCGAGCAGTAACGTTAGTCCGACACAGCAGCAGAGACGCTTTCACATAAAGGCAGCGACAGACACCATCAAATGCTGCGGTTGGAGTCTTGTTCTCGACTCGACTCAAAATTTTCTTTCATGATTCGGACTTGAACACTGAGGACTCAAGGTTTAGTGACTCGACTGCAACACCGGTACTCATTTAATCTTGATAGAAGGCTGACTTGTTAAGATCACTATTGGTTCTCAGCAGTTTATCAAGACTACGTACATTGCATAGTGCATTTATTTTTTTATTAGTAGGCTCCTTCATTTTAAATGTCTTAGACACAGCTATCGAGCTACTTTATATGACCAAAGGTATGTGGATACCTGACCATCACACCCGGGGTGGGTCTTCTCCAAACTGTTGCCACAAAGCTGGAGGTACACAGTTGTATCGAGTCTTTCTATGCTGTAACATTACACTTTCCCTTGAGTAGAACGAAAAACCTGTTCCAGTATGACACTGCTGTGGTGCTCACAAATGAGGTCCAGGAAGACACAAGATGAAAAGGTCAGAGTGGAAAAACACAAGAGCCCTGACCTCAGCCCCACCGAACACAGACTACACCCCAAGCCTCCTCACCTAACATCTGTGCCTGCCCCAGTAATACTCTTGTGGCTGAATGAGCACAAATCCCCACAGCTACACTCCCAAATCTAGTGGAAAGCCTTCTCAGGTTATAATAGCAGCAAAGGTGGACCTGCTACAGTGTATGTACAGTACCGTTCAAAAGTTTGGGGTCACTTTGAAATGTCCTTATTTTTGAAAGAAAAGCACTGTTCTTTTCACTGAAGATCACTTTAAACTAATCAGAAATCCACTCTATACATTGCTAATGTGGTAAATGACTATTCTAGCTGCAAATGTGTGGTTTTTGGTGCAATATCTCCATAGGTGTATAGAGGCCCATTTCCAGCAACTCTCACTCCAGTGTTCTAATGATACAATGTGTTTGCTCATTGCCTCAGAAGGCTAATGGATGATTAGAAAACCCTTGTACAATCATGTTAGCACAGCTGAAAACAGTTGAGCTCTTTAGAGAAGCTATAAAACTGACCTTCCTTTGAGCAGATTGAGTTTCTGGAGCATCACATTTGTGGGTCGATTAAATGCTCAAAATGGCCAGAAAAATGTCTGGACTATATTTTCTATTCATTTTACAACTTATGGTGGGAAATAAAAGTGAGACTTTTCATGGAAAACACAAAATTGTCTGGGTGACCCCAAACTTTTGAACGGTAGTGTATAATGTTATCACTACACTTTGAGTTTCTCATTATTGCCTACTAGTATACTCTGACTTCCTTCATTAGTAGATTATCCTAATTAGCGTACATCATGCTCCCCCTTTGGCATTTGCAAGGAAATATAATGAGAAAACATGTTTCGCATGGTAATTATAATTTGGAGGAGTCACGCTCAGTAGTGAGACCCAATAGAGGCTTTGCAGAAGTTTGTTAATTTAAGATTCAGCCCACTCCGTCCTTATAACTGACTTTATTTTATTGAAGCCAAAGACAAATTACTTTTTCCAAAGCTAACTTGTGCATTCAGATAAGATGGAGCAGATTAAAAACACTGGCATCAGTCATGTTCATGGCTTAGCTTGGACACACATTTACACAGAAGCTCATGGGTCTGACGTTTTACAATATTCTGGCCAGAGGCGAAGGATAAAATATCAAAATATAAATCAACTGAAACAGGATTAAGGCCATGCAACATTTATACACAAAATGCTGAATTTGAACAGAATTAAGGCCATTAAAAAACAAAAACAGGATTTTAAGGTACATTTTAAAAGTCAATAGATTAAATAGCTAATGGCTGTCACTGACTCAGTTCTCAAAACAAATCAATCAAACCTTGACATCAGCAAACAGAAAGGATTAGCTCAAGATAACAGGAAGTGAAGCAGAACCAGGACAGGTTCTCCTCTGAGAGTGTCTTTAATGTATAAAAACAATTCAATTAATGAAACACGCATTATGTGGGTTTTGACATGAACAGTAGTGAAGATGATTGACAAACAATCAGAAGCTAATCTCTTCCCTTGGTATCCGTACGAAAGCTATGAAATACAGCAAGTGTGGATATAAGCTCTAACACCCACAAAAACATAGCAAGTCGGCTCGGACACCCCCTCCACAACAGAAAAAAAAAAAAATTCAGTCATTTCGGGAAACGGCGATTATAAACACTCATCAATGTGGCATCTTGTATAATCAAAATTATATAATTTACATTTAATCCCACAAATGTATATAATCAGCTGGGGGGGGGCCTTCAGAACCTGATTCACTTTCCCATCCCTTTGTGACAGTCTGTCTATTTACTCCAGAGGAGAGCTACAGCTTTACAAATCCCAACGTCGTGATAATTAAAATAACAGAGACCTGCAAAGGTAACAGAGGACAGAATAAAGAGGCCTGCTCTGGCCAACTTGACTTTCGAATCTCCATGAACGTAGTCAGTCACAACCTGGCCCAATCCCCTGAAAGAGAAATATCACCCAGTCAGTTCAGATTGAGAACCAAACACATTTTGTGCTATTTGAATTGTACAATGTGAACTTAATTCTCCACTCGACGGCTCAAAGCGTGTGGAAACCTGACCATCACAGCCATACGTGCCCCTTCCCCAAACCGTTTCCACAAATTTGGAAGCAACCGATTGTTCAGGGTGTCTCTGTACGGTGCAGCATTATAATCTCCTGTGACTAGAACTAAAGGTTCTAGCGAAGGGGCCACTGAACACCTTTGGGACGAACTGGATTTGATGGCTGCACACCAGGCCTCCTCGTCCAACGTCAGGATCCATTGTACAATTCAAATTATTGATCACGATCATGACACTGCATACAGTTACATATAGTACAGCATAATGTTAATTGTATACATTTCCTTATTACAGTAGACCCGGGGTACTCAATTAGAAACTCAAAAGGTCCACTCACCAAATTTCCAATCCGTCCAGGGTCCGGAATAGTGACGATTTAATTCCAAAATTAGAACTCCGAACAAAAAAGGCAGTAAATTCACAAAAACGTTTATTGAACTATGCACAACATGTGATATGTTCTGTCCATATCAGTGTGAAAGGTGACACCTTTTTTGTGCCACCAGTTCTTTAAACTTGGGCATGAAAGGTGTGAGGGCCAGGCGTAGACACTTGTACAATGTACCTGTATTTGTTCTTCAACATATTCATAGTTGAAAAGGCAGACTCACAACAGTATGTTGAAGGGAACATGGTGAGAATCTGAAGGGCCATTTCCTGCAAGACGGGGACACCTGCTCCAGGGACCATCTTAGTCCAAAAGGTGGCAGGGTCACAGACAGATTCCTGCAGTGCAAGGTTTTCCTGAAGCTCAATCAGCTCTGATTGAAGGGAAGCAGCACGAGCCCATGGGCAGACCTTCAGGGCTTCAGTTGAGAATTCTACGATATATATATATATATTTTTTTTTTACCAGGAATGGATTTTCAATGCACAGTAAGACTTGTTTTCCCAAAGTGAAATCTCCAAAGCGAGTTTCAAAATTTGCAATCAATTTGTCCAGGAATTCAGCATAATTGTGATGGTGTCTTCCTGAAGCTTGACTTTTCAGTTTTGGGAAGTGAAGCAGGCCCTCCTCCTGTATGTCACTTTTGAATATTTCCAGTTTCCTTTGAAAAAGCACGGATAGCTGACATGAGGTTACACACTGTGTTGTTTTTGCCCTGGAGCTTCAAATTCAGATCATTGAGGTGGCAAGTAATGTCAGATAGAAATGCAGCAATTTCCATTTTTTCATTGTTTTGCAGGAATTCCACAAATCGTTTTGCTTTTGGACTCTTCTGATCCAACAGAAACATTTCTAGCTCTTTCCGTAGTGTCCAAAACCGCTCCAGTACTTTGCCTTTACTAAGCCACCTGACATTGTTGTGAAGAACCAAATCATTAAATTCTGCATTAAAGTGCATATTCTGGACCAATTTCTTTTTTTTTTTTTTTATATGAAAGTATGTCCCTTTACACACTCATCCAGAAGGGTAATTTTGCACAAGGCCATCTGTCTACAGCAGAAAAAAATAAAATAAAACACATCTGGAAAAATCCCAAGGGAGTCTGGAGCCAGATTCGTGACGTTACCTGCGGAAGCGCCAGCAGGCTGCGCGAGCTTTGCACGGTTTCAGTGCACAGCCTGTGTAGACCAAGCGCTCCCGTTTCTCTCTCATTGTCCGGCCTTTTGGGAAACGATGAGTACTAATCCCATCAAGATTGGTGTTGCTACACCCTCCTACGATACATCTGTTAACCATTTTAATAATTACGCGATAACGTTGAAGAAATTTGCAGAAAACCACCAGGTCGTTTTCTCATAAACAAACCAGCGCTGATGTAGGATTCAGAGGGAGGTGTCCCGCACGCAACGTCACGAAAATCAATGTTTCCCGGGAAATCCAAATGCCAAGTTTTTTCAGAGGCGGACCAATTCACCTCAAATGGCTCGATTTCAACTGAATTTTTCTGGTATTGCGCAAGGTAAAAAAATTGCACAAAATGCAGAATGTGACCAAAGTTTAATATAAAACAGGAGAATTACACTGATCTTGCTCCTGAATTTACCCGTGATATGCACTTTAACCTCTGTGAGGAATGACCGCAGCAAGCGATGCTGCAGAGCAGATGATGCCCTCAAAAAATTGACAAGTCTCATTACTGTTGTCATGACTTCTGAATACTTCTCTCCAAGGCTGGCACACAAAACCATCTGATGAATGATGCAGTGGTATGCTATGAGGTCAGGGTGATGAGCTTTTAAGCGGGACACTAATCCCCTGTCTCTCCCAGTCATACTTGGGGCTCCATCAGTAGCAATTGAAACAACATGCTTCAGGTCCATCTCTCTGACTCTCAACATCTCCACCACTGCTTCATAAATGTCATCCCCTCTTGTGTGCCTATCAAGAGTTGTGAGGCCCAACACATCTTTAAAGAATTCCCCCTTCTCTTCATCAAAAAATCTGACAAACACCAGAAGTTGGGCATTATCTGTGTTGTCTGTGGCTTCATCCAAAGCCAGTGATATGCATTTAGCCTTTTTAACAGCAGATTCCATTTGGTCCAGTAAATCCTCAGCAAGGATTTCAGTTCATCTGACTGCAGTGGAATCAGAGAGGGAGCGATTGCTACTTCATTCATGCACTCCTTCACGATTTCCCCGTCAGTGAATGTTTTTTTGTGCCACTCGCAGTGAGGCTTCAGTTGCACGCTCCTGTTGTGTGGCTGACCTGACCATCACACTGCATGTTGCTTGGTATGATGCTCGCATTTGGCTTATCTTTCTGGTCCTTACCTCAGAGTTTTGTGGGGACTTCTGCTCGAAGTGGCCATGTTTTGTTTCGTAATGACGTTTCACGTTTCCACTTTTGACAAGGGCAACCGTCTCATTGCAAATTAAACACATTGGTTTCGTGCTCCCCGCAGGCAGCACAAATGCACATTTGTCGGTCCACTCTAACTTAAATTCACGATTTTCGGAATCCACCTTTCGCTTTTTGTCATGTTTGGAGTCTGTTGCTTGCTAAACAGACAGGTACCGTTCGCAAATCTGCCCGCGTTGTAGTGAATGGTGACCTGCGTGATCCACAGACAGCGGTGGGGAAAAACACTCGCAGACCTCGCGGTAACACCGAGTTGTCATCGTGTCGTTATTATATACATCTGCTGATTGGACATTGGATTGGGCACGAGGTAAATACATGATTGGAATTGCATCCGGTAGAGGAAAACAAAAAAAAAGAAGATAGAGTGCATAATCACGCGCCAATGAAATCTCGCTTGGATCACTATGATGAAATTAGAATATTGCGTTTGGGTCCGGATCCGGACCGGAGTCCACCTATTGAGTACCTCTGCAGTAGACCATCCTGCTCCGATCATTTAAAAATAAGTGTTTCTGTGAAGGACAAATTGGAAATGAGCTTACTCCAGCAAAGCCTTCCTTGACGATAAACTGCTTTCATTAGGAGTTTTATATCCCCAAACTTGTCTGTGGTTGGTAGAAGAGAGCAACTGGACTTGCTTGAAAAGTCTTGAAGACGTTTCACCTCTCGTCCAAAAGGCATCCTCAGTTCTGTCTGTCTAATAGGGAGTATCAAGTATTTATCCTCTCATGGATCATCATAGAATCCGAATCAGAATGCTGATGGCTGCATGTCAACTAGTGCAGGAGTATGAGAGGACTTCCAGAAAACTGGCAGATATCTTAGCCAGAGAGGATCGTTCATTTTTGTCAACCTGGAACGACCATCACTGAACAGAGGTGGGTGTCTATGACATCTATCAGCCACCTACAATGCAGCCATCAGCATTCTGATTCGGATTCTATGATGATCCATGAGAGGATAAATACTTGATACTCCCTATTAGACAGACAGAACTGAGGAAGCCTTTCGGACGAGAGGCGAAACATCTTCAAGACTTTTCAAGCAAGTCCAGTTGCTCTCTTCAACCAACCACAGATTACTATGTACCTGGATGACTGAGTATCTTCACAGATATATCCCCAAACTTGTCTTTGTCAACCAAGCAATAATTATTGCTTAATTTCAGTCTGATTTTAAACTGATTAAACTAAAAATTTCACCTACTCAGTGTAAAAATAGCTTCAGGGATTATTTACACATATCAGCTGTAGGCATCTTGACAAAAATTACATCATTTCGAAACTTTTTTGGCTTTGAAAGTAAACTGAATGACTGAACCCCAGGGCAAACAGTTTAAGATTTTCTTGGCAATGCAGCCAAACCAACTTGAATTTTCAGTTTACACTCAAACAGATACAGTAGAGCGCCGTTAACGCCAAAAACATTTTGCTGCTGGTCACATTCACGCGCGATCGCGCCTGCATGTTCCGAACTCTCACTTGCGTGCTTCCACACTCACAGCAGCGTGGACCTAAATTCATTAATTGTTACATTAAAAAAAAAAAAACTAATAAAATTGGAAGTCTGATTCAAATTCAGTAGCTTTCAGTCCACTAAACAAAAATAATGGGGAAAATTATTTTTATGACCTACACTTGAAAAATCTGAAAGGCGGTCTAGCTTTAATAGAACAATTAATGAATTTAGTGCCACCTGGCCCTAAATTCTCCGCTATTTTTTCCTGCTTCACCATGACACTATTCAAGATACATCATGCATCACGTGGTGGGCTTTCCCCGTTCACACAAGGCATTGTGGGATACAAATTTGAAACAGGAGAGAAAAACAGAGGACATGTGTGTGCGAATGAAACGTGAAAGACTGAAACGGAAAGCGAGAAGAAAAGACGTTCTGTTATATACGAAGGAAAGGAAACGCAGGACCAAACTAATAAATATCGGCGCTCAGCGAGCACCTCAGTGTGATCAGCTGTTCGTTTAGCGACAGAATGATGGAACTGTCAGTGCACGCTCAAAGGTAAACCTGCGCATGCGCACACACACACGGACTTTAAACGCGTGTTTTTGTTGTAGTTTACATCTACATCTGCCAAAGCTACGTTGCGATGTGGAATTTTCTGAAAGGTGGACAGAAACCGCCAGAGACGGGGACAAAGCGACCTCGGTCTGAAGAGGAGAAATGACAAAGGACTTATAAGCAAACGTGGGAGCAGGGTAGGCCTTGGCTGCGATACGATTTTTATGGAATAATTAATTTTTTTCAAGTTGATTCCTAGTCAATATGAAGCTCCTAATTCTTTCTCTCTCATAAATGGTTAAATACAGAAAGCATGTTGGACATATTTTGGGTGCTATAGTCATGATAGTAAGTAGATTTGCTTTCAGTACTCATATAGCCTGGGAAATCCCATGCTGCTTTGCACAATCGTTCCGATCTGAAAAGACAGCATGGAAACTATGGTCTAAAGGCTCGCCTGAGTTAGGGAGCCAATCAGAGAGTGGGGAGGGGTGGAAAGACGGTGACGCGTACTACTCGACAAACGGAAGCTTGTAGTTTATTTGGGACTCCTAACAGCGCTAACCTCTCGGATATGCTTGTTGTTTTTTTGGTCAAAAACATGTCTGTTGAATGTCCAAATACGGAGGGTCCAGCTTCTCTCATATTTGTCTTGCACAAACGGCAGTAATCGTTCGGTGCCATTATTTTCCTATTTTGTTTTGCCTTCTCTTTCTCTTTCCTTCTCTTCTTCGCCTCTTCGTCGCTCTAACTACGTCACCGGGTACAACTGCCATGATTGGCCATGGGCTACGTATACGCCAAATGATAGACATTCGCAACGTCCAATAAACGGCCGTTGACAATCATAAACCACACCTCCCCTACGAGAAATTCAATAGGCGGATTCCAGACCATATTTCACTTGTGATATGGTCTGGTGTTAACCAGACTAGTACTCATACACCAAGTTTTCCAATATATTATTATTTGTTGATATTATATTATGGTGCTCTGTGTTCTCATTTATGTATTTAACAACAGTATCAAAATACTCGGGTCTTGAAATAAATGCACATTAGTCATGAACAATGGTAACTACTCTCTTTTGCGTTATTTTTGACAGAAGTAAAATTCATACATGAACAAATTTTGGCGAGTTGATTTTCTGTTTGGCGAGTTACTTTGGAAGGTCACTAGTCTGGCTGGCTGGTGAAAAAAAAAAAAAAAAGAATTTCGAGCCCTGATCACAATGACCAAATTTCAGAGGGAACTCAATTTCATTGATTTTATGAAATCAAAAGGCCATCTAGCTTTAACTGTATATAATAAGTAAACGAGAAGTGTTCAAAGACTAGAACGATGATTATTATGCAACAAGCGCATAACACAGCACATTTTACTCCTTGGTTTTACTGAAAAAAGTCTAACTTTCGTTTGTTGAAATCTTGTCCGGGCCTGTAGTCGGATGAAACGAAGCATGTTTCGTAGATTCGTGACATTCGCCGCAGAAGTATCGCTGCATTCAAACCATCCTCACCCTTTTTCAGGCAACTCTTCTTCCGAGCCTGAGACTGTCGAGTTTCCGAATGTAGCTTCATAAAGCTCAATGTAAATTTTGGGAGCTATGAGCTGACCGTGTTACAACAGTTTTCATATAATAGTGATCCGTATTATAACAGCGCTCTACTGATATAGAGAGGGGATTTCCTTACCAGTGGCCATGCAGAGTGAGCGCTGCAGCCAGGGAATAGTCCATGACCGGGCCGGGGTAGAAATAAGCGACAGGACCCATGCTTAGGAGAAGTACACTCAGGACTCGCTCTCCTGTCCAGTGCAGAGAGGCACTAGACCCAGAGCCAGCTGTGGGAAATCAATAACAGGTTAAATGACATGCAGGAAGCGAACACGAAAACTCCTAGTGCAGTACCTCAGTGGTTAACCAGGTAACTCGAAAACCACTGTAGGTGCTCTACTCCATCTCTGAGAATCTCTAATGAATGTAATGTCCATCAGTGTGGCTCAACCAATTTGCATTTAATCATTTATTTCATAGAAAATGTATTTATTTCGCAGTTTATAGTAGTTAGAGATGGTATCACTGGAGTCATACACTAGTCATTAGCCTCAGTCGTCTCATATGATCCAGATGGGATTAGTGGGATGTGAATCCTTTTATACATAGATGTGTCCAAAGGTGCTACGACCTCTTATTTTTACTGGTTTAGACTTTCAAGACAAGCTCAGGTGCATATGTGGTTCAGTAGTCAGGGACTTGACATGATATTAAAACACTTTACTGTGTATACAAAGTTGTTAAACTGCATTATAGACCATGGTATGTCAGCGGGTAAGGTTCTAGGTTCGGAGGAGTGCAAGTACACATGCCTGGACGTTCAAAACCCTCAGCTATCAAATCACCACAATGTGACTGACCCTGTGCTTTAACAACCACTACCTTTTACACACACACACACACACACACACACACACACACACACAGAGTACAGGTCAAAAGTTTAGACACACCTTCTAATTCAATATTTTTTTATTAATTAAAAGACACGTCATGTCTTAAAGTAATGATGGATGTCGTTTCTCTTTACTTAGTCGAGCGGTTCTTGACATAATATGGATTACTACAGTTGTGGAATCGGGCTATTTACTGTATTTTTATTATTTGATTTCAAACACATTAAGAAGGTAAGAAGTTGCACTAATTAACTTTTGACGAGACAGACCTGTTAATTGAAAAGCATTCCAAGTGACGACCTCATGAAGCTGGTTAAGATAATGCCGATAGTGTGGAAAAAGTGTCAAGGTAAACGCCGCCTATGCTGAAAAATCTATTTTATAGTGCTTTTCAAGCCAGGTGGCACAAAGTGCTTTATATCATGATAAATATAAAGAAAGACATCCCAGAAAAAAAAAATTTTTAAAGGACAAGGAATAACATTAAGAACTGTGCAAATTACAAAGGGCATTAGATCATGTTCAAATAAAAGGAAAAGATAGAAAACTAAGACATGAAGATAAGGTATAAAAACAGAGTAAATAATATAATTGTCAAGATACCAATTAACCACATCCTAGTTTAGATTTGGGGGGGGGGAGTTACTCCGTGGAGATTACTTAGTTGATAGCATTTATATTAAAGAAAAAACAAACCAAAAAAAACCCTAGTCATTATTAGTGCCCTCTGCTGCCAGTAAGGCAAACCTGCACTTTCAGTGAAAAACCTGACTTTCACTTTACCTCAGGTAACTTCAAGTTTTGTGGGAACTACGCGGGTTGGCTTTTGAGAAAAGGGACAACGGTTCTGCAGCCAAGAGCTAATTCCCAGGTCGGGGGGAAAAAAAGTACACAGAAATCTAACAAACAAACACTAGCAAAGTCCTTTGCATCACAGTGTGTGACTTCACAGTTTTACAAAGGCATCTTTGACATTATGGGATTATCCAAGGCGTAGAAACGCTTACAAAATGACAAACTACAAACTGCACCTTTAAACCTTCAGTCAGAAATCCTCTTTATACCCATTAACACTGCTCTGAAGTAGGAAGTCGGCACTTGGAATTATACAGTTTTTGAGATCTGAAAATTCAAACTCCGGTGTCTCTGTCTTGCTCATTAGGGACAAATTTATAAATTAAAATTGTATATCTGGAACTTACAACTCTGGGGGAAAAATTAAGAGACCGTTTTAAAATTATCATCAGTTCCTTCTATTTATAGCTATGTATTTGAGGAATATGAACATTTTTGTTTTATTCCATAAACTACTGACAATATTGCCCCCAAATTCCACATAAAAATATTGTGTCTGAGCATTTAATTGCAGAAAATGACAACTGGTCAAAATAAAGAAAGATGAAGTGTTTTCAGACCTTGAGTAATGCATAGAAAATCAAGCGTATATTCAATTTAAAACACCACAATACTAATGTTTGAACTTAAGATGAGTTCAGAAATCAGTATTTGGTGGAAGAACCCTGACATTTAGCTACAGCTTTTTACGTCTTGGCAGCCTCGCCACCAGTATTTCATGTTGCTCTTGGGTGACTTGATGCCACTCCCGGTGCAAAAATTCAATCAGCTCAGCCTTGTTTGATGGCTTGTGACCTCCATCTTCCTCTTGATCACATTCCAGAGATTTTCAATGGGGTTCAGATCTGGAGATTGGCCTGGCCATGACAGGGTCTTGAGCTTGTGGTCCTCCATCCACACCTTGATTGACCTGGCTGTGTAGCACAGAGCATTGTCCTGCTGGAAAACCCAGTCATCAGAACATTATCAGAGCAGAAGGAAGCAAGTTTTCTTCCAGGATAACCTTGTACATGGCTTGATTCATGTATCTCTCACATACAAAAATCTGCCACACTCCAGCCTTCCTGAAGCACCTCCAGATCACCACCAAATTTCGCAATGGGTGCAAGACACTGTGGCTTGTAGGACTCTCCAGGTCTTTGTCTAACTATTAGATGACCAGGTGATGGGAAAAGCTGAAAACTGGACACATCAGAGAAGATAACCTTCATCCAGTCTTATATAGTCCAGTCCTTATGGTCGTTAGCAAACCTCAGCCTGGCTCTTCTTTGCTTCTCATTGAAGAGCTTTTTTCTAGTTTTGCATGACTTCAACCCCAGTCGGAGGAGCCGGTGTCGAACCATCCTTGCAGTGCACTTAACCCCAGCTGCCATTTGTCTTTTTTTTTTTTTTGTAGGTCACTTGATGTCATCCTATGGTTGTTGAGTGATGTTCAAAGGAGTTGATAATCATGCTGGGCCAGTAGAGAGTCGTTTTCACCCTTTGCCAGTCTGTAACTTTGTTGTCCCCAATGTCTGCTGCTTGACTTTTTTCTTCTGAACTGCCGTCTTTGAAATTTTGAGGATGGAAGCAACCTGACGCTCACTGTATCCTTCTGCCAGTAAAGAAAGAATCGAACCCTTCTTTTTCTCACTCAAAACTTTTAACTCCTTTGGCATGATGAGTACATAGATATTTTTGTCTTCCAATTAAATTTAAGGCTTCCAATGGTCTTCCAATTAAAATTTAAGCACCGTTTTTCAAGGTATCTGCACATTTTTCAAGTACAAATTTAAAGACTTTTAAGACCTTTTCAAGACCTCTAAATGGAAAAATTAAGACTGTACCATGGCAAAGAAAATGATAAATATGACAACTTAAAACTGTTTTCTGCAATAGTTTTTTTTTTTTTGCTAACTTTAAGAAGAATGCACACAATTGGTGAACAACAGGGTGCATCAATGGCAACTGTTAGACATGCAAACAGCTGAAGCAAAGTCGTGTGTTTTGGGCCTGCAGAACTACTGTAGCAGCAAGGAGAAGACTGGTGTTTACTGGAGAAAACCATGAATCATTTCAAAAACAATAAACGGCAAGTAGAACCAGCTGAACAACCTTTGCCGGCATTATGTCAATCCCCAAAGATTATCTTTGATGATGTGTGATTTTGTGTCCGACAGCAAAATCAGTCTGAGTGTCGTACAGTATACAGCTGGCTGAGGAAGTTCTCGAATATCTTCTGCATTATAGCAGGTAACAGCATAACCCTGTTTATGCAGTCATACAATCATCAGAGCGTTACATTAAACACAGAAAAACAACTGTCACCTTTCATAACCATTATGTAACTGCTCCTGCCCTGCCCCCACCACCACACAGTTCCCACACCACTCCTTTCACTGTACAGGAGCACGATGTCAGACGGGTGCTCCTGGCAGTGAACCCCAAGAAAGCTGCCGGCCCAGATGGTGTACCTGGTAAGGTGCTCAGAGCGTGTGCCCACCAGCTTGCCCCTACCTTCACCAGGATCTTTAACCTCTCCCTGGCTCAGGCAGTCATCCCGCCCTGCCTAAAATCTGCAACAATAATCCCAGTGCCGAAGAAGTCTCCCATCACCAGCCTGAATGATTACCGTTCTGTGGCCCTCACTCCGGTAATCATGAAGTGCTTCGAGAGACTAGTTCTTCAGCACATCAAGGACCACCTCCCCCCAGACTTCGACCCCTACCAGCTCGCATATCGCACAAACAGATCCACAGAGGATGCCATCGCTGTAGCTCTCCACTCGGCACTAAATCACCTGGAGCAGCAGCAGAGCTACGTCCGCATACTCTTTGTGGATTGCAGTTCAGCTTTTAATACAATAATCCCGGACATCCTTATTAGAAAACTGGACACTCTTGGCCTCCCCCCCTCACATGTGCCTGGTTAAAGGACTTTCTTACTAACCGTCCCCAGACTGTGAGACTTGGCCCCCACTTCTCCTCCACCCGCACGTTGAGCACCGGCTCTCCACAGGGCTGTGCGCTGAGCCCTCTCCTGTACTGCCTCTACACCCACGACTGTAGTTCAACCTACAACAACAACCTCGTCATCAAGTTTGCTGACGTCACCACAGTGGTCAGACTCATCTCAAAGGGAGACGAGGCAGCCTACAGAGAGGAGGCCCTGAAGTTGGCAGCCTGGTGTACAGAAAATATCCTCGCTCTGAACACCAAGAAAACCAAAGAGCTCATTGTTGACTTCAGGAAGCACAGCACCGACGTAGCCCCCCTCGACATCAACAACGTGTATGTGGAGAGGGTCCACACCTTCCGGTTTCTCGGCGTCCTCATCTCCGCCGACATTTCCTGGTCAGTAAACATCACAGCAGTTATTAAGAAGGCTCAGCAGCGGCTACACTTCCTGAGAGTCCTCAGGAAGCACAACCTAAACTCCAACCTGCTGCTGACCTTCTACCGCTCATCCATCGAGAGCCTGCTGACGTACTGTATTACAGTATGGTACGGCAGCTACACTGCTGTAGACGGGGAGAGGCTCCAGAGGGTAGTTAAGGCAGCACAGAAGATCATTGGCTGCCCTCTCCCCTCCCTGATGGAAATTTACACCACCCGCTGCCTTAGCAGAGCTCAAAACATTAGGCCAAAAAAAAAAAAAAAAGTGTGTGTTTCCGGTTACCCGACCAACCCTAATCCGTACTGCCCGACCCTAAACTTTTTTTTCGTTTTTTTCCCAGTCGCGACTTTTACATATAACCCAACCGCGTGAACCGGAAGTTTTTGTCACTCACTGGGAAAATCAGGGCTTTCCACAAGCGCCAGCTGCCAGCCATACAGCCGGCTACTTTAATGACTTATTTTTGTAGCCCACAGGCTCTAAATATTAATTTTCGATTTTAATAAAATTAAATGTTTATCTAACGGACTGACAATAATGTCAAACTGAACCGCACTCATTTAAGTTGTGATTCACGCTGTTTGTACTGATAATAACCACAAATTCCCCGCAGACTTCGTTGATCAGGGGAGAGTAACTCATCCGCGGCCCCGGCATGTGGTGTGTGCACGCGCACTCGGCGGAGGCAGTAGTATGTCGGGGCTGTCAGAGGGAACAGAAGCAGAGATAACGCTTATTTTGTCTTTCACCTAGAGCAGGGGTCTTCAATCCTATCCGCAAAGGGCCGGTGTAGCGGCAGGCTTTCATTACAGCCAAATTGGAGGCTCACTTGATTGTTGACTGGAGACGAGGGTGAAATGATTAAACAAGTGAAATCAGGTGTAGCTCCTGCTTGGTTGGAATGAAAGCCTGCAGCCACACTGGCCCTTTGTGGATAGGATTGAAGACCCCTGACCTAGAGACATGATTCAAACTTTAAAACGGAGACAAAATTCTCCTGTGTGGATTTGGCATTCAACTTTTTTGCTAGGTTCTATACTTTTTGATCAGTCACAGATCAAACACCATGAGCAAATCTGGAGAAATTCCAGCTTTATAATGGGTGTCTATGGCGTTACACACCAGTGGAGCTCAGGAGTTTAGAGCAGGGGTGTCCAAACTGATCCATAAAGGGCCGTGTGGCTGCAGGTTTTCATTCCAGCCATGCAACAGCACCCTGATTTGGCTTATTCAATCAACTGACACACCCACCCTTTAAATCAAGGGTGGGTGTGGCTGCAAGTATTTGACTATGTGAAGACAGTTCAGTTGATTGAATGAGCCAAGTCAGGTGTGCTGCTGCATGGCTGGAATGAAAACCTGCAGCCACACGGCCCTTTATGGATCAGTTTGGACACCCCTGGTTTAGAGTGTAGGCAGCTTGAAAAAAAAAAAGCTCTAACTTTCTCATTTAAACTGTTTTCTCAGCCACAATTTTCACTCTACACACAATTTTCTCAAAAGTTGTAGTCACACATTGTGTGAATCAAGACAAGTGTCTCCCTGAGCGATAGGATTTACAGTTTTTGAATGAGAAGCCTGAAAGTAAGGAGAGGACAGCCGCGCTCTCCCATAGATTCACATTATAAACATGGCAGCGCTTTTACTGCAAAATCAGAAAAGTCACTTGTTTTTAACTCGCTCTAGTGTCCACAATTTTTACACTAGGGACAAAAAAATACATTAAATGTGTTCATGGGAGCCTTGTAGCACTCAATGTGAAAGAATTTTGTGAATAGCTCCTTCCGTTTCCGTGTAAATCAGCGTTGTTCGAGGAGAGGGAACTCTGAGAAAAAGCGCTCTTTGCTTGTTATATTGTGTCTTTTCCCTGCACCGTTACCAAGGCGACGAGCTCCACTCAGGGAGCAGAGAGGGGCGGGGCTGCTCGCTCTCTCTCTCATGGTGTATTGAGCTGTTATATTTACAGAAAAATTCATGTTAAAAGGTGTCTCATGCTGCATCAGAAGGTGGTAACTCAGGTGACCTGCAAAGAAATTCATTATATTTTGTGAAATTATTCCTGTCTAAATATAGGTTATGGCAGCCATCTTGAAAAAAAAAGCCTGCCTACCAACCCTAGTTTTGAAATCTACGTAACCGGAAACACACACACTTTTTTTTTTTTTGCTTTATCAAGGACCGCTCCCACCCTGGCTTTGATCTGTTCGACCTGTTGCCCTCAGGGAGGCGCTACAGGTGCATCAGGACAAAGACAAACCGATTCAAAAACAGCTTCTTTCCAAAAGCCATAACCGCCCTGAACTTGGATATGCTCTGACTTTATAGTCTATTTTATTTTACTATGTGACTCTCCTCATGCAATAATTTATAATGTGCAGTACTTTATAAGGGACTCTCTATGTGCAATACTTTTATAATGTGCAATACCTCACTCCATAATGTGAAACACAACACATACACCTCACCTCAGGACTGTGCACCTTACACACAACGTATACACCTCAAGTCTGTGCACCTACCTTACCTTGCAATACTTCATAAATGTGTAACATTTTATTTTATAATGTGAATCTCTCATGCAATAATTTATAATGTGACTCTCTCTGTGCAATAATTTATATGTGCAATGAGCAATACCTCACTCCATAATGTGTAACACAACACATACACCTCAGGACTGTGCACCTTACCCCCCCGACACCCCCCACCTTCCTATCTCTCTCTCTCTCTCTCTCTCTCACTCTACATGCTGTTTGCACTGTTATTGGAGATGCTTTAATCTCATTGTACAATAAAGGCATTCTATTCTATTATCAATATTAATCAATGTGTTGTAATAACTAAACTAATTATCAGTGCAATTATATCAATGTTCATTATTCAAAAATAATCATTAATTATCTATAATCCATGAATAATTGTATCACTACTACTACTACAAATAACTACTTTTTTAATAATAATTTAAAAAATTAACTCAATTTTATAACACTAATCACCACTACTTATTAGCTATATTAATTAATAATTAATAGAGTAGCAATTATTATAATTCAGTATTATTAACTACTACTTAATTAATAAGCAGTTATTTTCAAAATGTAATTTAATAAGTAGTAATTATCAACTACTAAATTATACTAATAAATAACAAGTAGTGATTATTAAAATGCTATAAAATTGAAGTATAAGATTAGTTAAAATTATTATTAAAAAAGTAGTAATTATTATTATTATTATTATTATTATTATTAAGTAGTAGTAGTGATACAATTATTCATGGATTATAGATAATTTGTTTTTAATAGTGAACATTGATATAACAATTGAACTGATAATAATAACATTAACAACAAGTATTACTAGTAGTATTGTTGTTTATTATTAGTAGTACAGTTATTTTATATCAGTGTTCACTATTTAAAAAAATTATCTATAATCCATGTGTATTTGTATTCTACCAATTACTACTTTTTAATAATTATTTGTAATAACTTTTAATAACTTAATTTTATAACATTTAGTAATCCCTAGTACTTATTAATCACTAATTCATAAGTAGTAATGATTAATAATCAATAATAATTACTATTACTGCTAATTATTATTAGTGGTTGTTAATATTATTCTTATTATTATATTAAAAACACTGTTGTAGACAATAAGTAATAAAACTAAAAAAAACTTTTTGTACAAATTATTTATATTGTACTATATTTAGAATTATTGAATTTTCTGGAGTTCTTTTTAATTGAGTTATGAAATAAAGGTTTATATATTTATATTAAACTTAGTACAATAAACAATGTTAATTATGTAAAAAAATGATGCTAATCATTATTATTAGTAGTAGTAGTATTATGTCCTATAAGTCCCATTTTCCACCTGACTCTTGTGCGCATGCGCGAACCCCCCTGCGTTTCACTCCAGAGCGCTTGACCTCTAACACAGACGCACGCGTCTCGTGTCCGTGAAAAGCCAGTTTCCCAGTCCGCCGTGTCCCCAGCGCTGCGGTACCGGCTTTAAACACATTTGTGCGATCCAGCGCTTTTTATCGCAAACGATTCTTCTCCTTATTTTGGGGGGTATTTGTCATCCCCCAACCACTTGTCGTTAAACAGACATCTTCCCATAATTATCAACGCTTTCTAGCGCCCACGTAAGCTACCCGCGCATCTCTCACTCTTCACAACCACCGCACCACACTGCCTCCAGTAGCCTCCTAACGTTAGCTCTTGATCTACGGAATGCACAGAACCAATCTAGGGCGTAATTTTGGGTAGGGACGCTAGGGACGTGTCCCTACCAGTATTCAGCCGCTACTGTGTAATCACGATCAATAAAACCGATGTCCTAACCTGAGCAATGATTATATGGCACACAAAGGGTTAAATGTATGACACTGCTAATAATCCCCCCTCTAACATAGATATCATTCTCTGATTAGCTACCTGTTTCTCACTAACTTACACGGTTGGCTATCCCAGCTGTCACTCCAAAGCAGCACACTTCCCACAGCAGCCGTGACTACCCGCCCATCAACCCCCCGTATCTCACACGTACACACCTGACCTACCCCACGCACCCCCCACTCTCCGTCAGCTGGACTTCGATGTCCATGCATGCTTGCCCTACGACTCGCATGCTGACTTGAGTATCATGGATGACGGCCCCCCTCCCAAGAAACGAGACATTCGTTCATTCTTCTTCAAAGTCAAGAATGTAAGTGCAGTGCATAAATGAAATTTTCATTTCCCTTAACATGCTGCATGAGTAAAGTTGAGAACTCTGAAGTTGCCTCCTTGACGTTACATTTAGCTGATGCTTTTATCCAAAGTGACTTACTGTTACTATTTTGGTACAGGGTATTGGTTACAGTCCCTGGAGCAATGTTGGGTTAGGTGCCTTGCTCAAGGGCACTTCAGCCATGGATGGAGATGTAGGGAGAGGTAAGGGTGGGATTTGAACCTGCAACCCTGGGATCCAAAGACCAACTCCCTAACCATTAGGCCACGGCTGCCCTCGATAACCTATAAGATCTGCATGACATGAAATTATGATTGCTAATGGGGAAAAAAAAAACAGAACACCTTTCAGAAGCTCTGCCTTGGATCACTTTTGCGTCCCCACCAATGTCAAAATCAAAGTTAAGGCCTCTGCATGCTCTTGCGACAAGGCTTTCGCAGACAGTTGTAATTTATCGTTGAGCGGGGAGTAATAGGCGTGCGCGATGTTATTCACCGCTACAACGCAAGGGGGCGCGAAGTCGCAAAATCGCTAGGAGTAGTTGGTGGGTGTGGTTGGTGGAGTGTTTATCCTCCGGTTACTTATAATGACTAGAACTGGAGTCGTATAGATGTACGTACTTCCTCACTTCCTCGATCAACCGCTCTTCGTGCTGCTCCATCTTCGCTTGTGTTTTTAAAAATGGCGATCGTGAAAACAAAACAAACCGGGAAAGTAGGGAAGCGGAAGTGCGTGTACAGCGGATGTAGAGTGGACCAATCAGAGCCCTCTTGTCTGTGACGCTGTCTGCGAGGCTTCTGCGGTGGTCACAATTTTTGGGAGGTGCGCACAGAGCGTCTGCGAAGGTGGGGGGGGGGCTACGCAGACACTATCTGCGACACCGTCTGCAAGGACTAGCCTGGGAAATCCCATGCTGCTTTGCACAATCGTTCCGATCTGAAAAGACAGCATGGAAACTATGGTCTAAAGGCTCGCCTGAGTTAGGGAGCCAATCAGAGAGTGGGGAGGGGTGGAAAGACGGTGACGCGTACTACTCGACAAACGGAAGCTTGTAGTTTATTTGGGACTGTTTACGGATCACATTTAACATGGCAGAGAGCGATACGAACCAAACTTTCGATCAAGCTTTGTCTTGCACAAACGGCAGTAATCGTTCGGTGCCATTGTTTTCCTATTTTTGTTTTGCCTTCTCTTTCTCCTTCCTTCTCTTCTTCGCCGCTCTAACTACGTCACCGGGTACAACTGCCATGATTGGCCATGGGCTACGTATACGCCAAATGATAGACATTCGCAACGTCCAATAAACGGCCGTTGACAATCGTAAACCACACCTCCCCTACGAGAAATTCAATAGGCGGATTCCAGACCATATTCACTTGTGATATGGTCTGGTGTTAACCAGACTATGCGAGGACTGCGTTGTCAGCATAAATTGGCCTTTACTCCCATGGAACCAATGCTGCCCCCAAAAGGTGCGCTGGTCACTTTTAAAATTACAGTTTAAAAAAAAAAAAAATACCCCAACCCGGATGGAGACATTTCACTCGTTCGGGACAATATTAAATTTAATACCTCCCTTTCGAAAATCCCAGTCATTCCAAACAATTTAAGACGTTTTTAGGCCTTGAAAACCGAAAGTTGTATTTAAGGCCAAGTTTACATTAGACTGTATCTGTCTCGTTTTCTTCGCGGATGCACTGTCCGTTTACATTAAAACGCCGGGAAACGGGAATCCGCCAGGGTCCACGTATTCAATCCAGATCGTGTCTGGTCCGGTGCTGTGTAAACATTGAGAATACGCGGATACGCTGTGCTGAGCTCTAGCTGGCGTCGTCATTGGACAACGTCACTGTGACATCCACCTTCCTGATTCGCTGGCGTTGGTCATGTGACGCGACTGCTGAAAAACGGCGCGGACTTCCGCCTTGTATCACCTTTCATTAAAGAGTATAAAAGTATGAAAATACTGCAAATACTGATGCAAATACTGCCCATTGTGTAGTTATGATTGTCTTTAGGCTTGCCATCCTTCCACTTGCAAGTGGTAAGTGACGCGCATGCCCGACATGCACTGAGATTACACACACAGCGGCTCAGTCCCAAATCACTGCTCGTGCGCTATACTCGCGCGCTCTGTGAGCTGCGCAGGGCCGGAGTGCGCACCCTCCAGAGGGCACTCGCTGTTCAGGGCGGAGTGATTTGGAGCGCAGGATGCCTGCGGAGCCGAGCGTATCCGTGTATTGGCGTTGCTATGTGCACGCGAATCGTTTTAAAAACGTTAATCTGATGATCCGCTGATACGGTCTAATGTAAACCCCACCTAAGGCTGTTTAAGGCCCCGCGGGAACCCTGACTCTGGCTAATGTTCATGTGTCAAACTCCATCTGAACTGCGTTCGAAAGCGAATCCACCCGGAACGCGCCAGAATCACCCGAGGCGGGTTCGAAGCGCATTCTGAGTATTCGAACGGCGTTCTTACAAAGCTGTCAGAATGTCGGTCAGTTTGGAATTCCCATCCGAATGTGGCACGAATTTTGAAATCTCTTTCATTCCGGCTGGTTCTGCTTGAATCCTGCTAATTCCGAATAAGTGTGACAGGAGCCTTAAAGTGCACATCACGGGTAAATTCAGGAGCAAGATCAGTGTAATTCTCCTGTTTTATATTAAACCTCAAGCAGGAACCAGTGCAGTCCATGAAAAGCATGGAACAGGAGATTTTCGGGCCGAGTTTGATTAAAACCACACCGACCTGTTGAGACTCGGTGTGTAATGATGCGTTTTGCATTCTGCTTACCATAATAAGGTGGTGTTGTGCGTATTTTGGCTGTAAGCAAGTAGAAGTGATCCTCATCCTTTTTATGTGCTGCCAAAGGTCTGATGAGAGAAGGAGTGCGGAATAACACAGCTGGAGGAAAACAGCAGGGGAGAAGAGACCGTTAATGCACACAAACAAGTTTATATACGTCATTATAATCAAACAACATGATCTCTGATAGAACAACAGAGCTGGTTGAGCAGAACTCTGTATAATAGAGTTATAACAAACAAAACAGCCTACAGCAAACCTAAAGAATATTTTATATTTATAACCTTTAGAATAAAGCTTTATTATCCGAGCTGTCTGGTTGTTTTATATCTGACTTGTGGCTCTTCATGTCTGTTTGATATCTGCTCTCTAACCGACACCGGGCAACTGATATCAGATCGAATCCCGCGTTTCAGGGAAAAAACCCAACTCTGATTAACATCAAATCACTTCTTTCAGAGGGGAAAAAACACCACAAACAGGTTTAAAAGCCAATACTCACGGCTAACGCCTCTCCTGCACACTGAACTAATCCTCACCAGCGCCGCCATAGCAATCACAAGGTCACAGTGTTTCACCCGGAAGTAGTTCCTGCTACTCTCTGAGAACTCGTGTCGTCAAATTAAAGGATAAGCCACACCGTGATATTTACACTAGACTAGTTCACTCGCGGTATTGAGGTCGACATGCTGTTTAGTCCAGCAGTTTGAGACTTAGACAAAAATTAAAAGTGGCTACAAGCTCAGTGATCTCATACCGATACTTTACAAGTCTTGCGGGGAGCAGACACGACACCGGCAGCGCCATCTTGGAAAGGTCAACCAGATCTTCTGCTTCTTTTGGCTGCTCCTGATTAGGGGCCGCCACAGCGGATCTTTCGTCTCCATTGCTCCCTGTCTTCCACATCCTTCTCTACCACTTTCATGTCCTCTCTAGGGTTGCCACCTGTGTCTGAAAATCCTGGACATTTCGACCATCCAATCGACCTTTTTGCTTGTAAGCAACGGCGCCCTTCGCACATCTAACCCAAGACAAAAATCGCCCTTCTATGCTGAAATTGTATTGCTCTAATTAGTAAAAATGACGCTTTTGCTAGTTATTTGTTTAGTTAATTGCTTTACATAATATAGCAGGTCTTCATTATTTTGGTTTATTTCCAACAGTTTTTGGTTGTGGACACCTGGGGGCAGTAGTGAGCACAGGTAAAAGGGGAATACATAATTAAGTTCTGTTTGTTTGCTTATGTGGAATAAAAATAAATAATCTAATTTTTCATTGTATCTAAGAATACCTGAATGTAACAATGTAAGGTGTAGTGTCCAACAGCTTACCTGATTGCTTAGAGTGTGGTTTGTGCTTGCCTGTGCCTCTGCTGCTTGCTGCTCTTGGCTAAACAAATACATAGGAGGACATGTAACTGATATAACTGGGCACGTACAGTACATACAGGAGTAGGCAGATAAGACTGTTTGTATTTCATTTAATTCACCAAAACCTTACCTAATCTTCCATTTATATTTGGTGTTTTTCTTTGCTGCTGCTATGAGTCCTGGCTGATTTTCAGTGAATGTCTTGAACTCAGTACAGGACAACTGAAAGTTTAGCCTGACTTGAAGCTCAGCCTTCACCATTGCAACAGAGAGTCTGTTTCTTTTATCAGTCCAAGCATCCTCCATTGCCCCTTTTCCACCAAAGCAGTTCCAGGGCTGGTTCGGGGCCAGTGCTTAGTTTGGAACCGGGTTTTCTGTTTCCACTGACAAAGAACTGGCTCTGGGGCCAGAAAAACCGGTTCCAGGCTAGCACCAACTCTCTGCTGGGCCAGAGGAAAGAACTGCTTATGTCAGCGGGGGGGCGGAGTTGTTAAGACCAACAACAATAACAAGACCGCAAAAGATCGCCATTTTTAAGCGACGAGAAGCAGCAGCTGTACAAACGTGAAGTCATCCATTATTATTATTGTTGTTGCTGCTGCTGCTTCCGTGTTGTTTTTGCTTCGATATTTGCGCCAAGGTTTATGTAAACGTAGCGACGTAACTGACGTATACAGCGACGTAAGTGACGTATACAGCGACGTAATGACGTATTCAGCAACGTAATGACGTGGCTCCGCTTAGCACAGCGAGCTATGGAAAAGCAAACTGGTTCTCAGCTGGCTCGCAAGTTGAAATACACATTTTGCCCATCATGTACAAAAAACCGGGACATTCAGTGTCCCGGATTTTTTTTTCCGGGACAGACCATGAAAATCCGGGACAATCAGGAAAAACCGGGACAGGTGGCAACACTAGTCCTCTCTCACCACATCCATGTATCTCCTCTTTGGCCTTCCTCGTTTTCGTGTGCCTGGCAGCTCCATCCTCAACATTCTCCTTCCAACATGCTCTGCATCTCTTCTCAGGATGTGCCCATACCATCTCAGACTTAGACAAAACTTTATTCATCCCCGAAGGGCAATTAGAAAGGCGAAGAGCGGTACATTAAAGGAGCAAGAAAATAAAATCACAAAAAGAATAAAATCACAAAAATGGGTGGGCAAAAAAAAAAAAGGCAGCAGATAAAATATGGCAAATAAATAAAATGACGCGTGGATAAAATTAAAACGACAATATGATTAGAGCGACATTGTAGTTAAAGTGACAAGGTGATATTGTAATATTGCACATCAGGACATGTGATATTGCACTAGAATATTGTACAGAAGACTCAAGTTATTGTAACTGTCTATGACTTCTTAAGGCCAATTTATGCTGACAACGCAGTCCTCGCAGACGGTGTCGCAGATAGCGTCTGCATAGCCCCCCCCACCTTCGCAGACGCTCTGCACGCACCTCCCAAAAATTGTGACCACCGCAGAAGCCTCGCAGACAGCGTCGCAGACAAGAGGGCTCTGATTGGTTCACTCTACATCCGCTGTACACGCACTTCCACTTCCCTACTTTCCCGGTTTGGTTTGTTTTCACTACCGCCATTTTTAAAAACACGAGCGAAGATGGAGCAGCACGAAGAGCGGTTGATCGAGGAAGTGAGGAAGTACGTACATCTATACGACTCCAGTTCTAGTCAAGTAACCGGAGGATAAACACTCCACTAACCACACCCACCAACTACTCCTAGCGATTTCGCGACTTTGCGCCCCCTTGCGTTGTAGCGGTGAATAACATCGCGCACGCCTATTACTCCCCGCTCAATGATAAATTACAACTGTCTGCGAAAAGCTATCTGCGAAAGCCTTGTTGCAAGAGCATGCAGAGGCCTTTAGAGTTCAGGAGGAGAATAACACTTGGAACAAAGGTTGCTCTCCTCCTCTGGGTCTTACAGGCCGGACAGCGGAACCTGCGACCAGATGGCAGCTGCTCAAATGCCAGGAACAAAGCATGAGTCGAGTCCTTAAGAATTCGACGAGCCAGGCCGCTAGCCTGCTGCTCGTACACAGTATTCAGGTGGCGAGCAGGAAGTCCAATAATCTTAGAACACACCTTGACAATATTATGCAGGCGGTTCCTATCCTGTACAGTAATGGAGTAATACCAACAGCATATAGAAAAAGCTAAAACACTTTCAATGAATGTATAATAGAATGTCAACAAGATGTTCTGACTGACAGAAAAAGAGTTCAGTTTTCTTAGTACCGTAGGTACATCCTCTGGTGGCACTTCCTCAGGATCCCTTCTGTGTTGGAAGAGAACCTCAGTTGGCAGTCCAGAATGGTTCCCAGGTATTTATATTCCTCAACTGTCTCGACCGGAAAACCGTGGACCATAGTGGTGACAGCCGCCGCCAGTTACCTTTGGCTGCTGGAGGAGGTCACCACCATCTCCTTAGTTTCATCTGTCTTAGCTTAATTCCCAAGCTCTCCACATGTGCTGTCCCTCTGATGTGCTCATTCCTTATCCTGTCCAACCTTAACATCCTCAACTCTGCCACCTTTGTCTTCGTTAAGGGTACGGTCTCCAATCCATACGGTACATCACAGCTGGTCTCACTACTGTCTTATACATCTTACCTTTCACTTTTGCTGGGACTTTCCGATCACAAATGACTCCCGAAATCCTTCTCCAACTGCTCCACCCTGCCTGCACTCTCTTTCTCACCTCACGATCGCAGCCCCACTGCACAGTCGACCCCAGGTACTTGAATTCACCAACTTTCTTTCCGTCTACTCCTTGCATCAGCACTACACTCTCATCCCCATTCTCATTGATGCACATGTATTCTGTTTTGCTACTGCTCACCTTCATTCCTCGTCGTTCCAATGCATACCTCCATCTCTCCAAACCCAGCTCAACCTCCTTTCTACTTTCACCACATGTCACAATATCATCCGCAAACATCATGTTCCATGGTGACTCTTGCCTCACTTCGTCCGTCAAGCTATCCATCACGATGGCAAACAAGAAAGGACTCAAAGCAGATCCTTGATGGAGTCCCACCTTCACCTTGAACCATTCAGTCGTTCCAACTGCACACCTCACTGCTGTTTCACTGTTCTCATACATGTCTTGCACCACTCTAATATACTTCTCACTCACTCCACACTTTCTCATACAGTACCATAACTCATCTCTCGGCACTCTATCGTATGCCTTCTCCAGGTCTACACAATGTAGCTTTCTCTGGGCTTCTCTGTACTTCTCCAGTAACGTTCTTAAAGCAAAAATTGCATCCGCCATGCTCTTCCTTGGCATAAACCCGTATTGCTGTTCACAGATTGCTACCTCTCTTCTCAATCTCATCTCCAATACCCTTTCCCATAACCTCATGGTGTGGCTCATCAATTTTATTCCTCTGTAATTACTGCAGCTCTGTACTTCTCCCTTATTCTTGTATATTGGGACTAGCACACTCTTTCTCCATTCATTTGGCATTTTCTCATTCTCTAGGATCTTATTAAACAATCTCGTGAGGAACTCCACAGCCATCTCACCCAAACATCTCCAAGCCTCAATTGGGATACCATCTGGTCTGACTGCTTTCCCATCGCAAACCTTAACATCCTCAACTCCGCCATCTCCAATTTTGCCTCCTGTCTCTTCGTTAAGGGTACGGTCTCCAATCCATACATCACAGCTGATCTCACTACTGTCTTATACATCTGATCGGATGCACGTCAACCAGATTTTTGAATTTTTATTTTTAATGGAAGTAAATTATGCCAAGGAAGAGCACGTCGGATATAATTTTTGCTTTAAGAATGTTAATGGAGAAGTACAGGGAAGGCCAGAGAAAGCTACAGTGTGTGTTTGTAGACCTGGAGAAGGCACACGATAGAGTGCCGAGAGATGAGTTATGGTATTGTATGAGAAAGAGTGGAGTGAATGAGAAGTATATTAGAGCGGTGCAAGACATGTATGAGAACAGTGAAACAGCAGTGAGGTGTGCAGTTGGAACGACTGAATGGTTCAAGGTGAAGGTGGGACTCCATCAAGGATCTGCTTTGAGTCCTTTCTTGTTTGCCATAGTGATGGATAGCTTGACGGACGAAGTGAGGCAAGAGTCGCCATGGAACATGATGTTTGCGGATGATGTTGTGATATGTGGTGAAAGTAGAAAGGAGGTTGAGTTGGGTTTGGAGAGATGGAGGTATGCATTGGAACGAAGAGGAATGAAGGTGAGCCGTAGCAAAACGGAATACATGTGCATCAATGAGAATGGGGATGAGAGTGTAGTGCTGATGCAAGGAGTAGATGGAAAGAAAGTTGGTGAATTCAAGTACCTGGGGTCAACTGTGCAGGAAAATGGGGGCTGCGATCGTGAGGTGAGAAAGAGAGTGCAGGCAGGGTGGAGCAGTTGGAGAAGGATTTCGGGAGTCATTTGTGATAGGAAAGTCCCAGCAAAAGTGAAAGGTAAGATGTATAAGGGGCTCATTTCACCGAGTACGATCTGGAAAAATCACGCGGGACTATGATCGCAGCTATGTTTTTCTGTAGTCACAGGCAAAATCCGTGCGACCTAAACCCATTATTTTCTGTGTACGCTCTATGTTCGATGTTACCTTGTTCGACCTTCGATGTGTACGCTTTACCTGCGTCCTATACGCTCTGTAGACGCTTTACATACGCTCTACTTGCGTCTATCCACTCGATCTGATGCGATCTTAACACGACCAAGGCTCGTTCTGTTCGACCAATCTGTGACATAGCATCGATCTCTCGGCGATCTATCCTCGCAAGTGCGCGACCTCGGCCGATCAAGGCTCAATCTTGGCCGATCTAGCTACATACGAGTTGCAACGTACCCTTGATTAATACGATTTAGCCTGTGATATAAACGTTCTAGCCTCGCTCTGTACGCTCAATTCTCGATCTTTTCTAGACAGATTCTCACCTGAGCTACGCGCAAATTTGTCACGGTCGCCCGGATTTGCGTGTGACCCACTGCAACCGTATAAAAAGGCCCGGCGATCGGTGGCCGACCATCAGTTTTTGACCAGCCTCCGAAGGGACAACATGGACCCAATCGCTCTGCATCATGCTATGTTATTACAGCACCGTCAGGGGTGAAAGTAACTTTATTTCTTGCCGGTACTATTATTTTGAGTCATAGTGCACGCGCACAGCGCGCGCCAGAAAATACACCTAATTATTTATTATTGTCTACTTATCAAGCATTCACTAGGACTTCTTATCACTCAGTAGTACTAGTACTTTTTTATCACACTATCACTCTTTCATCCACCTGTATCAGTTTTTGATTATAAGTAAATTGCAAACACATCATTTCAACAACACGATTTAATAAAAAATTTTTTAGCTGAACAGTTGAAAACTAACTTTTCATTTTGGACATTGGACACAGAACAGTGTAACAGAACAGAAAAGTGAAAGTTTTTAGGTAAAACACTTAAAATAAATTCCAAAGAGGCTTGAACGTTTGAGAAAGTGTGTGTGTTCTACAGTAAGTGCGTGTGTTCTCAGTGCGCGTGCCATGCATTGGTAGCCTAGTTCCTCTGCTCGCTCCAGCCAGACAGTAATCTCGAATCTTTGCCCCAACTTCCACTCGATTTACGAATTCTGATCAAAGTAATTTGTAAATAGTCTATCATGAAACATTAACATGTTTCTTTATATGCCTTTTTATTTGGGAGACTTTGCAACTAACGTCTGTCTGCTAAAACACTTTGATTACCAGCTATTACCACGTTATAGCACAAGATCTGGTTAAGCCGTACGCGCGCTGTACGGCTTAATTTTTTTTTTTAGTTTTTAAATTTTTTTTGCAGAGACAGTATATTTTTCTTTCCGGTATGGCCAAATCTTTTAGTGGTACGCCGGACCGGCCAGGACCGGCTTACTTTCACCCCTGAGCACCGTGCCCTGCAATTGTAGCAAGACTTTCTGGTTATGCTTAATGCGCCCTATTTATGCGCCCTATTTATATGACATTTAGTACGCGTAGCTTTAATAGAATTAGGCGAAGGTACAGTAGGTCGCAACTTAACCTCCTAAGGCCCAAGCTGTTTTTTTACATGCATTTTTTATTTCTCTTTGCTCTTTGGGCTTATTAGAACCTGATTAGAATAAAAACTAAGCATCATCTTTTGATAAGATGTACTTTTAGAGAAAAAGTATGTCCACATATGTGGATTCTTGTTCCGAATTTCCATCAAGTGCTGTCCACGCATGTGACCGCTAAGCCCTAGGAGGTTAAGCGATGGTCAATCTTTTTTGGTTGAAGAAGGTTGCACCTTAATCCTCTTTAGAATCCAATCGTGCCCATGGGAAGAATAGGGAGCGTACGGGTCTAGGGAAGGTCTGGGACAGGTTGCGTGGAGCGAGGCTTGATCGCAAAAGAGTGAAGCTAGATCGCATGGATCGAGTGAGTGTCGAGGACGGGCCGAGCAGCACAACCATGCGCGCAATCAGTTCTCGCTCGAGAAGACTGAGCATCGCTCATCCCCGTTCTAGCCTCGATTGTCTCTCGACCAATGCGTCCTTTCCTCGACCTTGTTCGCTCTTTCGACGCTCTCTGTGCGACTTTTAGGTCGAGGCTCAGTTTTTTGACATGTCAAAAAAACGAGCTACGATCTCTTTGTCGGGGAGACCATTCCTCGACCACGTACAACCACGGAAGACCAAGGCGTGACCAACCCTCAGTCAACCGTCGACTGTGTACGACTTGCGGCGACCAAGCCACGCTCTGAGATCGCAGCTCGGTCTTCCGGGAAGATTTCTCGGTGAAATGACCCCCTTAAGGCGACTATGGCCGACAGGCAGGCCTGGACAAAGATATCTATGCAAGTCACCGTCCTGCCAGATGTCAGATGATGATGAAGCCACAAGAAAAAATCTGTAACATGAACTGTCCCAACTCTCCCCATGTGGCCATTTTGAAAAAAAAATCCTGAAATGTTTTTCCCCAGAATTTAAGTTTAATAATCAATACTAAAGTGGCAGCTCCAATTATCGACAGTCCATAATTATCAACACCTTTTCAGATCAATAAAAAACAATTTTACAAAGGTGAGTTTCAGTTATTATTGGTTAGTTAATCAACCGGAAGACCCGCCTCGCCTTTTGATCTTGTCGTCTGATGACGCAGCTCGTTACCTGCGATGGAATTTTTTTAGCACGATCAGCAATTTGATGATAACCTGGACGTTATCATTGCAGGTGAGCATGGTGGAAAGATCATGGACATGTTTTTACTGATCAAATTCACCGATATTTCATGATCTCCTCGTTGAAACCTACTTTGTTGGTTACTCTTTCAGTTGACAGCCGCCTTTTTGTATCTAAACGCGCATTTGAGAGTCACGTGAGGTGTCAATAATAGTGATCACTTTCACCGGTGTCCACCATTATCGACACCCTGTGGAATTAAGGGACATTTACAACTGTTATGGATCGATCTTTGTATAACATTGTTGAAGTAGATGAAGTACTTTAAAAAGATAAAAGTGCTGTGATTTATAATAATTTTTTTTATAATAATTTTTCTCTGATTCATAACAGAATGGAATGTTTATAGAGTATTTGGAATCCGATTACAATAAATAGAATTAGAGCAGAATTAAACTCCTAGCATATGAACAATTACATGCTTGAAATATACAGATTTTTCGATTCCATTCAGAATTTTTTTTTTGTAGTTTGTTGTAAATATCTACCAGGAATGACATATGACCTTTGACCTGGATGTTCATGTGGTTACAATCTCAGTTGCCTGTTGATGTTTATTAGTAAACTACAAAACTAGAAATTAATACAAACAACAACGAATGATTAACAAAATGTGATCTATGAAAACACTTAGAAAGTGGGTAGAAAGTGAAACAAAAAGATTTTCTGATGCAGGTTAAAGATTATCAGTTCATTTGTTTACAAACATTAGAATTACTTCCTCATTTATGTAAACACCGACATCCATATATTTATATAAAATATATTTTGGACTAAATATAAGTCTATGTAAAACAAATTTTAAATAAAAATTGCGTTTTGTTAACTTAATACCACATACCAAATTTTTTTGGCAAATCTACAGCAGAATGGCTGAAAAAGAAAAGAATCAAGGTGTTGGAATGGCCAAGTCAAAGTCCAGACCTCAACCCAATTGAAATGCTGTGGCGGGACCTTAAGAGATCTGTGCATCAATAAATGCCCTCAAACATAAATGAACTGAAGCAATGTTGTAAAGAAGAGTGGGCCAAAATTCCTCCACAATGATGTGAGAGACTGATAAAATCATACAGAAAACCATTTGTGGCAGTGGGGGCGTGGTCAAGCGTCGGTCTGTGACCGGAGGGCGGAGTCAGGGAAGGTAAGTGGCAGAATCACTACACCTGAGGTGAATTAACCTGTTTGTGTCTTCCCAGCAACCACGCCCTATATAAGGAGAGAGAGAGCAGAGGAAGCGAACTCTCCCAAACCAGATGGCTGGGAGAGTGTATGTTTGCGACTATAAAGTGCAAATAAAAAGAGTTTTTGGAACTCAGTTCTGGCCTGCCATACTTCTGTGCTCCACCCACCCGCTCTGACCTCTACAGTGGTGCTGAAACCCGGGAGCCGAGCACAGAGGAGAACAGCCCCATGGAGTCCTCCCCCTTCGCAGACCTGATCCACACCCTCACCACGGCCCAACAGAGCTAGCACCAGGCGCTGCTCGCCCTCCAAAAGGAGCTAGAACAATAGTTCGAGGCCCTGGTGCTGGCGCAACAGGAAGATCGACAGGCGTTCCGGCACCTCCTCGCGTCGGTGGGGTCCACCCTCTCCACCGCTGCGGGCCCACTCCACCTCACCCTAACGAAGATGGGCCCGCACAATGACCCCGAGGCCTTCCTCACGCTATTTGAACAAGCAGCAGAGGTCTCGGGGTGGCCGGTGGAACAGCGCGCTGCGCGCCTCCTCCCCCTGCTAACGGGCGAGCCGCAGCTGGCCGTGCTACAGCTCCCCGCCGACAGCCGGCTGGTCTACGCGGACCTGCGCCGGGCCGTCCTCCAGCATGTGGGGTGCACCCCCGAACAACATCGTCAGCGCTTCCGTGCTCTGCGCCTAGAGGAGGTCGGCTGCCCGTCCGCGTTTGGTCAGCAACTCCGGGACGCCTGCAGGCGGTGGCTGAGGGCTGACAACCGCGACGCCAAGGGAGTCGTCGACCTGGTGGCACTGGAGCAGTTCATCGCGCAACTTCCCAAAGAAACAGCGGAGTGGGTCCAGTGCCATCGCCCGGCGTTGCTGGATCAGGCTATCGAGTTGGCGGAGGATCATTTGGCGGCTGTTCCCACGGCAGGATCACAGATCCCCTCTTTGCTTCTCTCCTCTCTCTCTCTCTCCCCCTCCCCTTCTGAGTCTTGTCCTCACCCCGTTCCCCCACCGTGGAGGCAGGGGCCAGCTCCCTCACAGCTGGTCCGCCGCACCTGCGGTGTCCTCCTGTTTCCTGCTTCCATGTCTGTCTCTCCCCCCCCTCAGGTGAGTGAGCCCAGAGTACCGGTGCAGAGAGAAAGCCCGGGCTGGTTTGCTGGCGCTGCGTGGAGCCAGGGCACCTCCAGCATCAATGCTCGGCAAAGGAGGTGGGCGCGGTGGTTCGGATCCCCAATGCGCCAGCTGCCGCCCTCGATCGGGCCGGAGCGTATCGCATACCGGTGAGTATCCAAGGGGATACATATCAGGCTTTGGTGGACTCTGGCTGTAATCAGACCTCAATCCACCAAAGCCTGGTGCAAGATGAGGCATTGGGGGGAGTACAGGGGGTGAAGGTGTTGTGTGTGCACGGGGATGTTCACAGCTACCCTTTAGTGTCAGTCCACATTTTTTTCAGAGGGGAAAAATTTAGAGTAAAGGCAGCGGTTAATCCTCGCCTTACCCACTCGATAATTTTGGGGACTAATTGGCCGGGATTCGGGGAATTAATGAGTCATTTAGTAAAGAGTGGGTCCTGCCGTATTTCAGCAAGGGGAGGTCCCAGTGTCGCTTTGGCGGGAGCAGCTGTCACAGAGCCGTCTATGTCATCTCCGCGTCAGAGTGAGGAGCCGCCGGCTCCTCCTCTCTCTCTCGGGGAATCCCTTGCGGATTTCCCGTTAGAGCAGTCACGAGACAAGACTCTGCGGCATGCGTTTGACCAAGCGAGAGTAATCGATGGTCAAATGCTCCAGCCAAACGCCACCCTGTCCTTCCCCTATTTTTCTATTATGAAGGATAGATTATACCGAGTGACGCAGGACACTCAGACTAAAGAACAAATCACGCAGCTCTTTATTCCAAAAAGCCGCCGGGAATTGGTATTCCAGGCGGCTCACTTTAACTTGGCTGGATACTTAGGGCAGGATAAAACACTAGCCCGAATAATGGCCCAGTTCTATTGGCCAGGGATTTGTGGCGATGTCCGTAGGTGGTGTACGGCGTGCCACGAATGCCAGTTAGTAAATCCAGCGGCCATTCCAAAAGCGCCTTTGCGCCCTCTCCCATTAATCGAGACCCCGTTCGAAAGAATTGGGATGGATCTCGTCGGGCCATTAGATTGGTCAACACGAGGGTACCGCTTTATATTAGTTCTAGTGGACTATGCAACACGATACCCAGAAGCAGTGCCTCTTCGCAATATCTCAGCACACAGTATTGTGGAAGCGCTCTTCCGCGTCATCTCCCGAGTTGGAATCCCGAAAGAGATTCTGACTGATCAAGGCACCTCATTTATGTCACGAACACTGAACGAACTTTATGGGTTATTAGGTATTAAGCCGATCCGCACCAGCGTTTATCACCCACAAACGGACGGTTTAGTCGAATGATTCAATCGCACCCTCAAAAATATAATTAAGAAATTCGTAAGCGAGGATGCACGTAATTGGGATAAATGGCTTGAACCCTTGTTGTTTGCAGTGCGAGAGGTCCCACAAGCCTCCATGGGGTTCTCCCCGTTCGAATTGTTATATGGGCATAAGCCACGCGGCATTTTAGACGTGCTGCGAGAAAATTGGGAGGAGGGACCTTCACCAAGTAAAAATGAAATTCAATACGTTATTGACCTGCACGCAAAACTCCACACACTCACGCACCTAACCCAGGAGAATTTGCGGCAGCCCCAAGAACGACAAACCCGCCTGTACGACCAGGGTACGCGCCTTAGGGAGTTCACACCGGGAGATAAAGTACTCGTACTGTTGCCCACATCGAGCTCCAAATTAATCGCCAAGTGGCAAGGACCCTTTGAGGTCACACGGCGAGTCGGGGACGTCGACTACAAGGTGAGGCGAACGGACAGGGGTGGGGTGCTACAGATTTACCACCTCAAGCTACTCAAACTCTGGAACGAGGAGGTCCCTGTGGCATTGGTGTCGGTGGTTCCGGAGAAGGCGGAGCTGGGGTTGGAGGTTCAAAAGGGAGCATTGGCATCGCGTACCTCTCCGGTCCCCTGTGGAGACCACCTCTCCCCGACACAACTCGTGGAGGTTGCCCAGTTGCAGACCGAATTTTTGGACGTGTTCTCGCCCCTGCCCGGCCGCACTGACCTCATAGAGCACCACATTGAGACGCCCCCGGGGGTGGTAGTGCGTAGCCGCCCTTACAGGCTACCCGAACACAAGAAAAAAGTGGTTTGGGAAGAACTCGAGGCCATGCTCGAAATGGGCATTGTCGAGGAGTCCCACAGCGACTGGAGCAGCCCGGTGGTCTTGGTACCCAAGGCCGACGGGTCGGTCTGGTTCTGTGTTGACTATAGAAAAGTCAACGCGGTGTCTAAATTCGACGCGTACCCAATGCCTCGTATTGAGGAGTTGCTCGATCGACTAGGCACGGCTCGCTTTTACTTGACACTGGATTTGACAAAGGGTTATTGGCAGATCCCCTTGACTCCATTATCCTGAGAAAAAACGGCCTTTTCCACACCATTCGGCTTACACCAGTTTGTCACACTTCCTTTTGGGCTGTTTGGGGCGCCCGCTACGTTTCAGCGGCTGATGGATAGGGTCCTCCGCCCCCACGCCACCTATGCTGCCACATACCTTGACAACATCATTATTTATAGTAATGACTGGCCGAGGCACCTACAACATCTGAGGGCCATCCTTTGGTCGCTGAGGCGGGCGGGTCTCACAGCCAACCTGAAGAAGTGTGCGATTGGGCGGGTGGAAGTACGGTATCTGGGCTTCCACTTGGGCAATGGGCAGGTGCGTCCCCAAATTAACAAAACTGCAGCGATTGCGGCCTGGCTGAGGCCCAAGACCAAAAAGGGGGTGAGACAGTTCCTGGGGCTGGCTATCATCATAGGTTTATACCTAATTATTCGGACGTCACCAACCCGCTGACTGATCTCACTAAAAAGGGGGCACCAGATCCGGTCCAGTGGACGGAGCAATGCCAGCGGGCTTTTTCTGAGGTAAAGGCTGCACTGTGTGGGGGGGCCACTGTTACACTCCCCTGACTTTTCTCTCCCTTTTATATTGCAGACGGACGCGTCGGACAGAGGGCTGGGGGCTGTTTTGTCCCAGGAGGTGGAGGGGGAGGATAGCCCAGTGCTGTTGTAGGTGCAATTAGTTTTAAGTGATCAATCTAATTAAATCAGTCTCATTGAATCATTAAATCAGTCTTATTAAATCATACCATTGAATTGTTCTCATTGAATCAGTCTCATTGAATCAGTCTCATTAATTAATACCATTAATTTTGGTGCTTAATAATAAATTACCAAACAGCCAAATTATGGTATATTCCAAATTATTATGATCACTTACCGTATTACATAACTCATATGTACCTTGGAATTCTTTGAGATTGTGTGGCTTCAAAAATATTAGGCACAACAAATAAACACACAGTTTAACAGAATAATTGAATTTATTATAGCAATGATAAAAATGAATAAAGTCAGCAGATATATACATATAAGCAAGCATAAACGGTGTGTGTGTTATGTGTGTGTGAGAGTGATTGGGATCTTATCTGAGGTGTGTTTGTGTGTGTGTGTTTGTGTGTTATCTGAGGTGTGGGGGTCACCACGTGGGATTTGAGGAGAACAAAAGAGTTAGCTTTGGTTGCTAGCTAAGATGTGTTTGTGTGTGTCCACGTGGTGGAGGCCTTATGGCCTAAACAAAAGGTTAGCCTAGCTTGCTAACGAGACAAAAGAATTAGCCATGTGTTGCTAGCTAAGCTAGCTTATAACACTACTAAATCCACTGAAATCTTGATGAGGTCAAAATATGTGTAATAATGAAATTAAGGGTTAGAAAGGAAGAGAGAAAAGCATGCAAAAGCCTATCTATTAAGCAATTGAGAGGACAAAAATAGAACAATAATTAATTCAATACCCTGAGGGTCTACAGTGTACACATTTAAACCGTTCCTGAGTTTAAATTCACACTTCTTCATAAAGCTAATTCCTAAGACTAGTTTTTGCCCAAATGCCAGTCTCTTACTTCAGTATCTTGCTCCCAGTGCAAGATTATAGAGATGTTACGAAACTTTTGGAGTCCACAGGAGCATGTGAGTCGCTTCCGTGAAGACGCAGAGAATTTCTTGGTCCGATGCTTCGTAGTTCGTGGGAAGAAAATCTCTGATCAAACAATGTGCACAGCGCTTTAGTAGAAGGGATCCGGCCGCTTCTAACTATAAATGAACTGTTTTGGGCGGCAGTTCGTAACGTTACTGTAATAGACAAACAAACCGGTTGTAACTCGACTGAGTTAAAAATCGCACGATTCTGGAGTCTACCTTGGCCAAGGGTACGAAAGAAAAGCGCGAAATTCTGTTTCTTGCCAGAAAGATGTCTTTATCTGGGTTTTCTGGTGCAAGGTATCTCTTTGTGTCTGGATGGCTTGACATCCACGACGAGAGAGAGAGGGCGAGCTGGGAGTTTCCGGGTTACTTATGGCTTCCTGGAGGATGTGATGTAGGTGATCCCGCCCAGCCGTGACGCAGGTCAACGCGGAAGCTGGCCGATGGGACCTGTAGTTTCTTAAAGAGACTGTGTGTACCTACACTGTACATAAGTCGAAAGCTGTCAGTGCGTGAGGGGCGCTACAGCACCATAGAGAAGGAGTGCCTGGCCATCAAGTGGGCGGTCCTTGCCCTCCGTTACTACCTGCTGGGACGCCCTTTCACCCTCTGTTCGGACCACGTGCCCCTCCAGTGGCTCCACTGCATGAAGGATGCCAACGCGTGAATCACCCGTTGGTATCTGGCACTCCAACCCTTTAACTTCAAGGTGGTCCACAGGCCGGGGGCGCAGATAGTCATGGCGGACTTCCTCTCCTGTGGGGGGGGGGGAGTCGGCTGTGGGCCGGACGGCTGCCCGGCCTGAGTCGGGCGGTGGGGGTATGTGGCAGTGGGGGCGTGGTCAAGCGTCGATCTGTGACCGGAGGGCGGAGTCAAAAAGGTAAGTGGCAGAATTACTACACCTGATGTGAATTAACCTGTGTTTGTGTGTCTTCCCAGCAACCACGCCCTATATAAGGAGAGAGAGGGCAGAGGAAGGGAGCTCTCTCCCGAACCAGATGTCTAATGTGTGTGTGTATGCGTGTGGCTGGGAGAGTGTATGTGTGTCACTGAAAAGTGCAAAAATAAAGAGTTTTTGGAACTCAGTTCTGGCCTGCTGTCCTTCTGTGCTCCACCCACCTGCTCTGAAGTCTACAGACAGTTGAGCAACTAGAATCCTACATTAGACAAGAATGGGTTAACATTCCTATCCCTAAACTTGAGCAACTTGTCTCCTCAGTCCCCAGACGTTTACAGACTGTTGTAAAGAGAAAAGGGGATGTCTCACAGTGGTAAACATGGCCTTGTCCCAACTTTTTTGAGATGTGTTGTTGTCATGAAATTTAAAATCACCTAATTTTTCTCTTTAAATGATACATTTTCTCAGTTTAAACATTTGATATGTCATCTATGTTCTATTCTGAATAAAATGTGGAATTTTGAAACTTCCACATCATTGCATTCTGTTTTTATTTACAATTTGTACTTTGTCCCAACTTTTTTGGAATCGGGGTTGTAAGACCAAGTAAGACCTTAGTTTTTTTCTTTGTGTTTTAGCCCATCTTGTAAAGTAGCTCTTGCTGGCACTTAAATAATGAAAGCTGTTTTTGAGATAGGACAGAAATGGTGAGCAAATTTTCTTTCTAAACTTCACTATCAGTTTAAGCTTATTTATTTGTTTGATATCTACTCTGAAAACTAAGTGTCCCCCAAAGGGTTAAGGTATACTGTATTCTCATTTGGCAGAATAAATGTTTGAGAAACATTCATATATTGTCTGTATTGTCAGATTTCACTAGGATTTTGAACTAAGCTAGTTGTAACTAAACTAATTAAATAAAGCATCACACCATTATGTTGTCTCCTGTTCAGTGCATCAGCTTAATTTGGAATATAGCCTAATTAATTTTTACCAAATGCATTGATGGAGTGTTGGGGTTCAACCCAGTCAGAGACCTCGATTCCTTCGTGGGCCCCCCTCGGATCCGAGGACGAATGAAACAGGTCGATAGAAACAGACAGGGGAACACCAGAGAGTTCACATGCCAGTTTATTCGCACAGTCACTTCGTCGAAATGAAAACATTCTTGGAAACATCTTATAGTATCTCTGTGTTTATGTTTTGTCTTCATTTGTGTGTGTGTGTGTAATGGGTGTGCGTCTATGTCGAAGTGTGTAATGATCTTGAATCAATCATAATATAAAAACATATTTCTGATGACAGTAAGGTACAGATAGATATCAGAGTCTCGGCTTATGGTCAATATTATGGTTAATATTCATTACATAGAGCATGGAATGTCTAAACACAGAATGTCTAGTCTACGGAGTCTATTCAGAGAAGGTCAAAGACATTGGTTTGCACAGAAAGGATCTAATAATTTAACATAATTTCTTAACACATGAATGTGTGTTAAGTCAGTAAATTACATCTTGATTTCATCAACATAAGCAAAATAACAAATAACAATATGTCTTTAATAATGCTAAAACAAAGAATGTTATAAGAAAATAAACATAAAAATAAGAACAACTTAAACATAAGAACAATGAGAATATGTCTGAAAGAGAGAGAACAATTAAACAACTAACAGGATTAAACTCATAATTAAATTAGGTTAATGCTTTTAAACTAAAAACCCTTAGAATTATAAGATCTTAACTATAATTATAATGTCATTATGAAACTAATCTAAAACTATAAAACTAACATTAATCACGGAATGCATTCATTAATTACGGGATCCAAATCACTACCATAGTATATTTCAAGCTTTTAAGAAGCTATAAACCTAAGTTTCAACTAAACATGAATTAACATAAACATGAACCTTAATTCTACCATTTCAGAGTGTGTGTGGGTCGATCTGACACCAAAACAGACCTTGGTGAATCTTTCAGACACCTCTCTGAATGAATACACATTCATATCAAAAAATAAACAAAATGTTCCCAAACAATGTCCAGCCGAGACAGAAGGTCATTTTTAACTGAACCTTAAGTTAATCCTTAATTTTGTCACCATTTTAATAAATTACTGCCTTCTTGGTCAAGAATAATACTTATATAAACCTAACATGGAGATATTTGCAAACATCTTTCTTCATAAACATAGCCCCAGCCTCTAATGAACTGATTTAGACTTATTTTGTTAATATAAAGAAGATATCCTGAAGACTTAGGAGAGAAATAGCAGGGTAGGAAAAAAAGTGATCCAGATAACAGATTCTGATTAATGTTCTTCAAATAATGAATAATTGACGAAGCCTATGTAGGAGCAATAAAAAAAAATTTTGGCGCGCGCGCAATACTGAACACACTCCTGGGGCTAAGCGCCCCCCCATCTCTCAATCCTAGTGACGTCCATGCCAGATACAAAACAAGGCTTAATGAATGACATGTTGAATCTGGTTTTGTGCAGAGCTTATGAAATGTATCACACATTCAAATTTTAATTCTCATCTGATGATTATTCAGCAGGTGAGACAAAATTATGCTGTAACTCAGGGCTTTGACACTAGAGGGCAGTGCAGCTACATGAGGCAGGACCAGGATGTTGAGCAGCCATTTTGAAAAAAAAATCACTGGTGCATGAATGTTGGAATCCAGGATGCTGATCAGGTAAGTATGAAAATTCGAGATGTCAGGGAAATGATAATGATGCTGCATGTTGAAAAAGTTTCGTTAGCCAAGTAGCAAGTTAGGACGGGATAATAAATGCATAATTTGTTTATCTTTTTTTCTGCACTCAGTGACCCAAAAATGCATGAGATGTCTTTACAGTTACTCAGCGTTGTCTTTACCATTACTCTCTAGGGTAACGGTAAAGACATTATGGGTAATGGAAAAGACAACAACTGGGCATTATTTTTTCATATTAATGAGATCTCTTCCTTTGTGACTTCATGAAATATGCTTTATTTGTCTATTAAATATATTTACAGTAATTGTAACTAAAATTAGTGTACACAATTTTCTTTTAAATGTCTTTACTATTACTCATCATATTTTCTGAGAATGGCCCATAAACACTGATCTAAGCCTGACGTACTGAAAAGTTTTTTCCCCATAATACCCACTTCCCAGAGATCCTCTGAAAAAAAATGCCAAATTACTGAAGATTATTAACTGGAAAATAAAATAAAGTAAACAAAATCACAGTCTTATAATACTACTGTATTATAAGACTGTGGTTTTCTTTACTTTATTTTATAATACTACTGTATTATAAGACTGTGGTTTTGTTTACTTTATTTTCCAGTTAAGGAGGAGTTGTATAAGGCAGAGAATAATAATAATAATAATACAAACATAACCATTTATTATCAGTATAATGCTTTAACAAATCATTTGTCTACTGTATGTCCCTCCTGAAACAGGAATGCTTTCTGACCATCATAGCAAAGCAAACAAACAACATTTCAAATCACTTTCCAGGTATAATGATTATCAAAGCTGTTCGTAACTGTGAGATTTTACACCACATTGTCAGCCTAGTGGTTTTTTTTTTCCCCTTGTCAAAATTTTCAGCCTTTTTCCGCTTTCAGTTGGGAAACCTGAATAAATTTCAGCTCAAACATTTCAGTGGCCTCTGTAATAAATACAGTTAAAGCTAGACTGCCTTTTAGATTTTTCAAGTGTAGGTCATAGAATTTTCCCCGACACCCAGTTATTTTTGTTTAGTGGACCGAAAGCTACTGAATTCGAATCACAGACTTCCAATTTCATTTGTTTTTGTTTTTTTTAAATTGAGCAATTAATGAATTTAAGGCCACGTGGCCCTAAATTCGCTGCTATTTTTTCCTGCTTCACCATGACCCAATTCAAGATACTATGTCATGCATGATGTGGTGGGCTTTCCCTGTTCATGCAAGGCATTGTGGGATACAAATTTGAAACAGGAGAGAAAAATGGAGGACGTGGGTGTGCGAATAAAACGTGAAAGACCAACTACAGTAACAGAAAGCGAGAAGAAAAGACGATATGTTGCGAAGGAAAGGAACTGCAGGACCAAACTAATAAATATCGGCAGTCAGCGAGCACCTCGGTGTGATCAAAGGTAAACCTGCGCATGCGCACACGGACTTCCTCTGTCTGCTTGACTGCACAAAGTGAGTAATTTCATGCACATTATTTGCTTTAATCCCCTCAAATTAAATAACTTCCCAGCCACAGAATGGCCTGATATTTGGTGAGATATTACAGAAATAAACATACATCACAATGACCAAATTTTACAGTAGAGGGCACTAAATTTCAGCGATTTTATGAAATCGAAAGGTCGTCTCGCTTTAACTGATTACTTATACTTCTGTAATGATCGTTAAATTGGAGCCACATTGATCGACTTTATATAATATCAATGAACTTAAAAAATGACGCATCAGCACATCTTTCAAGCTGAGAGGTCAAATACCCTGGTGCAAATCCTGGCCAGGATCCTAGCAGGATCTTACCAGGATCCTAACCAGGATCTTGTACAGGATCTGAAATATAATCCTAAAGGATCTTGTCCAGGATCCTACAGGATCCTGGACAAGATCCTGTCGGATCCTGTAGGATCCTACAGGATCTTGAACAGGATCCTTTAGGATCTTGGACAAGATCCTGTAGGATCCTAACCAGGATCTTGTACAGGATCCTGTAGGATCTTGGACAAGATCCTGTAGGATCCTAACCAGGATCTTGTACAAGATCCTTTAGGATTATATTTCAGATCCTGTACAAGATCCTGGTTAGGATCCTGGTAAGATCCTGCTAGGATCCTGGCCAGGATTTGCACCAGGGTTGGGCTCAAACATTTGTTCAACTGGCCTTTGTCCCCCAAGAGATCCCATAATACACGAGTTTTGGGCATCTGGTATTCTGGGTCAGGACTTTATCAGTGTATGCTTCACCAGAAGGCTGAAACTCATCAAATGTTCTGCTATAGAAGCCAAACTTGTATGTGTGTACCAGGATGATGTTGATGGTATTGATGGCTATGTTTCTTCCACCTTGAAGAGTTATCAACATGATTAATTAACCATATTGTAAGACCCGACTTCTTTTTTGGTAGAAAAGGTTAAACAAGTAAAGCCTATTCAAATGGTGTTCTGAATAGCCATTATTGTTTTAATCAACATTTAAGAGGGTGCTTGCATTCATTTTCATAAAGAATCAGCTGTGACCCAGGTATATGCATACTTTTAGATGAATCACATTATTATGAAGGTTATTTTTCAACCAAACATGCTGTTGATTGTACTAGGTTTCATAGTTGAATAAATATGGAACACTGCTCTTTATACCTTTATTCAAGCAAACTAATGAAAATTGTAACTCTGAAATATTATCATGGAATAGTTAAAACTGTCTTCCATATTCACATTATTATGGTTTGTTGAAATAAAGGTCATCATATTTAGCTATATTTAATACCTAAATCACATATAGTATGTGTGAGCCCTCTTCTGCTCTTGTACAGAAGGATATTTATTTAAGTTTAAAAAAACCTCGCAAAAAAACTTTAAATGCACTATCTATTAAAGAATTTAGGGCTAGCAAGCCTTGTTTCCATGCTACCCTGAATTTGCTGAATCAGAGTATTGGGAATTCATTCGGCAAGAACCTACTCAGGATCCTGTTGGTATCCAGTTAGGATCCTGTTCAAGATCTTGTTTAAGATCCTACAAGATCCTACACAGGATCCTGCTGCAATTGAGTTAGGATCTTATTCAGGATTCTGTTCAAGACCTTGTTTAAGATCCTACAAGATCCTACTCAGGATCCTGTTGGTATCCAGTTAAGATCTTATTCAGGATCCTGTTCAAGATCTTGTTTAAGATCCTACAAGATCCTACTCAGGATCCTGAAGCATTCGAGTTAGGATCTCATTCGGGATCCTACTCAAGATCTTGTTTAAGATCCTACAAGATCATACTCAGGATCCTGAAGCATTTGAGTTAGGATCTTATTCAGGATCCTGTTCGAGATTTTGTTTAAGATCCTACAAGCTCCTACTTAGGATCCTGAAGCATATGAGCTAGGATCTTATTCAGGATCCTGCTTAGGATCTTTTACAGGATTCTGATACTTTTTCAAGATCTTATACAGGATCCTGTTCAAGATCCTATCACTTCCAAGATTTTGACTCCTTCTAGGATCCTATTTAGGATCCTGCACAGGATCTTAAATAGAAATGTAATCCTGTGCAGGATCCTATTTCTACATAGGATCCTATTCAGGATCCCATTCCTAAATAAGATCCTATAGGATCTTACAGGATCCTGTGTAGGATTTGCACCAGGGTAACCTGCACAACATTCAATCGTTTTGGAATCACACATCTATTAGCTCGTCAGGCGTTTTTATTTTGTATAAGGGGAAAAAAGACTGCTGTTTTGGCATATTTTTGTGTTCTGTTGTTAAAATGTGGAGCTCTTGCATATAAAATATATAAAGCTTGGCAGGTTTCATTTAAATATATACTTTTTTTTATATTTTCCATCACACTCATCCCCCCACCCCCACTGCTATTCCTTCAAAAATCATCCTTTTACTTCACACCGCACAATACAAATACCTCTGCTTTAAACCATTTGTGTGCCAACATGAACCAAATTCTTATTTGTAGAGTTTCTTGTTATACAGCATTGTTTATGTTCCTAGCTGCTCTGAGAGCAGATTTCATAGCAGTCTCAATCCAGCCATGAGGCATGTCTGTATGTTCCCCAGCAAAATAAATCCTGTTCTCGTTCATGGCCAGAGCTTTAGCATAGTAAGATTGTTGATAAGGGGTGAAGACAGCAAAGGCTCCAAGGCTGTATGGATCCAACCTCCACTTCTTCACAACACCTCCAGTGCAGAGTTCCTGGATCTGCTCTCCGTGGATCTTCATCAAGTCGTTCAGCACCAATGACTTCAGCTCATCATCGGCTATTCCTTGGAAGAGCGTAGAGTCATCCGAGCTGGTGTAGGAGGCCAGGAGGGCTCATCCTTTCCCCTGGAAGCTATGGCTGGGGTAGTAGATGAAGCGTGAGGGCAAATCTGTAATGCTTCTGCCACCAAAAATGTTGTCGTCCTCCTCCCAGAACCTGCGGCTAAAGCTCAGCACAACCTTGGTGGAGCTGGAGTAGTGCACTGAGCGTAGGGCCTCCATCTTCAAGGATGTCAGCGGAGGCTGGAACTTGATGAAGAGAGTGGCTTTGGCTGTCGCTGTCACCAAGACGTAGTCAAACGTTTGCTGGGTCAAAAAGGATGACTTGTGCTCTTGTTCATAAAACACAGTCACGTTGCGTTCTGTCTGACTGATGCTTTTGACTTTTGAGTTGAGGAGGACTGTGGCATTCAGGAGTTCAGAAAACTTGTTGGTTAAATTATCAAAGCCACCCGAGATCTCATAATATCTGGAGAGAAAAAAAAAACATAATATAAAAAAAACTTACATTTATACCCCTGTTGAATTCTTGAATCTGATTGGTCACAAGGTGTTGATTAATTTTCCATAACAGCAGCTCTGACAGTCATGCCAGTTGTAATTTAAATCACGGGTTTACAGTCATTCATTTGATCTAATACTTTATCATTTCTATAGCAATGGCTAATTCATCGGAGCTTGTACGGCAGACACTCAGGACATTCAATACATAATCTAAGTCTAATAATAAACGTGGTGTTACTTAAAGACATACTGTGTAACTGTTAATAATGGTCAGGAGATTATGGTAAGGAGGATGTTTATTTAACATTTATGGAAAGAGTCTCCAGTGTCAGCACTTTGTAATAGTCAGTAAGTTTCCCAACCACAGGAAAGTCTTCAGAACAGAGATGTTTTGTGCTTTCTGGTTTCTTGGTAACATGACAAGCTGCGTTTTTGTCTAAGCCTACAGTCACACTACAGCTTGCAATCCTTTACAATGGGTTTTCGATGAAAATGAGGCAGTTTTTGGGCTATCCAAAAGTTTTTGGACTGTGGCGTGCACATCAAACAAGACAGAAACCTTAGCATCGACATCTACCGGAAACCCACACACACAGACCAGTACTCTCACCACCCACCGGAACACAAATTGGGGGTCATTAGGACCTTACATCACAGGGCTCAGAACATTCCTACAACGGTAGAGGGAAAAGAGAAGGAGCAAAAACACATCAAGGAAGCACTTCAGAAGTGCAGGTATCCCAACTGGGCTTTGACCAAAAGTTGTGGTCACACAGCAGGCGAACACTTGACGATATTTGTTTGAGGAGATCTGGCGTTTTTCTGAGGAGGCATGATTGAGGGTTTTGTCTGGCAGGAGAATGATCGCCAATGCCTTGCTCAATAGATTTCAACCATGCATTACAGCATCAGTGCCAACCAATCAGCGACGATCACAAATGCATCATCCAACCGTCACCAAACATTTGTTGAATATTCACGAACCCTTCGCCAAACCAATTACAAACCTCAGCGAAGGATCCCTGAATGGAAATACACTTTAAGTCTCGGGGAAGGTTAGGCTATGCCTCGCTGCTGTGTAGCCGAAGCCCCTGCAAGCATCAGGGATACGGATTCAAGACAAATACATCTCAAGAGGCTTGACGAAGGTTCCACGAGCTTCGGGAAGTATTCCCAAACCCATCTGTGAGTATTCGCTGATGATGAAAACATCGCCACCAAATTTCACAAATTTTTCGTGACATTTTTGGCCACTCACGAGGCAGAAACACAACAGAAAACAACTCATGAAGCTTGGAGAATATTCATTGTGCATCGGACGATTGGTGGCGATGCGACCAATTTTTCATCGCCAAGTGTTCACAAACCCATCGCGAGCTGTAGTGTGACCAGGGCCAAAATTCAAGAGGAAAAAAAGAGAGGCTGGTGAGGGAACAGCTGTTTATCGCTTCTGTAGTCTAAGTGATAACAGGAATTTGTTTCAACATTAAACTATCATCTAAGTCAGGGCTTTACATTAACTTTTTTGCTCACCGGCCACTGTGGCTAGTGGTTTTCCCGAGTCACTAGCCATTCAGCCTTTTCACTAGCCACAATTTTGTTGCCAGGAAATCGCAGTTTTTTCTTCACCATGATACGTTAAGTTCGGAAGATCTAGACTTAATTATGAATAGCAGCGTATAATGTATCTCTACAGTAGCACTCAAGTATTCAGTGCTGTTAGGTAGCTCCCTATATGAAAACATGCAACCAATTCAGACAAAAATATAGAGTATTCTGTTTATTGAACTCAAATTCAAGCCCCTTACAATATGAAATATCGTATAATATGAAAAATAACATTCAGTACAACTGAACTGATTCTAATATTAAAAGTCCAATTCAAAACATTTATCATTGAACAACATTTGATGTTTTGATATGCAAATATTATGTATTATCAAGTATTATTATGTATATTATGCATTATCTATTAATAGTGTGTGTGTGTGAGAACATGTGTAGAGAGAGACATTAAATATCCTCATTACATTCATCATCAGATGAGTCTGAATGGTCCATGAAAAATGGTCTTTGTGACCTGAGGCTTCCAGCAGGCCGTAAGTTGATAAGTTGAGTGGAAAGTTTCAACTTATGTTTGCCTTGGATAACTTTGCCTAAAACATGGTGGTGTATACTGATTTTTTTCCCCAGAATTTTTTTGTGTGTAGGTGTAACGGATGCCAGATTGTTAATGTATCTTAGTTCCATAGGCTACATGGTTAGGGGATCTTTTGTCCTCATTGCTTGGGCCAGATCAAACCATTAAACAAGCTTAAATTGTTCTTACTCTTGCCACATACATGATTTTTTTTTTCCAAAACTGATGATATTCAGTTCAAACACCATTAAAAGTAATTTCAGGAATAGATCTCTTGTGTGATGTGTATGTAGTAATCCCCGATGTGAGTGGAGCACAGAAGCACGGCAGGCGAGAGTTCGTGTTCACACACACGCACTTTATTGAGCTTTCTTTCTTTCTTTCTTTCTTTCTTTCTTTCTTTCTTTCTTTCTTTCTTTCTTTCTTTCTTTCTTTCATTCATTCACGCACGCACACGTGTTGTGGTCAGGAAGCGAATTCCTCTTCTCTCCTCTCCCCCTCCCTTTATACTCCATCTCTGCAACAAACACACACACACACACACACACACAAATTGACATCAGGTGTAATGACCTAGCCACTTACCTTCCCTGACCCCACCCTCCATTCACAGACTGCTGCTTGGCCACGCCCCCGCTGCCACATACCCCCACCGCCCGACTCAGGCCGGGGAGCCATCCGGCCTGAAGCTGACTCCCCCCCCCGACAGGACAGGAAGTCTGCCACCACCATCTGTGCCCCCGGCCTGTGGATCACCTCGAACTTAAATGGCTGGAGAGCGAGATACCAACGGGTGATCCGCGCATTGGCATCCTTCATGCGGTGGAGCCACTGGAGGGGCGCGTGGTCCGAACAGAGAGTGAAAGGGCATCCCAGCAGGTAGTATCGGAGGGCGAGGACCGCCCACTTGATGGCGAGACACTCCTTTTCAATTGTGCTGTACTTGCTTTTGCGCACCGACAGCTTTCGGCTGATGTACAGCACCGGGCGCTCCTCACCCTCCACCTCCTGGGACAGAACGGCCCCCAGCCCCCTGTGCGATGCATCAGTCTGCAAAATAAAGGGGAGAGAGAAGTCAGGGGAGTGTAAAAGTGCCCCCCCCCACACAGTGCAGCTTTTACCTCAGAGAAGGCCTGTTGGCATTGCTCCGTCCACTGGACTGGATCTGGAGCCCCCTTTTTAGTGAGGTCGGTTAGTGGGCTGGTGACGTCTGAATAGTTAGGTATAAACCTACGATAATAGCCAGCCAGCCCCAAGAACCGCCTCACCTCCTTTTTGGTCTTGGGCCTCGGGCAGGCTGCAATCGCTGCAGTCTTGTTAATTTGGGGATGCACCTGCCCATGATCCAAGTGGAACCCCAGATACCGTACTTCCACCCGCCCAATTGCACACTTTTTCGGGTTAGCTGTGAGGCCCACTCACCTCAGCGACTTTAGAACAGTCCTCAGGTGTTCCAAGTGCCGCGGCCAATCATGACTGTAGATTATTATGTCGTCTAGATAGGCGGCCGCGTAGGCAGCATGAGGGCGGAGGACCCTGTCCATAAGCCGCTGGAACGTAGCGGGCGCCCCAAATAACCCAAAGGGGAGCATGACAAATTGGTGTAAACCAAACGGTGTGGAAAAGGCCGTTTTCTCTCGGTATAGAGGAGTCAAGGGGATCTGCCAATATCCCTTGGTTAGATCCAGTGTCGAATAAAACCGAGCAGCGCCTAACCGATCAAGCAACTCATCAATGTGAGGCATTGGGTACGCGTCAAATTTAGACACCGCGTTGACCTTTCTATAGTCCACACAGAACCGGACCGACCCATCAGTCTTGAGAACCAGGACCATTGGGCTGCTCCAGTCACTGTGGGACTCCTCGATTATGCCCATTTCGAGCATGGCCTTGAGTTCATCCCGAACCACCTTTTTCTTGTGTTCGGGCAAGCGGTAAGGGCGGCTACGCACTACCACCCCCGGGGGCGTTTTGATGTGGTGTTCTATGAGGTGGATACGACCCGGAAGGGGCGAGAACACGTCGGAAAATTCCTTCTGCAACTTGGCTACCTCCGTGAGTTGGGTCGGCGAGAGGTGGTCTCCACAAGGGACCGGAGTGGCCTGAGATGTTATCTTTTTTACCTCCGGCCCCAGCTCCGCCTTCTCTAGGACTACCGACACCAACGCCGCGGGGACCCCCTCATTCCAGCGTTTTAAAAGGTTGTAGTGGTAGACTTGCAGTGCCCCGCCCCTATCCGTTCGCTTTACCTCATAGTAGACGTCCCCGACTCGCCGTGTGACCTCAAAGGGCCCTTGCCACTTGGCGACTAATTTAGAACTCGACGTGGGCAATAATACGAGTACTTTTTCTCCCGGCGTGAATTCTCTAAGGTGCATGCTCCTGTCATACAGCTGGCTTTGACGTTCTTGTGCCTGCCGTAAATTCTCCTGGGTTAATTGCGTGAGGGTGTGGAGTTTTGCGCGCAGGTCAAGAATGTACTGGATTTCATTTTTACTCGGTAAAGGTCCCTCCTCCCAATTTTCCCGCAGCACATCCAGAATGCCACACGGCTTACGCCCATATAATAATTCAAAGGGAGAAAACCCTGTGGAGGCTTGTGGGACCTCTCGTACTGCGAACAACAGGGGTTCGAGCCACTTATCCCAATTACGCGCATCTTCACTAACGAATTTCCGGATTATGTTTTTGAGTGTCTGGTTGAATCGCTCTACTAATCGATCTGTTTGTGGGTGATATACACTGGTGCGGATAGACTTAATCCCCAGTAACCCATACAGCTCGCGCAGTGTGCGTGACATAAACGAGGTGCCTTGGTCTGTCAGGATTTCTTTCAGAATCCCGACCCGGGAGATAATGCAGAAGAGCGCTTCCGCAATACTGCGTGCTGAGATATTGCAGAGAAGCACTGCCTCCGGATATCACGTTGCATAGTCCACTAGAACTAAAATAAAGCGATATCCCCGTGCTGACCGATTTAATGGCCCGACGAGGTCCATCCCAATTCGCTCAAACGGGGTCTCGATTAGAGGAAGAGGGCGCAACGGCGCTTTTGGAGTGGCCGCGGGATTTACTAATTAGCATTCTCACGGCATGCCGCACACCACCGACGGACATCCCCGCGAATCCCTGGCCAATAGAACCGGGCCATTATTTGGGCTAGTGTTTTGTCTTGCCCCAAGTGTCCAGCCATGGGATTAAAGTGAGCTGCATGGAATACGAGTTCCCTACGGCTCTTTGGGATTAACAACTGGGTTACTCGTTCCTTAGTTTGAGTGTCCTGCGTCACTCGGTACAATCTATCCTTAATAATGGCAAAATAGGAGAAGGTTGGTGCCGCGCTTGGCTGAAGAGTTTGACCATCGATTACTCTCACTTGGTCAAACGCATGCCGCAGAGTCTCGTCTCGTGACTGCTCTCATGGGAAATCCCCAAGGGACTCCCCGAGAGAGGGAGGAGGAGCGGGGTGCTCCTCACTCTGACGCGGTGTTGACGCAGACGGCTCTGTGACAGCTTCTCCAGCCAATGCCACACCAGGATCTTCCCGTGACCTACTAGGTCAGGACTCACTACGTGTTAAATACTCCATTAATTCTTTAAATCCCAGCCAATCAGTACCCAAGATCAACGAGTGGGTAAGGCGAGGATTAACCGCCGCCTTCATTTTATGCGTTTGGCCCCGGAATAGAATCTGGACCGACACTAGAGGGTAATGGTGAACTTCCCCATGCACACACAACACCTTCACCGCTTGTGCTCCCCCCAATGCCTCACCTTGCACCAGGCGTTGGTGAATTGAGGTCTGATTGCTCCCGGAATCCACCAAAGCGTGATATGTATCCCCTTGAATACTCACTGGTACGCGATACGTTCCGGCCCGATCGGGGGCGGTTTCTGGAGCGTCGGGGATTCGGATGACAGCTCCCACCTCCCTTGCGGGGCTCTGACTCTGGAGACGCTCCGATTCCCCGCTGCGCCAGCACACCGGCCCAGGCTTTCCCTCTGAACTGGTGTTATGGGTGTCACTCACCTGAGGGGGAGACAACACAGACACAGAAGAGGGAGATGGGAGGACACCACGGGTGCGACGGGCCGGCTGGGGAGGAGCCAGCCGCCGCCTCCGTGGCAGGGGAACAGGGTGGGGAGGGGGACAAGAGACAAGGGGAGAAGAGAGAGAAGAGAATCGAGGGGAGACGCCTCGTCTGCCTGCCGTCGGAGCCGTCTCCAGATGGTCCTCCACCAGCTCGATGGCTCATTCCAGCGACGCCGGGCAGTGACACTGGACCCATTCCGCCGTTCCTTCCGGAAGATTAGAGATAAACTGCTCCAGTGCCACCAGATCGATGATCTCATCGCCGTCGCGGTCTTCCACCCTCAGCCACCGCCGGCAGGCATCCCGGAGTTGCTGGCCGAATGCAAACGGCCGGCCAACCTCCTCCAGTGTCAGCGTCCGGAAGCGCTGATGGTGTTGCTCCGGGGAGCGGCCGAGCCGCTGCAGGATGGCTTTCCTCAGGTCCGCATAGACCAGCTGGCTGTCAGCAGGGAGCTGCTGCGCTGCGAGCTACGCCTCACCAGTCAGGAGCGGGAGGAGGCGCGCCGCACGCTGCTCCAGCGGCCACCCCCACGCCTCGGCTGCTTGCTCAAAGAGAGCGAGGAACGCTTCCGGATCGTCCTGCGGTCCCATCTTCGTGAGGGTGGCGGCAGCAGTGGCCGGCAGCCCTGCTGACGTGAGCCGGTGCCGGAACGCCTGGCGAGCTTCCTGCTGGGCCAGCATCAAGGCTTCGAAGCGCTGCTGCTGCTCCTTCCGGAGGGTGATCAGCTCTTGATGCTGGTTCTGCTGGGCGGTAGCGAGGGCAATGATGAGCTCTTTGAACGGGGAGGACTCCATGGGGTGGTTCCCTTCTGTGCGTCCCGGGTTTCAGCACCACTGTAGTAATCCCCGATGTGGGTGGAGCACAGAAGCACGGCAGGCGAGAGTTCGTGTTCACACACACGCACTTTATTGAGCTTTTCAGCTTGCCTTCTTTCTTTCATTCATTCATTCATTCATTCATTCATTCACGCACACATGTGTTGTGGTCAGGGAGCGAATTCCTCTTCTCTCCTCTCCCCCTCCCTTTATACTCCATCCCTGCAACAAACACACACACACACACACACACACACACACACACACACACACAAATTGACATCAGGTGTAATGACCTAGCCACTTACCTTCCCTGACCCTGCCCTCCATTCACAGACTGCTGCTTGGCCACGCCCCCACTGCCACAGTATAATTCACCCCTCTCGTTTAAATATGTTGAAAAGTTTTCGGTGCGTGCTTTGCGCATCATGGACCTCGGTGATTTTAAAATGCTGCTCCGACCCTGATCATCTCTGCCCCTTTTTCCCTGAGAAGCAGGGTTTGAAACTCCAGCTATATGCCGCCACATAGTGCGCTTGTCAGTCGTCAGCAACTTTGTTGCTTCGTTCATTAACCGCAGGTTACCGTATCACTGATTTTATCTGAGACGTTAATGAACGGGGCGGCACGGTGGTGTAGTGGTTAGCGCTGTCACCTCACAGCAAGAAGGGCCGGGTTCGAGCCCCGCGGCCGGCGAGGGCCTTTCTGTGCGGAGTTTGCATGTTCTCCCCGTGTCCGCGTGGGTTTCCTCCGGGTGCTCCGGTTTCCCCCACAGTCCAAAGACATGCAGGTTAGGTTAACTGGTGACTCTAAATTGACCGTAGGTGTGAATGTGTGTGTGAATGGTTGTCTGTGTCTATGTGTCAGCCCTGCGATGACCTGGTGACTTGTCCAGGGTGTACCCTGCCTTTCGCCCGTAGTCAGCTGGGATAGGCTCCAGCTTGCCTGTGACCCTGTAGAACAGGATAAAGCGGCTAGAGATAATGAGATGAGATTCCTATGGACAAGCAGGTTCAGTCGGCTCTTGCAGAACCAGCTAGTAGAGAAAGATAAAAATCTTCTCCCTGATGACTTTGGCAAAGGAACTAAGAACATGGTCTGGCTGTTAGTGAGATTTTTACTCGGCATAGTAATTAGTTACAAACTGACTGAGCAAAACAGTTCAGTGCAACACAACATAGAGTCACAAAAATGAAGATGCTAATCACTTTCAGATGATGGTTTGTGTGTGACGAGACACCACCCACAGCTATAGCCAACATTTTAACCAAAGTCTTTTAATCTTTTTGTTGAGGGCAAAACACGATGATTCATGACCTGTGACATCTGCAGCTACAGTACCAGTAAAAAGTTTGGACACACCTTCTAATTCAATGTTTTTTCTTTCTTTTTTTCCACACTTTTTTGTCTAACACATAATTCCATATACACTCACCGGCCACTTTAATAGGAACCTGTTCTTGATTCTAAGACTCCTGTTCTTGGCTGCAGGAGTGGAACCCAATGTCGTCTTCTGCTGTTGCATGCTGAGATGCTTTTCTGCTCACCACGGTTGTAAAGAGTTACTATCTCCTTCCTGGCCAAAAAGCTCGAACCAATCTGCCATTTTCCTCCGAGTTCTCTTATCAACAAGGCATTTGTTTCCACACACAGAACTGTTGCTCACTCACTGAATGTTTTTTGTTTTTCTCACCATTCTGTGTAAACTCTACAGACTGTTGTGTGTGAAAACCCCAGGAGATCAGCAGGTTCTGAAATACTCAAACCAGTCCATCTGGCTCAAACCAACACCCATGCCACAGTGAAAGAAAGTCACGCTTTGAGATCGCAATTTTTCCCGTTCTGATGTTTGAACATTGTGAACATTAACTGAAGCTCTTGATTTGTATCTGCATGATTTGATGCATCGTGCTGCTGTCAAGGGATCGGCTGATTAGAGAACTGCATCAAACAGCAGGTGGATGGGTGTTCCTAATAAAGTGGCCAGTGAGTGTATGTTCCAGATGTTATTTCATAGTTTTGATGTCTTCAGTATTGTTCCACAATGTAGAAAAGAGTCAAAATACAGAAAACTCCATAAATGAGTAGGTGAGTCCATACTATGTTAGCGATAACTAATGTAACTGAGATGTAAAGAATAAAACATGGTGAGGGTTGCTATTTTAGGAAAACCATCAATGTTGCAAAGCAGATTTATTGTTACAACCCCGAAGTTGATTATTTTCCTTTAACAGCATGTCCCTAAGGGTTTTATTCCTCTTATACTACAGTGATTTGTCAATGATTAAAATGATACATATTTTTTATACTTAGATCAGGGCTTTACATTAGCACCCGCCAAATGCGGGTAAAATTCGGCTTTGGCGGGTAATGACTTTAGTCCCACTAGCCACTTTGGTGGGTGGTTTATTCTATGGTATGACATCTCATCTCATTATCTCTAGCCACTTTATCCTGTTCTACAGGGTCTCAGGCAAGCTGGAGCCTATCCCAGCTGACTACGGTCGAAAGGCGGGGTACACCCTGGACAAGTCGCCAGGTCATCACAGGGCTGACACATAGACACAGACAACCATTCACACTCACATTCACACCTACGGTCAATTTAGAGTCACTAGTTAACCTAACCTGCATGTCTTTGGACTGTGGGGGAAACCGGAGCACCCGGAGGAAACCCGCATGGACACGGGGAGAACATGCAAACTCCGCACAGAAAGGCCCTCACCGGCCACGGGACTCGAACCTGGACCTTCTTGCTGTGAGGCGACAGCGCTAACCACTACACCACCGTGCCGCCGTGTCCATAGGAATAAAAAAAAAAAAAAACCTGATACGCAACTGATAAGTAATATGCATGTCCTGGGCACACTGATTAGCGATTTGTCCACCTCTGCTGCACATTTTATTAAAATATACTTACGTCATATCATTTACATCAGACTGCCGGTACAGACTTTCCATGAGAGAAATGTAGTAGTAGCTGTTCTCATTAAGGATGTCTCCAATCATGCTCAAGGCTCCTTTACTCATGTTAACATCTTTCACCAAATACTCCTGTTCAATTAAACACACGTTTGTTCATAACCAAACTAATTAGGTTTAACTTAAGCTTGAATAATTCAGGTTATAGGTTCATTACCTTAAGGGAGTATGAATCATACTTGGCTATCATTGCATTGCAGCCATTTAATTTCACATATTCTCGTATCTAGAAAACAATGAAAATTGTTTTCAGTCAAGATAATGAAACGTAAAAAAAAGGTTAATATCTGCTCCTTCTTACTGACCTTCGACAAGGATTCGCTGAAAAGTTCACTGGCCGATTTTCCTTTCTCCTCCTCTCTTAAGGGGTAGTTTAACACATCAGGATTCTGTTTCACTTTATAAGTTTTGTGAAGGAGCCCCCTGATGTAATAGTAAGTATTTATGTCTTCTTCGATGAATTTGTTCAGTTTCAGACCCAGCTTTAATGTGACATTCATGAGAATCCTGGAAACAGAAAGAAGGTATGCATTAATATGACCTGAAATACCTGTAAACCAACAATTCTCAAAGTGAAGCAGAGACTTTAAAGGTGTTTTTACCTTGCCCGGGACGGAGTCCACCAGGGGGCGAGGTATTGGTTTTGGTGGGGTTTCTTTTTTTTGTTGTTGTTTCTTTGTTTTTTTGTTAGCAACATTACAAGAAAACAGCTGGACCAATTTTCATGAAACTTTCAGGATAGATGGGCATTGGTCTCAAATAGAACCTCCAACATTTTGAGGGTCTTCCGGTCAAGGTCACCAAAAAGGTGAAAATTAGGGTTTTTTTGCGATATCTTCCTTCATCCATCCATGCATCCATCCATCCATTATCTGTAGCTGTTTATCCTGTTCTACAGAGTTGCAGGCAAGCTGGAGCCTATCCCAGCTGACTATGGGCGAGAGGCGGGGTACACCCTGGACAAGTCACCAGGCCATCACAGGGCTGACACAGAGACAAACAACCATTCACACTCACACCTATGGTCAATTTAGAGCCACCAATTAGCCTAACCTGCATGTCTTTGGACTGTGGGGGAAACCGGAGCACCCGGAGGAAACCCACGCAGACATGGGGAGAGCATGCAAATTCCACACAGAAAGGCCCTTGTCGGCCGCTGGGCTCGAACCCAGGACCTCCTTGCTGTGAGGCGACTGTGCTAACCACTACACCACCGTGCCGCCCCATCTTCCTTCATATTCATCCCATTAACTTCAAACCAAATCCAAAATGTTCATCTTTCAATTCTGCTTCCATTGATATGCTACACAATGGGGTATCTCTCATAGTTTTCTTATTGGTTGGGGGTCAAATATCAGGGGCCAAGGTCACAGGTTTTCAGAGGCTCATAACTGGGAAACGGTTCAAGATAGAGAGATACTTATTATTATCAACATATAGAAAGTCCCATATGGGCTTTCAGTTGCCACCACGACCTTTGACCTTGAATGACTTTGAAATGTCAAACTCAAGGTCATGGATGTTCATAGGACTATAACCTGACAGCTGATCATTGAGAAATATTACCATTATCAACATATAGGTAGTCCCATATGAGCTTTCGTTTAGCACCATGAATCTTAACCTTGAAATGTCAAACTGAAGCTCACAGATTCACCTTGTAAGGTGAATAGGCCAGACTGCTGGGCGAGGTTTGTTTTGCCTGGCAACACTTGTTAGCGTTGTAGTACTTGAGACCAGTCTTGGTCAAAAAGACCATTTTTTGAAGATCTTGTCTCGGAATTGACTGCATTTTTACTTGATCTTGTCTTGGTCTTAGACATAGAGGACTCTGGATTTTATTTCAAGACTGGTCAAAACCACAACTGTGAGGATTTCACTAAATTGCCTATACATTGTGTGATTTATTTGTTAACATCATTACTGTGATTGGATGAAAAACTTCCTGCTTCAAATGCAACCAATAACGTGACTCATTGCTAAATCAAAAGTTTTGTTACCATTAATGGCCGTCACCCTTCCCCACTCCCCTTCACATCCACTGGTCTGGTCCTGGTCTTGACTTGGTCTCACCCTCCCTTGGTCACCACATGGAGGAGTTCCTTTCCCATGCTTACAACTCCACCACTTTTCTTGGTCAGGTATCCAACTTGCTAGCACACGTGCTGGTCGTATTGCACTCTTTGCTCACCATGCCATCATCAGACCCATTAGTAACAGAAGTCCTTGAGCTTGCATTGCTTGCTGTGGGTGTCATTGCCAGCTAGTGTGGCATTGCCTTGAGCATCTTGGTGCAAGCCAATGTTTTTTGTTTTTAGAATCAGTTTCTAAAAGCCCTTCCCTTCTGGATGTTGCACACAATGGAGGTGCTGCAAGTGGCCACAAGTCAAGATTGGTTTGTGACCATAAATTTGGAGGATACCAATTTTCATACTCCTAATACTGCAGAACACAGAAGGTTCCTTCATTTTTTGTTAATGGGAAACACTTATCAGTTCAGAGTTCCTCCCTTCGGCCGTTCCTTGGCGCCAAGGGTCTTCTCAAAATGTGTTCAGGTTGTGTTGGAGCCACTTCAGAAAGTGTGTATAAGGATACTCCCATACTTGGATGACTGGCTTGTTTGTGCAACGTCTCCTGAACAAGCCATCGAACATGCCCACTGGTTGCTACAGCATATAACTGCTTTGCAGTTCAGAGTGAATCAACAGATATTTCCAGTCACACCATCCTGATTTTGAGACACTCATCAACATGAAATCACATCCTATGGTTTCCTATTGATCTGCACAGGCTATGATTTCAGCTCTGTTCTTGTTACTTCTTATGATTAGGCATACGTGTTTAATAGTTGTGCATTTTTTTCATTTTGAGTGTACACTTTTTGTTATTTAATATTTGTTTCAATGTTTGTTATGGCTACTGCCTCATAGAGGCTGTAGCCACTATGTCATCCTGTTGTAAGAATGGGTGTAACAATAGCACACTGCGCATATGCATACAGGGGTTCCGATTAAAATGGCCAGTGAGTGGATACAATTCGGTTCACCATTCAAAATAAATGGACTAGACTAAAGAGATCGCTTTCAGACATGTTTATGCTTATTACCGAGGGAAAGTGCATTCCTATTTTAAAATATACTCCAGGTCGTCCCCCTTTCCTCACCTTCTTCAGCCAGTGGTCCCATGTGCGATGTAGATGTGACGCACTTCCGAGTTGTGACTGGAAGTTGTCAAAAAGAGTATTGAGACCACTGAGCTCTAGCGCCGGGCCTTTTCCGGGAAATAAGAGTTTGGGTCATGGTGACAGCGTGTGCATGTCAGCCTCGGTTTGGAGGTTTCAGTTTCGAAAACTGTAAGAGGTAAGAGTAGAATAATACATCCCCGATTCCAAAAAAGTTGGGACAAAGTACAAATTGTAAATAAAAACGGAATGCAATAATTTACAAATCTCAAAAACTGATATTGTATTCACAATAGAACATAAACATATCAAATGTCGAAAGTGAGACATTTTGAAATTTCATGCCAAATATTGGCTCATTTGAAATTTCATGACAGAAACACATCTCAAAAAAGTTGGGACAGGGGCAATAAGAGGCTGGAAAAGTTAAAGGTACAAAAAAGGAACAGCTGGAGGACCAAATTGCAACTCTTTAGGTCAATTGGCAATAGGTCATTAACATGACTGGTTATAAAAAGAGCATCTTGGAGTGGCAGTGGCTCTCAGAAGTAAAGATGGGAAGAGGATCACCAATCCCCCTAATTCTGCGCTGACAAATAGTGGAGCAATATCAGAAAGGAGTTAGACAGTGTAAAATTGCAAAGAGTTTGAACATATCATCATCTACAGTGCATAATATCATCAAAAGATTCAGAGAATCTGGAAGAATCTCTGTGCGTAAGGGTCAAGGCCGGAAAACCATACTGGGTGCCCGTGATCTTCGGGCCCTTAGACGGCACTGCATCACATACAGGTATGCTTCTGTATTGGAAATCACAAAATGGGCTCAGGAATATTTCCAGAGAACATTATCTGTGAACACAATTCACCGTGCCATCCGCCGTTGCCAGCTAAAACTCTATAGTTCAAAGAAGAAGCCGTATCTAAACATGATCCAGAAGCGCAGACGTCTTCTCTGGGCCAAGGCTCGTTTAAAATGGACTGTGGCAAAGTGGAAAACTGTTCTGTGGTCAGACGAATCAAAATTTGAAGTTCTTTATGGAAATCAGGGACGCCGTGTCATTCGGACTAAAGAGGAGAAGGACGACCCAAGTTGTTATCAGCGCTCAGTTCAGAAGCCTGCATCTCTGATGGTATGGGGTTGCATTAGTGCGTGTGGCATGGGCAGCTTACACATCTGGAAAGACACCATCAATGCTAAAAGGTATATCCAGGTTCTAGAGCAACATATGCTCCCATCCAGACGACGTCTCTTTCAGGGAAGACCTTGCATTTTCCAACATGACAATGCCAAACCACATACTGCATCAATTACAGCATCATGGCTGCGTAGAAGAAGGGTCCGGGTACTGAACTGGCCAGCCTGCAGTCCAGATCTTTCACCCATAGAAAACATTTGGCACATCATAAAACGGACGATACGACAAAAAAGACCTAAGACAGTTGAGCAACTAGAATCCTACATTAGACAAGAATGGGTTAACATTCCTATCCCTAAACTTGAGCAACTTGTCTCCTCAGTCCCCAGACGTTTACAGACTGTTGTAAAGAGAAAAGGGGATGTCTCACAGTGGTAAACATGGCCTTGTCCCAACTTTTTTGAGATGTGTTGTTGTCATGAAATTTAAAATCACCTAATTTTTCTCTTTAAATTATACATTTTCTCAGTTTAAACATTTGATACGTCATCTATGTTCTATTCTGAATAAAATATGGAATTCTGAAACTTCCACATCATTGCATTCCGTTTTTATTTACAATTTGTACTTTGTCCCAACTTTTTTGGAATCGGGGTTGTATAAAGTACAGACACTTGGTATATTTTACTTCTGTGATTTTTAAATTGTTCATTTTTGGATTACACTTCATTTTTGTGGCTACTGCCTCATAAAGTAAATATATATGCTATATTTACTGTATGGACATGGGATCAGAAAACAATTTTATTTATAAGCAGTAGCCACATGGACCCATAGGGGACCAATTTTTTTGTTAGTGTAGGTAAATTGCACTTACTCAGGATTGTGTGTACGCATTTATAGAGTGGCCCATTTTCTCATTAATGTCATGTGAGCAATTAATTTTGCACTTAAGCATGTGCACTGCATTTAATAAAATTATAATTTCCATTGTATACTTATAAGGTACAACTGTTAGGACTGGGACTGTTTTGGCCTCTAGAGACCGCTGTTATGTTTATCTTGTCATGTTTGTTTTGGCCTCTAGAGGCCGCCACTGTGTTTTGTGTTTGTCTTGATTGCCTGTTTCCTGCCCCGCCCTGTTCCTTAATTAGTTTGTGTATAAATACCCCTCTGTTTGTTCCCTTGTCACGGAGTCTTTATGCTATGCTGTCTAGTGCTAGGTTCCTCTGGCCCACGTAGCTTGCCTGTGCCCTTGTGTTTTTGATATTTTTGCTTTCTTTGGACCTTTTTGATCTTCTGAGCTTTCAGCATTTTGCCTTTCCTTTTGTTTTTGGACATTTTACCTTTGGATATGGATTTTCTTTTTGTTTTTTCCGTTGGATTGTAAATAGTGTAAATTTTTTTTTTTTTGATACTCTACTTTCGCCTCATGCCTTTGCACTTGAGTCATCCCCCTGGTGGCCAAGTGGGGGTTTGCTGGATTATCACACCAACGACCCGGGTTCGAATCCCAGGAAAACCTTAACAACAACCTTAACAACTCAGTATGTAAGGTGATTTATTTCCTTTAATATGAGGTAGTAAATAATTATCCATTTTATTAGGCTTATGCAACAGATAATTCTCAGTTGTATTAATAAGATTATTATTCATAATTAAGATGCACTTTTTTTTTTTTTTACTTCCATATGATAAACCACTTCAATGTAGTGTGGGATCACGACTTGATGTCCGACATAGTGAGTCCTGAAGCAAAACCAGTTGAGAATCCCTGATTTAAGAGATGTGTAGAATAGAATGGGTTCTGATCCAGACAAAAATTTACTGCAGGGCTTGTGGTATGGAACTTTAACTCACCAGTGAATGTTTGGGATCCTCATGGCACCGAATTCTGCATACCAGCCCTCTTTATCCCTGTATGTATGAATTCTTCCACCTGTTCGATTACTTGCTTCTATGACTGTAACCTAATGAACCATTAAATAATTATTCAATTAACATTCATGTGAACACTGTTGTTAAATCCAAACAAATTCAGATAAATACAGCTTGTAGTACAGATAAACATAAAGGCTATAATGACATTTTCTAATTGGTGATAGATATTCATGAGCTGGTTGTGTATTAGAGCAGGAAAATCAATATGGAGTGTAAAGATGGAGATCAAAAAAACAATGGCAAAAATGTTCTCATCTCATTATCTGTAGCTGCTTTATCCTGTTCTACAGGGTCGCAGGCAAGCTGGAGCCTATCCCAGCTGACTACGGGCGAAAGGCAGGGTACACACTGGACAAGTCACCAGGTCATCACAGGGCTGACACATAGACACAGACAACCATTCACATTCACACCTACGGTCAATTTAGAGTCACCAGTTAACCTAACCTGCGTGTCTTTGGACTGTGGGGGAAACCGGAGCACACGGAGAAAACCCACGGGGAGAACATGCAAACTCCACACAGAAAGGCCCTCACCGGCCACGGGGCTCGAACCCGGACCTTGTTGCTGTGAGGCGACTGCGCTAACCACTACACCACCGTGCCGCCCTGGCAAAAATGTTCCCCCAGGAATTCCATTCAAAATAACTCACTTTCACTTGCAAAATGAGAATTTTTAAAGCTAGTGTTCAAGTGTAGCTCATAAAAAGAATTTTCCCTGACACCCAGTTATTTTTGTTCAGTGGACTGAAAGCTACTGAATTCGAATCACAGACTTCCCATTTTATTAGTTTAAAAAAAAAAATTAATGAATTTAAGGCCACGTGGCCCTAAATTCTCTGCTATTTTTCCTGCTTTACCATGACCCAATTCAAGATACTATGTCATGCATCACGTGGTGGGCTTTCCCCGTTCGCGCAAGGCATTGTGGGATACAAATTTGAAACAGGAGAGAAAAAAGGAGGACGTGAGTGTGCGAATGAAACGTGAAAGAGCGACTAAAATAACGGAAAGCGAGATGAAAAGATGTTATGTTGTGAAGGAAAGGAAACGCAGGACCAAACTAATAAATATCGGTGCTCAGCAAGCACCTCGTTGTGATCAGCTGTTTGTTTAGCGACAGAATGATGGAACTGTCAGTGCACGCTCAAAGAGAAACCTGCGCATGCGCACACACACACGGACTTCCTCTGTCTGCTTGACTGCACGAAGCGAGCGATTTCATGCACATTATTTGCTCGGGAATCCCCTCAAATTAAATAACTTCCCAGCCACAGAATGGCCTGATGTTTTGTGAGATATTACAGAAATGAACATATACAGTGATGCTTAAGTTTGTGAACCCTTTAGAATTTTTTATATTTCTGCATAAATATGACCTAAAACATCATCAGATTTTCACACAAGTCCTAAAAGTAGATAAAAAGAGCCCAGTTAAAGAAATGAGACAAAAATATTATACTTGGTCATTTATTTATTGAGGAAAATGATCCAATATTACATATCTGTGAGTGGCAAAAGTATGTGAACCTCTAGGATTAGCAGTTAATTTGAAGGTGAAATTAGAGTCAGGTGTTTTCAATCAATGGGATGACAATCAGGTGTGAGTGGGCACCCTCTTTTATTTAAAGAACAGGGATCTATCGAAGTCTGTTCTTCACAACACATGTTTGTGGAAGTGTATCATGGCACGAACAAAGGTGATTTCTGACGACCTCAGAAAAAAATGTTTTGTGGACGGATGAGACCAAAATAGAACTTTTTGGTTGAAATGAGAAGCGTTATGTTTGGAGAAAGGAAAACACTGCATTCCAGCATAAGAACCTTATCCCATCTGTGAAACATGGTGGTGGTAGTATCATGGTTTGGGCCTGTTTTGCTGCATCTGGGCCAGGATGGATTGCCATCATTGATGGAACAATGAATTCTGAATTATACCAGCAAATTCTAAAGGAAAATGTCAGGACATCTGTCCATGAACTGAATCTCAAGAGAAGGTGGGTCATGCAGCAAGACAACGACCCTAAGCACACAAGTCATTCTACCAAAGAATGGTTAAAGAAGAATAAAGTTAATGTTTTGGAATGGCCAAGTCAAAGTCCTGACCTTAATCCAAACGAAATGTTGTGGAAGGACCTGAAGCGAGCAGTTCATGTGAGGGAACCCACCAACATCCCAGAGTTGAAGCTGTTCTGTACGGAGGAATGGGCTAAAATTCCTCGAAGCTGGTGTGCAGGACTGATCAACAGTTACCGGAAACGTTTAGTTGCAGTTATTGCTGCACAAGGGGGTCACACCAGATACTGAAAGCAAAGGTTCACATACTTTTGCCACTCAGATATGTAATATTGGATCATTTTCCTCAATAAATAAATGACCAAGTATAATATTTGTCTCATTTGTTTATCTGGGTTCTCTTTATCTACTTTTAGGACTTGTGTGAAAACCTGATGTTTTAGGTAATTTATGCAGAAATATAGAAAATTCTAAAGGGTTCACAAACTTTCAAGCACCACTATCACAATGACCATATTTCAGAGGGAACTAAATTCCACCGATTTTCTGAAATTGAAAGGCCGCTTAGCTTTCATTTCTTGTGTTGTGCGCTTTTTTTTTTTTTTTTTTTTTTTTTAATTTAAGTTTCTATAAGTTCGTGTCTCTTTTTAGATAATTTTTTTCTGTCATTTAAAAAAAATAAATATCTAGCATTACAACATTGTGTGCTGTTCCTTACAACAAATTGAGCAAGTCATTGACAGCCAGGGCATGTCAAGAACCATCTGTGAATGGGAAAAGGAGTTGCAGGTAATGAGTGGGTGCTTGCACCTGTGCGTGATTAATAATGAAGTGTATTTATAGGCTATTTGTGTTGTCGTGAGGCTGAGCTGAGGACTAAAAGAGCTGATGTTGATTGTGAGAAGGCCATCGAGAGCAGAAACATTCTGTGTGCCTTGTGTTTTTTGATTCTGATAAAAAAATAAATAACAAATCCTGCCACCAGTGTCTCCATTCCTGTCATTGCCTTCCCAGGGTTTTACAGTCATCTAAAATGAAACTATTTCAAAATGTACATCGTGCAATACAGTAGGTGATGGAAATTGTAAAGTGATTGTTGGTATTTCTCCAAATAATTTATGCAGGAAAGCTTAAATATAAGAATCGCATATAAACTTAATCTACCGTACATAATCTTGCATTAGTTTGTGTTAAGAGAATACATGGCCGTGGATTGTGGAGTAAGCTCCATACATTTACCTTATGTCCAGCATCCTCTAGAAACTTGGCTGCAGTAAGTCCAGCAATGCCCCCACCAACGATAGCTACATGGTGAGGGCTCTTTGACGGAGGAAGGCCTTCCCTGACTATTTCGAGAAGCTCTTCATAGTCCTCGTCTTGAAGACATTTTGAAATCGGATCCTCTTCATGTCCATTGACGCTCGAGATGATGAAGAGCACAATCACAGCATATACTGAAAAAGAGTTAAATACAAATGTCAAATCGGAGGACCCGATTAACAGTGTTCGTTTGTGTAATGAGAATGTAGTGTACTTACTCTGACTTAATTTATTCTTAATTTTGTGAGACATGAATGGCAAGTGCATAATGTCACAAGTGGAAAGCATACTTCAACTCCATAACTTTTTAAAGATTGCTCAGTGACCAATTCTGATTTGTTATCCATAAAACTACTGATTTATTGGTATAGTGGCCATTTGTTTAGGTTTGCCTAAACAATGCGAGTCTGGTGTGGCTTTTAGAATCCGTTGTAATCCACAGTCACAGGACGAATAGAACTGTTACAGAATCCGAAATCAGTTTGGAAATGTTATTTATTGTGTTGATCTGAATTCATAACTGTTATGGGTTTTCCTCATCCCTTCCATTATTTTGAGTGCCTTTTTGTTTACTGTGTCTTTTTCTCCTGTTTTTGGCTTAGGTAAGGAGATAGGGAAGTAAATTCTATTTCTCCATCCATCCATTATCCGTAATTACTGATTCTGTGCAGGGTCGCGGGCAAGCTGGAGCCTATCCCAGCTGACTATGGGTGAGAGGCAGGATACATCCTAGACAAGTCGCCAAGTCATCACAGGGCTGACACAGAGAGACAAACAACCATTCACACTCACACCTACGGTCAATTTAATTAAAGCTACCAATTAAAGCTAGACGGCATTTCGATTTCATAAAATCAGTGAAATTTAGTTCCCTCTGAATTGTGGTCATGGTGATATATGTTTATTTCTGTAACATCTCACAAAATATCAGGCCATTCTGTGGCTGGGAAGTTATTTAATTTGAGGGGGTTAAAGCAAATAATGTGCATGAAATCGCTCGCTTCATGCAGTCAAGCAGACTGAGGAAGTCCATGTGCACATTGCCTTCTTCTTTAGGGTTTTATGGCAGCTGGCATCCAGTGTTGCATTACTGCCATCTACAGCTTTCCCTTTGAGCGTGCACTGACAGTTCCATCATTCTGTCGCTAAACGAACAGCTGATCACACCGAGGTGCTCGCTGAGTGCCGATTATTTATTAGTTTGATCCTGCGTTTCCTTTCCTTCGTATGTAACAGAACGTCTTTTCTCGCTTTCCGTTATTTTAGTCGCTCTTTCACGTTTCATTCGCACACTCACATCCTCCTTTTTTCTCTCCTGTTTCAAATTTCTATCCCACAATGCCTTGTGCGAACGGGGAAAGCCCACCATGTCATGCATGATGTAGTATCTTGAATTGGGTCATGGTGAAGCAGGAAAAAATAGCGGAGAATTTAGGGCCACGTGGCCTTAAATTCATTAATTGTTCTATTTTTAAAAAACCTAATAAAACTGGAAGTCTGTGATTAAAATTTAGTCGCTTTCGGTCCACTAAACAAAAATAATTGTGTGTCAGGGAAAATTCTTTTTATGACCTACAGTACACTTGAAAAATCTGAAAGGCAGTCTAGCTTTAACCTAACCTGCATGTCTTTGGACTTTGGGGGAAACCAGAGCACCCAGAGGAAATCCCTCCAGACACAGGGAGAACATGCAAACTCCAAATTGTATTTATTTTTCATTTTTCTTTGTTGAGGGAAGGTCGAGAATAGTAGTGGGGTGTTTATTTTGGCATTTACTTCTCCCTGCAGTCATGGCCTGTGTGTTGCCTTAGTTATTTGTCATGTGGTGATTTATACTATTTATTCCATCTCTGCTAATTAACTTGTTATTGGAAGGAAGTGTTTTCTGGAAATTGTGTTTTTCCTAGTCTCCTCACTCCGTGTCTTTCATACCTTAGACTGATGCGTAACAGGAACAAATGAGCAGTTAGATCCTAACATTTTCATTTTTACTGGAGCTAGGTAAGTGGATGGAATCAGACATGGATAACAATAATACTGTACCTGCAAACATCTCAGTGAAAATAGTTACATAACCGTTGGACTTTACGTTAGTCTCTGACTTTGGTCACCAATGCTGAATATAGCCCTGTGTGACTAACCAAGTGACACTTTAGTACAGTTCAGTCACTGAAATGTTTAAAGCATTGCGCCATGTTAACTTTATCAATCTGATGGTCCTTAGTAAAACTCCATTTGGCAGTCATGAAGAAAAGCATGTAATTTACTTGGTTTTCTTCAAATAATTTGAAAGGCATCCCATACCACTTGGCATATAGATCCAATATCTCATGCTCGACTGGTCAACATCACAGTAGAAGCTGCACCCGTGGTCTCCTTTGTTGCTTCAGATAGCGACTGCTACTCTACTTTCCTTCACTGAATCAATGTCCCAGTTTATGATACCTCAGTATCTAAGCCCATCCCTGATCTTATCTGATCCAATATGTCCAAGCCTGTGCTCAGAGGACTGCTGAATGTTTTTACCTTGTAAATGGAGTGTACATGTATAGTCATGTGAAAAAGAAAGTACACCCTCTTTCAAGTCTAGGTTTTAAGTGTCAGGACATGATAAAAAAAAATCATCTGGTCCTTACCAGGTCTTAAAATTAGGCAAATACAACCTCAGATGACCAATAACACATGACATATTCACCCGATCATTATTTAACACAAAGTAAGCCAAAAATGCAGTAGAAATGTGTGAAAAAATTAAGTACACCCTTACTGCTTTCATAGAAATTATGAAGGGAATTAGCAGCCAGGTGTTGCTGATCAAATCAATTTGATTAATTGATCATCAGCAAGTGCGGCCACCTCTTAAAAATCAGAAGTTTTGGCAGTTTGCTGGTCTGGAGCACTCAGGTGTATGTTAACACAATGCCAAGGAGGAAAGACCTCAGCAATGATCTTAGAGAAGCAATTGTTGCTGCACATCAGTCTGGGAAGGGTTATAAGGCCATTTCCAAACAATTTGAAATCCATCATTCTACTGTGAGAAAGATTATTCAGACGTGGAAAACATTCAAGACAGTTGCCACTCTTCCCAGGAGTGGACATCCCAGCAAATTTACTCCAAAGTCAGACTGTGCAATGCTTAGAGAAACTGCAAAAAAAACCCTAAGAACTACATCTAGGACTCTACAGGCCACAGTTAACATGTTAAATGTTAAAGTTCATGACAATACAATTAGAACAAGACTGCGCAAGTATGGCTTGTTTGGAAGGGTTGCCAGAAGAAAGCCTCTTCTATCTAAAAAAAAAAAAAAAAAAAAAAGAACATGGCAGCATGGCTCAGGTTTGCAAAGATGCATCTGAACAAGCCACAAGCTTTCTGGAACAATGTCCTTTGGACAGGTGAGACCAAAGTTGAACTGTTTGGCCATAATGCACAGTGCCATGTTTGGTGAAAACCAAACACAGCATATCAGCACAAACACCTCATCCCAACCATCAAACACGATGGTAGAGGGGTAATGATGTGGGCTTGTTTTGCAGCCACAGGGCCTGGGCACCTTGCAGTCATTGAGTCAACCATGAACTCCTCTGTACACCAAAGTATTCTAGAGGCAAATGTGAAGCCATCTGTCCAACAGCTAAAGCTTGGCCACAATTGGGTCATGCAACAGGACAATGATCCCAAGCACACCAGCAAATCTACAGCAGAATGGCTGAAAAAGAAAAGAATCAAGGTGTTGGAATGGCCAAGTCAAAGTCCAGACCTCAACCCAATTGAAATGCTGTGGCAGGACCTTAAGAGAGCTGTGCATAAATGCCCTCAAATATGAATGAACTGAAGCAATGTTGTAAAGAAGAGTGGGCCAAAATTCCTCCTCAATGATGTGAGAGACTGATAAAATCATACAGAAAACAATTGCTTCAAGTTATTGCTGCAAAAGATGGTTCTCCAAGCTATTGAATCATGGGGTGTACTTACTTTTTCACACATCGATTCTGCATTTTCACTTAATTTTTGTTAAATAAATAATAGCACGGTGGAATCTGTGTGTTGCTTTACATCTGAGGTTAGATTTGCATAATTTTAGGACCTGGTGAGGATCAGATGATTTTTTTGTTCTGTCTTGATTGGTAAAACCATGTAACTGGAAGAGGGTGTACTTTCTTTTTCATATGACTGTAAACGTATTCTTTGTATTGTGCTGCTGCCGCCACATGATGGCTGATTAGATAACTGCACAAATGTACAGGTGTTCCTAGTAAAGTGAATGGTGAGTGTACAGTGGTGCTTGAAAGTTTGTGAACCCTTTAGAATTTTCTATATTTCTGCATAAATATGACCTAAAACAGCATCAGATTTTCACACAAGTCTTAAAAGTACCATAGATCAAGAGAACCCAGTTAAACAAATGAGACAAAAATATTATACTCGGTCATTTTATTTATTTAGGAAAAGGATCCAATATTACATATCTATGAGTGGCAAAAGTATGTGAACCTTCGCTTTCAGTATCTGGTGTGACCCCCTTGTGCAGCAATAACTGCAACTAAACGTTTCCGGTAACTGTTGATCAGTCCTGCACACCGGCTTGGAGGAATTTTAGCCCATTCCTCCGTACAGAACAGCTTCAACTCTGGGATGTTGGTGGGTTCCCTCACATGAACTGCTCGCTTCAGGTCCTTCCACAACATTTCAATTGGATTAAGGTCAGGATTTTGACTTGGCCATTCCAAAACATTACCTTTATTCTTCTTTAACCATTCTTTGGTAGAACGACTTGTGTGCTTAGGGTCATTGTCTTGCTGCATGACCCACCTTGTCTTGAGATTCAGTTCATGGACAGATGTCCTGACATTTTCCTTTAGAATTCACTGGTATAATTCAGAATTTGTTGTTCCATGAATGATGGCAAGCAGTCCTGGCCCAGATGCAACAAAACAGGCCCAAACCATGATACCACCACCACCATGTTTCACAGATGGCATAAGGTTCTTATGCTGGAATGCAGTGTTTTCCTTTCTCCAAACATAACGCTTCTCATTCAAACCAAAAAGTTCTATTTTGGTCTCATCCATCCGCAAAACATTTTTCCAGTAGCCTTCTGGCTTGTCCACGTGATCTTTAGCAAACTGCAGATGAGCAGCAATGTTCTTTTTGGAGAGCAGTGGCTTTCTCCTTGCAACCCTGCCATGCACACCATTGTTGTTCAGTGTTCTCCTGATGGTGGACTCATGAACATTAACATTAGCCAATGTGAGAGAGGCCTTCCTTTGCTTAGAAGTTACCCTGATTGTCATCCCATTGATTGAAAACACCTGACTAATTTCACCTTCAAATTATCTGCTCATCCTAGAGGTTCACATACTTTTGCCACTCACAGATATGTAATATTGGACCATTTTCCTCAGTAAACAAATGACCAAGTATAATATTTTTGTCTCATTTGTTTAACTGGGTTCTCTTGATCTAGTTTTAGGACTTGTGTTTAAATCTGATAATGTTTTAGGTCCTATTTATGCAGAAATATAGAAAATTCTAAACGGTTCACAAACTTTCAAGTACCACTGTAGTTGTACATATTATGCTGTTGAACTTTATCTCGTGAAGGGATTTTGCTGAATTTGTTTTATAGATAAAGGGTCCATGTTACAAAAAGTTGGTGAACACAGCTTCTGTTTGCATTCACTGATACACTCTGGTTAAAATGCCATACATCATATACATGTCAGATAAACATTTTTGTTTATTCCATTAATCAGCCCCTGGCAGTTGTTTGTCTCTGAAGAAACCCTTAAAGGTTCTATGTACAGTATAAACCCATAAGTAAGTGTTTTCCTATTGGAAAATAGAATACATGTACCTCACGAGGAAACCAAGAATCCCTACTGATCCACAAATCCATTTAAATTAACTTTTTTTCAGTGATCTTATGTCCTGTGTCTGAAATCACTCACTACTCACTATATACGGAGTTCGCCATTTTGTAGTGCTGTCCGCATGTATAGTGAAAACTACTACACCCTATATAGTGGACTCATAGTATCCCACAATGCATCGTGAAAAGTAGTGTCCAACCAATGGTCACTAACCAAGCAATATATACCATCATGCATTGCAGTCACACTGAAAGAAAAAGTGTGTTGGGGTGAATGGATGGAGGAATAAATGCATTATAAACACATTCAAGTACAATGAAAACAAGTGTTGCCAGGCAAAACAAATCTCACCCAGCAGCACTTATTTTATACCTATATGTTGATAATGGTAATATTTCTCAATCAGCTGTCCTATGAAAATCCTTGACCTTGAGTTTGACATTTCAGTCATTCAAGGTTAAAGGTCATGGTGCCAAGTGAAAGCCCATATGGCACTTCTTAGAAGTTGATAATGGTAAACATCTGCCTACCATCAATCATTTTCAAGTGACAACCCTCTGAAAATCCGTGACCTTGAGTTTGACCTTTCAAGGTCACTCAAGGTCAAAGATCATGGTGCCAAATGAAAGATCATATGGGAGTTCCTATATGCTCATAATAGTAAACGTTTGTCTATCGGCAACTGTTTTTGAGTTATAATGGAAAATGTTATTTTGACCGAAAGGTTGACCTTTCCAGTGACCTTGACCTTCACCCGATTACCCACAAAATTTAATCAGGTAAGCTAGGGACCATTGCTCACCTACCCTGAAAATTTGAAGTCGGTGCAACTGTCTAGACTCTAGATTGTTAACAGACAGACACAAACAAACAAGGTCAAAGGTCATGGTGCCAAATGAAAGCACATATGACTTCCTATATGTTGATAATGATAAATATCTCTAACTGTTTTCAAGTTATAATGGAAAATATGCAAATTTTAGCAATGGCCTTGACCCCCCTGACATTTGACCCCCAACTGCTAAGAAAAAAAACTGAGATACACCCCGTCATGTAGCATATCAATGGAAGCAGAATTGAAAGATGAGCATTTTGAGATTGGTTTGAAGTAAATATGGTGACTATGAAGGAAGATATTGTGGGAAAAAAAACGATTTTGACCTTTTTGGTGACCTTGACTGGATGACCCTGAAAATGTTGGAGGTTCTATTTGAGACCAATGCCCATCTATCCTGACAGTTTCATGAAGATTGGTCCAGCTGCTTTCTTGTAATGTTGCGAACAAAAAACAAAGAAAGAAAGAAACCCCACCGAAAACAATACCTCACCCCCTGGTGGACTGTGTCCCGGGCAAGGTAAATAGTAAGAGAATAGAAAACAAAAGCGAAAATAGAATAAGACAGATAAAATAGAGGAATAAAAGTTAGAGTGCAGAGCGAGGAATTAATCAAAAGCCTCAAATTTGATTTAATAAAAGGCAGCGGCAAAGAAGAAAGGATTCAGCCTCAAATTAAAAGAACTGAAAGACGCAGCAGACACAAAGTACTTTGTATTTATTAATGTAGGAAATTATACGCTCAGTATAATATGGATTTATTATTTTGAAAACCCACCAGCCGACTGATCCGGCACGTTTTAATTGTGCGACAGCAGTGGCGTAAATAACAGCGCAGCGGAGTAGTGTCCGAAAGTATTTGGGGTTCATTTCCTTGTTTGTTTGTTTGTTTGTTTATTTTGCATTTTACCAATGAGCTCACTATATAGTCCCCTATATAGAATTCCCTAGATAGTGAGTAGGGCGTAGTGAATGAGAGTGATTTTGGACACAGCCCTAGTGTTATTGATATGATTACTCTTTTACTGCATGATGACTGATTTCCACTCAGTCACTGATATTCAGTCTTCAGCCTCAGAGTTGTAGTTGTGACATATATATTCCTTCCATTTTATAATTTTAAATTTTTTTTTTTATAATGCTGCTCCACAGCTGTGTTTGGGGAAGTTTTTTTTTTTTTTTGGGGGGGGGGGGGGGGTTTCTAACCAAATCCTGACTCATCCTTTTCCAGAACTTTTTGTCCTGGACTTGACAGCTTTTTGACCTGTGATGCTTTTTGTGTCGGTATGTTCTTTCACAAACTGAGATCATGGGACACTTTGTTTTTTTCAAAATATTTTTATTGGCAAAATAAGAACGATGAAACTGCAGTACAGACTTACCAAATACTTCTCTCTTTTTTTTAAAGAACAGACAGACAACTAGATAAAGAAAACATTAACAAAAACAGCCACAAAAATAAAATGAATAAAACAAAAAAAATCAACAAATTAATCCCAACATTCACACGTCCCACTCTGGCTGAGGCAGAAATCACAAACATGGATATTTAACAAACCAGCATCTAATCTGGCAGGACCCGCAACTCATTAAAATACGAAATAAAGGGTTGCCACTTGGAAAAGAACTTATGGGTACACCCTCTCACTGTGTATTTAATTTTCTCAAGTTTGAGAAAGAACATGGTGTCCTTAAACCACTGAGACGGGGGGGTTGGAAGACTTCCACTGGAGGAGGAGGCGGTGTTTGGCTATCAAAGAGGTGAAATTAATTTCTCATTGAACAGAATTGAATAGCCTTGGGTCAACAGGAGTTCCAAAAATGGCAATAAAAAGACAGGGTTGTATGTCAATTCCCATTTAGGTGGATATTATACTGAAATAACTGGACCAATAATTGTGTAGGCGAGGGCAAAAGAAAAACATATGACTCAGATGACGCTGTGAATTTGAACAACGGTCACATTTATCCTGTACATCAGGGAAAATGTGAGATAAACTCAGTTTAGAAAAATGCACCCTGTGTATCACTTTAAACTGAATAAGTGCCAAACGTGCACAGGATGAGACAGTGCCCAACCTGCTCACCAATAAATATCTGGGGGAGAGGGGGGTTGTTTGTTTGTTTAGCCTCCTTAGCTTAGCGAATAAATAGCTTGGGTGGGGGGGGGGGGGGGGGGGGTTGTTTTAGCCTCCTTAGCTTCCACTCCATTCCACCAGTCATTGATTTGAAGACCTACCGGTATCTCCTCCTCCCATGCAGCCTTAATTTTCAAGTTGGAGTGATCACTGAGGCCCAGTATACGGTTATATAACACTGAAATAAACCCCCTACTCGGCGTCTTGAGAGTAAGCAAGTCTTCCCAAGATTGCTGGGGGGGTAGAGAGGGGAAAGAAGAGAAACATTTAGAGACAAAATGTGTAATCTGAAAATACAGAAACAGGTGGTTTGCAGGTAATCCATACAATGATGACAAATTGGGAAAACTATTGAAAATACCATCAGAATACATATCCTGGAAACAATGGATACCTTTTTTATGCCATACTGAAAAAGCAGAATCTATACATGAGGGGGAAAACAAGTGATTATTACATAGTGGACCCAGAGGAGATGTAGCAGAAAATTTAAAATATTTCCAAAATTGAAACCAGATCTTAAAGGTATTGAGCACAACAGGGTTTTTAACATGCATTGAAATCTTGACTGGAAGAGAAGAATAAGAGCAGATATAGAGGACGAATTAGAGCAAAATTGAGCTTCTAGTTTGCACCAAATTAAATTAGGAAAATCTATCCAACAGCGTATTTTATGAATATGGGTTGCCCAATAGTAAAATAGAAAATCTGGCAGGGCAAGACCCCCACTAAACTTGCATTTCTCTAGTAATGATCTACGGACCCTTGGAGATCGCGCACCCCAAATAAAGGAGCCAATTACCTTATCTAAAGAGTCAAAGAAATCTCATCTCATTATCTCTAGCCGCTTTATCCTGTTCTACAGGGTCGCAGGCAAGCTGGAGCCTATCCCAGCTGACTACGGGCAAAAGGCGGGGTACACCCTGGACAAGTCGCCAGGTCATCACAGGGCTGACACACAGACAACCATTCACACTCACCTACGGTCAATTTAGAGTCACCAGTTAACCTAACCTGCATGTCTTTTGACTGTGGGGGAAACCGGAGCACCCGGAGGAAACCCACGCGGACACGGGGAGAACATGCAAACTCCACACAGAAAGGTCCTCGCTGGCCACGGGGCTCGAACCCGGACCTTCTTGCTGTGAGGTGACAGCGCTAACCACTACACCACCGTGCTGCCCGAGTCAAAGAAATATTTAGGTAAAAATAAAGGAATTGATTGAAATCAGGGCTTTGAACCGGTTCAAGGAATGAAAACGAAAACCGGGAACTTTTTCTATTTCACATGGAACAGAAACGAAACCAGAAACTTTATTATTTTTTATGTTCCGGAACAGAAACGCTTATTAAAAATAATGGTAACCGGTTAATACCGGTTTTTATTTCGTTCCTCAAAGTTTCCGTAGCCTACAAATAAAAAAGCCATTCTTCTCCTGCGCAAGTTTCTATGACGCGCTGGGGTTCACTTCCTGTGTGACGTTCGCTGACTGAATGGAGAGAGCGGGAAGGTGGACTATCACGTCTCCACATGATAATAAGTGAGTAAGTGCATTACTGAGTGTCTGAGGAAAGAAGAGCCTGAACGTTGCAACCTCCCTATTGGCTGTTTGTAAAAATGTATCAGTTGTTGCCCCTCCCACGGGAATCATCGTGGACTCGAGAGACGAGACCTGACGAGTTAGTTCGTTAGTAGCAGAACAAAACCTCTGGACACAAATCGGGTTTTCAGAAAAGGAAAGAAAATAAACGGAGGGTCGAAAATACAAAAAAGGAGGCAGAAAATGCAAAACGAGTTTTAAGGTAGGACAAATGGTTACTTTTCTGAGGCAGCCCGCCGTGGCTGCCTCCAGGCTTATTTATTATAGCCCATTTAGTTAAAATAGTTGATATAAAATGTTTATAGTTATGTGATGGTTGTCCTGATTTAGACTGGTGTGTTTTGTGTTTGTTTTTTTTTGGGTTTTTTTTTGGGGGGGGGGGTTGCGCGATGTTGCACCCGGGTCCAGATTAGGGCAGAACCGGCCCTGGCTACATTTCAGGTGTAGTTTGTTTTATGTATGTACTTGCATAGATGTGTACTTGGTCTTCCAATATGGCACCTAACAAAATCTCGCGGCGCGGTGACGTCATGCGGTAGCCCTCTATAGGGCCTGACTAGCCTTTGGTAACACACTAAACGAATTATCTTTCATTTTTGGCACTTTTTCTGTTTGTGTAGATGGGAAGACATACTGAGAATCCAAATCGCCAACATTTGAAATAATTGTTTTGAATTATTTCTTGTCTTATTTAATGAAGGTTGTAATAGAATTAGCCTACATTTGGCTTAAGCTGGATGAGACAGAGACATAATTTTATAGCCATTTGTTAAACAGCTGACAGGGAACGTAATTAACCGTTCCGGGAATGAAATTTTTTTGTTCTAACCGGTTTGGGAACGTCTATTTAATGGTGGAACCCAAAACCGGAAACGTTAAAATTCCGTTTCTGTTTGGAACGAACCAATAGGAAAAAAATTCTGGTTCAAAGCCCTGATTGAAATAGATAAAGGAATTTCAGGAGAACGTTCATTTTCACAACATTAATCTTTCCTACCAAAGAGAGAGGCAAATTATTCCATCTCTGAAGATCAGATTTAACCTGAGCTACAAGTGGGGTGAAGTTAGCAGAAAAAAAGAGTCCAGAAAAAGTTCGAGTCACAGACACCAAGATACTTAAATCCAGAAGGACTGATTTTTAAAAGGCAAATCGGCTTGTTGGAGAAGCAAACCAGCTGCATTAATAGGGAAACATTCACTTTTATTAAGATTTACCTTGTAACCTGAGAATGAGCTAAACTTATCTAAGATGGATAAGACATTTGGAAGGCAAGCTACAGGATCTGTAACATACATCAACAAATCGTCCGCATACAGAGACAGACGATATTCAACACCATTACGGATAACACCCCTTAGTGATGTGGAGGAACGTATTAAGACAGACAGAGGTTCAATCGCCAAAGCAAAGAGGGATGGAGATAGAGGGCACCCCTGGCGTGTCCATGGGACACTTTAACAGTTAATTTAGGGGTTTCACAGAAATACGAGTGAATTCATTCGTGTCTTTAAAAAAAAAAAAAATTGTAAATCATTTTACAAGCTTTAATACAATCGGTTCATTTGTGTAGATGCATGACATACTGTATAACAGGGGTATTCAATTAAGTCACTGAGGTCCAGTTATTAAATTTTGTCCAAGTAGAAGGTCCGAACCGAAGTCCAGCTTGTGCCTTATAGCCTTCCCCTATGTCCACATTTTCATATGGTTTCAACAATATTTATTGTTAATTTCCAATGCAGGAAAGGAACTGAGTGCACAACTATCTCTTTTACCATAAATAAAAGTAGTCCCAGGAAAATAAATTCAAGGTCTTTATTTCAGATTAAAGAAAACAGAAACCTCAGAATAAAATAAATAAAGTGCAAACAGAGTGGAATAACTCCTTTTTCTCTTAAATTAAAGAGGCCCCAACCTGAAGAATTGAAGGCCTACACTTCAAGTAAAGAAGTCAACTCGGAAAACATTAACTAAAAAGTGCAAACAGAGCATTGACTTCACATTTTCTCTTCTCTGTTCTTAAAATAAGGAGGTCCCAGCCTAAAAAAATGAGGGCCTACTTTTCAAGAAAAAAAAAAGTCCACATCTTCAGAAAACAAGTGGCTTTTTAGGGGGGAAATGCAAACAGAATTTTTCTTTGAACTTTTCTCTTTTAATTCTTCTTCTACTCTTCTTAATGAGAAAAATGGGCATGTGGCTGACCTGCCAGTAATTTAAATCTTGGTTGGAATGGAGTTAGTGCCATTCTCATGAAGATATGTAGGTGTTCATTGTTGAGCCTCGAACGGTACTTGGTTTTGACAGTGTTCATAGTGGAAAAAGCTGACTCACAGCTGTAAGTCGATCCAAACATAGTCAAGGTGTGCAGTGCTACTCTGGTTAGACCAGGGAACACACTCTCAGAAACAGTCTGTAACCAGAAAGTAGCAGGGTCAGTTGTCTCAAAATGCTCTCTTAATGCAGCATTTCCTTGCAGATCAGTGTGTTTACATGCACATAGAGAAAATCGAATTTCTGCCGTTGCTTGACTGAAATCGAAGTTCTAAATGCCATGTCAACACCTTAGCTCGGCTGAAATCGAACCGAACTGGATTTCTCGTAATCAAGCTACGCGACCTTATGCGATTGTAGCCGAGCTACTTAGTGCATGTAAACCCTATCGAGCTACGTAGTCGAGCTACTTACTTCAGCACTGCCCCTTCCGGAAGTGACGAGTAACGAGACCACAAGCGGGAAACACAACAGCCTCGGTCGGCATGACAACAGTAGTGAGATGAGAAATACACACACTGCAATTTAAACAAGGTCTAAGTAAAATTCATCAGCTTTGAATCATATAGTCTAGTATATGCTCATATAATGTGTTCTTCTTGTGAACACGGAACTGATAACTTTGTTTATACTCTTGAATAGCTCTTCATGACGACAACCGGAAGTGTACCAACACGATGGGGCGTGTAACGCCACCTGTGGCTCGGGTGCACAATGTACCTCACACAATAGCTCGATTTCCTTGTGTGCATGTAGGATTGGATTTCTCTGGCACCCCTGCTGGGACCCTTAGCTCGATTACCGACAGTAGCTCGATTTGGATGTGCATGTAAACGCACTGACAGTCTCAGCAACAGCATTTAAGCACTTTTTCACAACTGTCCCATCACTAAATGTTTTTTTATGTTGCCCCAAAATCCACGCTACTTTTAAGGAACATTCGTTTGCACGTTGCTGGGCTGTAAATGTATGTGTGATGTGTAATGGAAATTTCCAATAAACACTTCAGAACACTTAGCAGTCGTCTTTTCAGTTATTTATTATAGTAGATCATATAAAGATATATAAAATAGGAAAGGAATGAGAAGAATAGAAGAAGACACCACTTCTGATGATGCCAAGAGTACGCGCACTCTGAGTTGTGTTTTAGTGGCGGTTATCTATTATACTCTAAAGGCATTCGCTTACTGCTTGCATCTTCACGTGATTGGCTCAAGATTTTCTATGAAGCTTTGTTAAAGCGTGCACCTGGCGTGCTCTGGTATGTGCAGGCGGATGCGTAGTTATGGAGAACTCGGGCACCCTGCTTGTCACCAGCCAAGGCCACAGAAAGGCGATTACAACATGGGAAAAACATCTTTCTCAGTACACTAAGCTACTTTAACTCAACATACAGAAACACAGAGAATAATAATGTTCGTCCATTAAATTTCCCTCACAGATGAGTCGGGTAGACCTGTCATACTGTGCTTGCAGTTGGGTTATTTTGCGTGCCCTCAGTTCGGACTTCAGGGGATAACTTTGCTCAAAAGAGCCATGCTTTGTTTCGTAGTGGTGCTTCACGTTGCCGCTTTTAATTAACGCCACGTTTTCGGAGCATATGAGGCACACTGGTTTTGAACTGCTTGCCGGAAGAATGCACATATATTTCTCCGTCCATTCATCTTTAAAACAACGATTTTCCTTGTCTACTTTCCGCCGCCTTTTGGAGCAAGCCATGTTGTCTCTTAACTTAACTCTCTTCCTCTCTGATTGTTGCTCTGCTGTGGTGTGCTGGGTAAACTAACGATTTTATTGACTCAACTGAGTGAAGCTATTGTCATATTAACTGGAGTAGCAGCGCCCGCTGTCAATAGCCACAACCGTCCAAAATAATGCTCCATGAAAATTACTTAATCTCGTGAATTTACCATTGGTCACGGGTCCGGACAGAACCATCACTGGGTCCGGATCCGGACTGAGGTCCGCCATTTGGTGATGCCCTGCTATATGCTCATAATAGTGAACGTTTGTCTATCGGCAACTGTTTTTGAGTTATAATGGAAAATGTTATTTTGACCGAAAGGTTGACCTTTCCAGTGACCTTGACCTTCACCTTGACCCGATTACCCACAAAATTTAATCAGGTAATCTACGGACCATTGCCCACCTACCCTGAAAATTTGAAGTCTGTGCAACTGTCTAGACTCTAGATTGTTGACAGACAGACAGACACAAACAACAAACAAACAAGGTCAAAGGTCATGGTGCCAAATGAAAGCACATATGACTTCCTAGATGTTGATAATGATAAACATCTCTATCTCTAACTGTTTTCAAGTTATAATGGAAAATATGCTAATTTTAGCAATGACCTTGACCCCCCTGACATTTGACCCCCAACTGCTAAGAAAAACAAAACAAAACTGAGATACCCCGTCATGTAGCACATCAATGGAAGCAGAACTGAAAGATGAGCATTTTGAGATTGGTTTGAAGTAAATATGATGACTATGAAGGAAGATATCATGGAAAAAAAAAGATTTTGACCTTTTTGGTGACCTTGACTGGATGACCCTGAAAATGTTGGAGGTTCTATTTGAGACCAATGCCCATCTATCCTGAAAGTTTCATGAAGATTGGTCCAGCTGCTTTCTTGTAATGTTGCGAACAAAAAAAAAGAGAAAGAAACCCCACCGAAAACAATACCTCACCCCCTGGTGGACTCTGTCCCGGGCAAGGTAAATAGTAAGAGAATAGAAAAAAAAGCTAAAATAGAATAAGACAGATAAAATAGAGGAATAAAAGTTAGAGTGCAGAGTGAGGAATTAATCAAAAGCCTCAAATTTGATTTAATAAAAGGCAGCAGCAAAGAAAGAAAGAAAGAAAGAAAGGATTCACCCTCAATTTAAAAGAACTGAAAGATGCAGCAGACACAAAGTGCTTTGTATTTATTAATGTAGGAAATTATACGCTCAGTATCAGCGCCCACTGTCAATAGCCACGACCGTCCAAAATAATGCTCCATGAAAATTACTTATACTTCGTTTACACATACCCGGGTATTTATGAAAACGGGGATGGATGGATGGATGGATGGATGGATGGATGGATGGATGACTTTATTCATCCCCAAAGGGAAATTAAATTGTCATAGCAGTCCGGTAAATTTGAAGACAATAAAAAATACAATGAAATAAAATAAAGTACTAAGGTTAAAATAACGTACTGAGGTCAAGAGAATGGAAAAAAAACCCACAAGATATACACATACCTTAAATAATATACTATATGCACATAGAATGTACAATAGGATGCGAATATTGCAAAAATATGCTATATAATATCAATACGGATAATATTCCCTCATCACATGTCCCATAGTAAACACTAAATATACATTATACTATGTTATACGTGATGCAGAGGGTGAAAGGTAGAATTAGTCCAGATGTGTGATCATGGCTCTAACAGAGGTAGAGGAGTTGTAAAGTCTGATGAATGAGTTCCTGTATCGTTCCTTGGAGCAGCGGGGTTGAATGAGTCTGTTGCTGAAGCTGCTCTTTAGCTTGTCCAGTGTTTTGTGGAGGGGGTGAGGGGGATTGTTCATGATTGCCACATGTTTTGTCAGAATCCTGCCCTCCACCACCTCCTCCAGGGTGACCGGTTTAGAGCCAACAACAGACTCTGCCTTCCTGATCAGTTTATTCAGTCTGTTGGCGTCCTCGGTCTTCTCCTCCCCGTACTAGGAAATAATTCCCTTTACACAATGCTCAAAAACAGCCAGGGAAGGCTGTCAAAAACATGTCAAACAAACAGAAAGCCAGCCAGAGATCTGAAAGCCAAGGAGCAGGGACCGTCAGATCACAATGCTAAAACTCCGGTTTCCACTGTTTACACGCAGGCATGAAAACGGAGTTTTCACAAATCTCCACTTTGCCCGGAGTTTTCGAAAGCAGCCGTTTTCAGTGACTGAAACCTCTGTTTACGTGTAAATGATGGGTGCAACCGCATAATTAAATATCCGTTTTTAGAGATACCCGGCTACGTGTAAACGGGGTCTTAATCTCGTGAATTTACCATTGGCCACGGGTCCGGACAGAATAGGGTGACCAGATTTCCCGAGTCTAAAACCGGGACACTTTGCGCGTGACCGTGATACTCGTGCACGCACACGCATTTTGATGTAAACATGTGCCGGCTCAAACCATGGCTCAGACAGGTGCTTTTATCATTTTGTAGAAGTCACTTTTATCAACATTTCAGAGAATAATCAAGTATTTTCTTGTTATCTACATTAGGGTTGGGCGGTATTACGGTAAGAAGGTATCCCGAGGTATCCAAAAGTACCAACGGTATCGGTCTCATTACCGTCATTTAAAAAAAATATATAATATCTAAATAAATATGGAGTACATGAGGTCATAATATAAAATAATAAATTGAAGATCATCCCGAATAACTGTGTGATCGTATTTTCACTAATTCTATCAATTTCCTAAAGAAGTTCTCATCGCGTGCAGGGTTGTTTATGTCGTTACCATGGCAACCCTGCGTGACATTTGGAGTCTGACAGAAAGCTTCGCAAGAGACTGAGACCGCGGTTGAAAGATGGCAAGTCAAGATAACGAGTTAGTGGCAAAAAAAAAAATACAACATCGGCAGTGTGGCAGTATTTTGGTTTCAAACCAAACGAAAAGGAAGAGCCAGCAATAATGTAAACGACTGCGCAAAATCGAAAAAAATCTAATATGTCCCCTAAGGCACACCATAGCCTGGGGTACTCCACTCCCACGAGATCTCTCCAATGAGTTGTGTTTTGAGTAGGTTACATGAGTAACAACAAGGTAAAATAATATAACGTATGACATTTGGGATGTGGGTAATAAACGTTTGAAATGTCATCTACTGAAGAAACGGAAGAAAACATCGTAGCGTAAACCGTTAGGTTTCTGGTGGGAATTAGCAATGCGCTTGCTATCTTTGTTGGGTGTGTTAAACCGTATGGATTTAAGTGGAATAATTGTAAGGAGTTATGTGATCAAGACAACGTTTTAAGCAAGGTAAGGCCATTTGATTATTAATTTCCCCGCCATGGCATGACGTGGGCCCATATGATTTTGCCTTGTGCAGCTATCACGCATTTGAATTAGGTTCGCCTCATTTGCGCTGAAGAATATGGTTTATCGCGCAGTCTAAACGGACTTGGGTGTTGGTTGATTCTTTTTCTTTTCTTTTTTTATTTCCCATGCTTGAAAGGGTATGATCCTGCCCATCGTGTACTTTTTTTGATGGAGTAGGTGAAATAGTGCTGCAAATGGCGTTTCAACGCAGACGTGTAAACGACAGTTGAATGCTATTTTCAAGATGAAGGAAGAGTTGCGTGATGCTTTGAAATATCTCTTAATCCATTCATCAATGCACAAAATTCGCTTTGCTGCTTAATCCATACCACAATGCACATAATTCGCTATGCTGCTTTTAAATAGTACATTTGAGGCATAGGCACAGGTCTGGACAAGGTCCGCCGGCATAGGCGCACGTTACACAGTAGGCCGAAACAAAAATATTTTTTTCTCGGTAATACCGTATACCCCGGGAAAACACAGACAGTTTAAAGGTATCAAAATTTGGATACCGCCCAACCCTAATCTACATGTACTTCTCACAATTCAGTTAAAGTAAGAAAATCAGACAACAGATGTGATGATAGGGAATAGGCCAACAGCCTACATTTCAACTGATTTATTTCACCTTTGTGAAAACGTAGGGTGACCAGATTTCCCTAGTCTGAAACTGAGACACTTTTGCGCGCGACCATGCTCGTGCACGCACACCTTTTTTTTTTTTTTTTTTTTTTTTTGCGTAAATGTGACAGAGAGGTGCTCTTATTTTGTTGAAGCTCACATTTATCAACATCTCACATGAAATAAAACAAACAGGCATTTTGTTATCTAGTCGCATAGTGGTATACAGATCAGTTAAATTATGGTCAGACAACAGATTTTGTAATGGCTGAGAATAGGCCAGGCTATGTCCATAGGCCACATTTAAACTGATTTATTTCACCTGTTTGTGAGAACACCAAGAAGAATGCATATGCACATGTAGGCTATATCTCTAAAATTGTATGCACTATAGCATGAACTTAAAAAGTAGATATGTGACCTCAACATAGCCTAGGTCAGAATCAACCTTACTAACCATTCCCCACAACTGAATGAATAAAGCAAGATGTGTACAAAAGTGAACACTTTAATGGAAGCTGCAACAAGCTGTTCAACACAGCAATATGGCCAAACTGTCAGAATGGTATGTTAAACAGAAACAAAAAAGAGACAAGTGATTTGAGAATATACACTCAAACAAAACAGCAGTAAAGGAGGAGAGGGGCGACAGCCCGAGGAAAGCCCCCACAGGAGCGCACAGCATTTGCAACATAGGCTACCCAACTCAGTACAAGAACAAAGCACAGGAACAAAGCTAAGGCGACTGTCAATCCACCCACCCTAAACAAAATGCATTAGCCTACGTATATTTACAAGAAGAGTGAATCTTTTCCAGTTTTAATGTAATCCTGTATATCGGCGTTACCACTGTGGGCTACGGAGAAGGAACACTTAGTGTGTGCAGTCGGCTTCGTGCGCATTGTTCTGCACCTCTCAGAGGAAGGGGTAGGTGCATGGATTAAAGCAAAAAAAAAATTATTTGACTGAAAATTTACGGGGGGTGGGGAGGTTATGGGTGGATTTTGATGAAATTCTACGGGGGGGGGGTTATGGGTGGATTTCGATTAAATTCTGAGAATGATTAACTTAGAACTGATAACTTTATTATCAATTAATTAATAGATTAATATATTCAATTTATTGCACTCTCTATTGCTTCTGTATATTATTTTTTGTGGCAAACCACACAAATGCAAGCGCCTGGAATGTTTAGTTTTTTGCACCATGAACTAAATGGCTTTCCGTTTTCACCTATTTTGTACAGCCAAGCCCACCTCCACTTGTTTTTTACACCTTTATCGATGGCAGACACATCAGTGCCTTCTTTCATGTAAAGCGCATCCATGCTGCCGAAACCGAAAGCAGAATGACATGCTCCTCTATGCTCGACGTCAATATAGAAAAAAGTTTGGATCTTCGCTTACATTAAAATTATAATTTGACCTTACTTTGTGTTGAATACGACTTCAAAAACAATTCAAGATTTTATTAAGAGAAATATTGTGGCCAACACGAGTGTTAAGTTACCTAAAAGATCGCGTGAAGTTGGCTGCTACTTTGCGTTCGTTCTCATTTTCCTCCATCATTTCATAGGCCAGAAACAGATGTTTTGACGTAATTTAACTTAGTAGGCTATGATCAGACCCGTTGCAACAAGGTAGGCAGACTTGGCAATTGCCTAGGGCCCCAGCCCTCGAAGGGCCCCCGCTGCCGAACGACTGGTTATGTATTCAATAGCAATGACAACTTTTTGAGCGCGGCAGCGCAGCACCTAATGACACTTGTTGAAATACCCTAGTTCCAAGGGGGGCCCCCTAATGCACAACAGCGCCTCCCTACATGCTTTGGCCGAAAAGTGCAATGACAGTCTGTTGTCAACCCCTCAATGCCCATCTCCGTCCAGTCAAGTGGTTGCAGAGCTCCGCAGCAAAAAAAAAAATCAAATATGAAGCGAAATTACCCCTCAGGGAGCCAGAAGAGAAAGAAGAAAAGGGAAGAGGAAGACAGAAAAAAATAAGACACTGGTAAATGAGAATGTACACACACATTAATACCAAGCGGGTCGACAAGCAAATTTGGTAGCTAGCTTACGTTAATGGTAATCATCTTGTAGACAGTGTTTATAACAGTGATGTAAACGTTGTCATGCACAACAGGCTTACAAACTTGCAAGGACTGGCTAAAAATTGTAATATGTGCCACACAAATAGGTGAAAGACTGTCAACTTCTCCCAGATTAACTTAGTGTTTATCAAAATGTCATAGTCAGAGTTAGTTTCAGCGAGGTGCATGGCTTTCATCAGAAGTAGCTAGTGTGTTGTGAGCATGAATGGAGTAGGACAGGGGATGGCTCACAAGAAAGCTCTTTTTTACATAAATAGCCTATTTATGTAAAAAAGTGGCACTGATGTCAATTGAATGTGATGTCCGCAGGTCTTTGGACATGGAGGGTATTGTGGCTGCCTTTGCTGAAGCCAAAGCCCGCAAGCAGCAGTTTTAGACATTTTGCCCATGATTCTAGTTGTGTATTCTTAAATTTGTGTTTTTCTATACCTTTTGCACTTTTCTGTGTGCTGGTTCTTATTAAGATTCTTATTCATGTTTGTAATCATTTAATCACCATTTGAAGTTATTTCTACTTGTGTATATACTGTAAATATTTAGTGTTGTGCTATTTGCACATTTTATATTACTTTGTCTTATTTTCATATTTGAGATATATATATCTCAAATTTAGTATGTAGAGACTGCTGCCAATGGCTACACTCTCTTTTTCCAGCCCAAATCTGTCACGACAAGCAGTGTACCCAGTTCATCAAAAATTAACCAACAGACTGAACTGTGTTCGCCCAGGACTTTCAGCTGGCTACCAATCTTTTTCACCATCTAAAAGATACATGACATCTCCAATTCTTTCACCGTCAAACCAAATGGAACATACAGAAAGTCTTGTATGATGTGCTGTGGGTTCCTGCATTGGGTGTAGTTTTGAAAACAAGCTGGGACCCAGTATGCCTATGCCATTCTCTATTCCTGTGTTGATAAGAAATAGAAAACATAGAGCATATTTAACCCAGGGGGTAAACCAGTCTAGTCTCCTTCCTGTTTCAAAACAATATCAGAATGCCCAAGCGGATATTACTTCTAGACTTTCTGTAAAGCTAGCTCTTCTGAACGTTAGATCACTTTCATTTCATTTTTAATTAATGATCTTATCTGCAAACACAATCTTGATTTTTTGCTTCTAATTGAAACTTGGCTGGATCAAGCAAATAGTGCTACCACCCTTATTGAAGCAACTCCCCCAAATTTTAATTTTATGAATGTTACCCGACAGGGGAAAGGTGGAGGGATCGCAAATATATTCCAAGTCTCTTTTCAATGTAAACAATCCTCACTTGGTGATTTTACATCCTTTGAACACTTATGTGCACTTGTTACATGCTCTCCTAACTTATTATTATTATTATTATTATTATTATTATTAACTATTTATAGGCCTCCGAGACATTCAGCCAAAGTTTTTCTGGAAGAGTTTGGTGAACTGTTGTCAGTCATTTGCTTAGAGTTTGATTGTCTTATTATATCTGGGGATTTTAACTTGCATGTAGATAATCCTGAAAACACTTATGCCAAAGAACTACTTGCACTTATTGACAACTTCAACCTAGTACAACATGTACAGGGGCCGACCCACTCTCGTGGTCATACCCTTGACCTTGTCATCACAAAGGGTCTTACTGTTTCTACTACTGTTGTTGACCTGGCCTTATCTGATCATTTCTGTGTTTTCTCTGATGTTTCTATGTCTCCTCACATTCAGAACAGCTCAATGACTATGGGTAGGAGAGTCATAAACGACAACACGTGTTCTCTTTGAGCAAGCTCTCTCTCAGATCTCAACCAAAATGTCAGACTCTGTAGATGATTTACTGGAAATTTAAATATGACCCAAATTATGGATGATATTGCTCCATTCAAAATTAAGAGTCAATAATAAGCAGAAAGCACCATGGAAGCAATACCCAGCTGTTAAACTGCTAAAGAGAGAATGTAGAAAGACTGAAAGAAAATGGCGCAAATCTAAACTTCACATCCATTATCAAATCCATAAAGAGATGCTTTATAAATATAATTATGAAATTCATAAAGCAAGACAGTCTTTCTTCTCCAACATCATCAACAGGAATATGAACAATGCCCGTGTGCTATTTTCAACAGTAGAGAAGCTAACTAATCCCCCACCACAATTAGCACCTGAACTTCTCTCAGTTAATAAATGCAATGAGTTTGCATCCTTCTTCAAAGGTAAAATTGATAAAATACGGCAGAATATTGCTCATAATACATCTCAGTTGCAAATAATTGAAAAACTGCAATCACCAGTGACGCAGACAGACAACTTGAACACAATGTCAGAATTTTGTTTAATTGATTATGAGACTCTTGAAAAAACTGTACAAAATCTCAGTTCCTCAACATCTGAATTGGACATTCTGCCCACCAACTTTAAGTCTGTTCTTCATCTTATAATTACAGATGTGCTTCAAATTATAAATACATCCCTAGAGACTGGCATTGTTCCTGTGTCCCTGAAAAAAGCCGTTGTAAAGCCCCTACTTAAAGAATAATCTGGATGCTTCAGTATTAAATAACTACAGGCCAATATCAAATCTACCATTCATCGGGAAAATCCTTGAAAAAATTGTCTTCAATCAATTAACTGCCTTCTTGATATCAAACAGCTGTTTTGATAACTTTCAGTCAGGATTTCGTGCCAATCATAGCACTGAAACAGCGTTAATTAAAGTTATAAATGACATACGTCTTAATACTGATGCAGGCAAAACATCGGTCCTGGTATTACTGGACCTCAGTGCAGCTTTTGATACTGTTGATCACAACATACTGCTATATCGACTTGAACACTGGGTTGGGTTGACTGGTAAAGTTATCAATTGGTTAAAATCATACTTAAAAGATAGAAGCTTCTTTGTTACCATGGGAAATTGTTCCTCAACATCAATGTCCTTGACCTGTGGTGTCCCCCAGGGGTCGATTCTTGGACCATTACTATTCAACCTTTTATATGCTCCCACTTGGGCAAATTATCAAGAACAATTCAATTTTGTATCACTGCTATGCATATGACACCCAAATTTATTTTGCTCTATCACCTAATGATTATGCCCCCCTTGAATGTCTCTACCAGTGTATCGATCAAATCAACAACTGGATGTCTCAAAATTTTCTTCAGCTGAACACAGATAAAACAGAAGTAATTCTATTTGGAAAAAATATGAAAGACTCAGAATTACAACTATTCTTGACACAAAAGGGATTAAAACAAAAGAAATGGTTAAAAATCTTGTTTTCATTGACAGCGAGCTAAACTTTGAAAGTCACATGAAAGCAATCACTAAAACAGCATTTTATCACCTAAAAAACATTTCCAAACTAAGAGGACTTATGTCAAAAAATGATCTGGAAAAACTTATACATGCCTTCATCTCTAGTAGGGTTGATTACTGCAATGGCCTTTTCACAGGCCTGCCAAAAAAGACCATCAAATGACTTCAGCTGGTTCAAAATGCAGCAGCTAGGGTTCTCACACGAACAAAAAGAACAGAACACATTACTCCAATTCTAAGGTCCCTTCACTGGCTTCCAGTAAGCTACAGAATTGACTTTAAAGCATTGCTGCTGGTGTACAAATCTCTAAATGGTACAGGGCCCAATTACCTCTCTGATATGTTGCAGCGGCCTAACCCAATCAGATCTACCAGATCGCATCAGAAATATTTACTGGTAAAACCTGTTGTTAAAACAAAGTGAGGTGAAGCAGCTTTTAGCTACTATGCAGTGCAACTATGGAACCAACTGCCAGAGGACATCAAAAATGCTCCTGCTGTTGGCAGCTTCAAATCTAGGTTAAAGACCAAGCTGTTTTCAGATGCTTTCTGCTAAATTATTAATATTGTCATCTCTACATGTTTTAAACTCTTTACTTTTCCAGTCTCTGCATGTTTTAAATTTTACTTAACTTTTATTCTATTTTATTCTGCTGTTTTTTTAATTGAACTTTTACTTCATTTTATTTCTACTATTGTTTAATTCTTATTTTTCTTCCCCATTTATTTTATGTAATTTTATTTTCTATTGCTTACTGTTTTGCTTTTACTTCTGTAAAGCACATTGAACTGCCACTGTGTATGAAATGTGCTATATAAATAAACTTGCCTTGCCTATACACACACGTGTGTGTGTGTATTTTGTCTATTCTTGTGTTTAATTGGGTTTGATAATTATTTATAATAATGTAAAGAGTTAATTTATTAAGTAAAAATCGTAAGAATGATTACAAAATGTGTGATGTTTATTTATTAAGTCTTCAGTGGGTAGGCGGCCATAAGGCCTTTCGTCGAGGGGGGGATAATTATGGGCCCCAGATCCCCCTTTGCCTAGGGCCCCCAAATAGCTTGAAACGGGCCTGGCTATGATTATTATTTAACCGTAGTCTTCTAGACATTTTGACTGTTTGGGGCATTGAACGCTGGTGTATGATTTTCAGGGAATAAAGTTTAGCGCATGTCGGAACATCATTGCGCTCGCAGCCTCAAACGTCCTTTAAATTGTGATATAACCAGAGTGCGAATTACCCCACCATAATTGGGGGGTACCATCATGGTCCACTATCATATCAATCGCCCCCCTGGTCCTATCCCGTCTCGTCTATGGAAGTCGGTGTCAGTAACTCAACACAATAACTCTGAACAATAATTTTTAATGTCATTAAGAAGCATGACAAACCATACAGTACTACCACAGAAGAAAAACAGCAGTACAACCTGATAACCTTCTTTGTCAGAACAAACTGGGTATCAACACTACAAATGAGTCACATACAGTATATACACACGTGCAGAACAGTCCTGCTGAATGTCTTGCTCTCTTTCGTCCTGCTGTGCCTCTCCTGTCTGCTGGGAACCCATTTTCTTTATTCACATGAACAGTGTATAAAACCTAACTGCACCTACACTTGTACTGTAATTGTCTGTAGCTCTTAGTGCTAATATTTACTACTTACTCTTTTAGCACCAAAAAAATGCCTGATGTCTGGCCCTTTTCTTTTCCTCATGTTTGGCTTACTGTCTCTGTGAATAAACTCAAACAGGGTACTCAGACGAAACTATGACTATCTTAAAAATAATACAAAAGGAATGTAAGTAAAAACAATAGAAAACATCCATGTACTACGCTATTTTGCCTAGGCTAGCCTACTACCTGGCTCTTTTCATGTTGCCCCCAGTCCCCAGAGGTTCTGATTGTAATTTTACATAGGCTTAGCTAGGCCTACATCAGAACTTCTTGTGCCTAATCACACGGACATGTTGGGCCTATGTGCCAAATGAATTTCAGAAGGGCACAATTTATTCTTGATAAAATGAGAATGGAAACATATGGAGTTCTTCTCCTTTGAAATAAGAATCGTTTCTATACCACACTGTAATAAGCTTGATTTAAATAGAGACTTAACTTATCTTGCTAACTAACGCTGGTAACTAACGTTAATGTCCGTCCACTATAGCCTTCTGGCCTCAGTGGGTAAGTAATTCAATGTATAAAGATGTGACATAAGCTGAAAGAACAAATCACTTTAATAAATGAAAGTTGTAAAATAACACATTTTCAACAGGCTAAAAGTTAGTTAGCAACTAACATTACCGATGCACGTCTTCTGCTGCAAACCACAGACTGTATAAATTGCTGCAAACCCATGGACTGTATCTGATGAATCAGCTGAATACGGTGTGGACTAGAAGCTATTGCTTCTAGCGCAGGGCTTTTCAAAGTGTGGGGCACGTCTCCCCTAGGGGGCGCCAGAGTTCTTCGGGGGGGCGCAACGTGAGGAAAAATAAACCAGAATAAGTCACTATTGCGGACATTTAGCGAACTTCAGCTAGCCTTTGCCAGAGACAAAATGGATCGATTTTTAGTACCTAAAGCTACAGTGAGTGAGGAGACAGAGTCTGGGCCGAGCAAAAAAAGAAGGAAGTATGACCACGATTATTTAAAGATTGGATTTTCATGGACTGGATCTGAAGATGCTCCACTGCCACAGTGTGTTGTCTGCCAAGAGGTGCTAGCTAATGATGCTAGTCAGGCCCGGCGTCATGGGCGGGCCTTAGGGGGCCGTGCCCGCCCTGAGACTCATGTGGGCCCGCCCTGCTGGAACCCAGAGCAGAGACTTTTTTTCAAAGGAGACAGGTCACTGAAGAAATCGTCCATAGAAATGAATGGGGACAGTTCGTAACGGCAGCAAACATTCTAATCAACCGTCTCTGACGGCAGTACGGGTCTGCAAATATCCCGCCTGTTCCTCTGCCAACAACCAATCATATGTCGATCTGAACCAACAGCTTTCCAATCATCTTGCAGCTTCGTGCTCCGCTGTCCCTCTCCTGCCGTTATATCAGTACTGCGCCTGCGCAGTGTCAAAATAATCCACGAGAAAAGTGGATTTTAAAGCTTTTTCTGAGTCATGAGAACCAACCTAACACTCAAGTATAATCAACTTTTCATGGCGATTTCAATCATATGCTCTTCGCGACCGTTAGTTTTCACAGAGTCCAGTATTGATATCTCCCCATTCATGTTCAGAGGGTCTGGTCTCACTAATCCGAAAAAGATGCCTGAAAGTGGCCGGCGAGTGACCGCACTTGGCCTGATAGGAGCCCGTCACAGCTTCTTCTTCTTTGTTTTTTTTTTTTTCCCCGTCAAAAAAAAAAAACGTAAACTACAAGTCAAAGTTTTTCAGTATAACAATAATAAAGAAAAATGTGCTCAATTGAAACTATTGAAACTATTGAAACTATTCGAAATCGGCTGATTGGTTCATTCATTATTCATTATTGGTTCATTCATTAAGGCAGCTGGGCCATAGAAGGTTCACGCTGCACGCTGCATGCTGCACGCGTGTAAAGAAAAGTGGACAAACGTAGCATGACTTGCTCTGGGCCATAGAACGGCGTTCACGTTGCACGCTGCACACTTCACGCGTGAAGCATGAAATGAACATGCACACTTTTTTCTAGGCGTGAAGATGGAAATTCCAGTCAATGCATGCGGTCACCGCCGCGCCAGCCAATCAGAACGGGTCTAGGGAGATAACTCTATGCTTTCAGGGGAAAACTTCAGAAAAAATATAATTGAATGGTATAATTGAAAAATAGTTCTTCATCGGGATTGTCAAGCAGATTATAGAATGTTCGGTGAAATTCACCACGGGTTTCTCTCAGAAGGAAGTGTTCTCGGCTCCAAATTCTGTTCCTTTTTCTCTTCCTCTGTCTCAGTAAAAGCAGAATGAGGCAATCGTCGTCATCCGAAGAGTCCATATTGTTGGTTACTCGGTCAAAGTAGAACAGACGCAACACGTGAACATCCAAGCATGAAGTTTAATGGCCCAGGGTCCGGTTCTTCACGTGAACGTGTAGCGTGTAGCGTGCAGCATGCAGCGTGAACCTTCTATGGCCCAGCAGCCTAAGGGTCCGGGTACTGAACTGTCCAGCCTGCAGTCCAGATCTTTCACCCATAGAAAACATTTGGCGCATCATAAAACGGAAGATACGACAAAAAAGACCTAAGACAGTTGAGCAACTAGAATCCTACATTAGACAAGAATGGGTTAACATTCCTATCCCTAAACTTGAGCAACTTGTCTCCTCAGTCCCCAGACGTTTACAGACTGTTGTAAAGAGAAAAGGGGATGTCTCACAGTGGTAAACATGGCCTTGTCCCAACTTTTTTGAGATGTGGTGTTGTCATGAAATTTAAAATCACCTAATTTTTCTCTTTAAATGATACATTTTCTCAGTTTAAACATTTGATATGTCATCTATGTTCTATTCTGAATAAAATATGGAATTTTGAAACTTCCACATCATTGCATTCCGTTTTTATTTACAATTTGTACTTTGTCCCAACTTTTTTGGAATCGGGGTTATATATATATATATATATATATATATATATATATATATATATATATATATATATAATTTTTTTTCTTTTATGAGCAACTATTATTAGGCCACTCAGTAACCTATGGAGTTCATTCAATCCAAATGTTTGTGTTGAGAGAAATTGCATGCATCACTGTATCAGTATGGATTTATAACATTCTGTATGCACATTATGGATACTCCAGAGCCCTCCAGCAAACATCATCAATAATCAGGATTACAAAATGTATTCCTTTGTTTCCTCCATTTATTGACTTATTGTATGTGATCAAACGTATGCCTTGATGAATAACTACACTAGTTTTTTGATACAATTACAGAGTGCACTGCAAGAAATCCACTAAGTGTTTTTGGTTTCTTTTAGGCATCACACATTTATTAGAAAACACAGCAAATGTTCAAATATTCAAGTTAAATACTTAGCAACAGTATCAATAAATCCACACATGAACAATAGCAATGATATCTCTGACCACAGCTAATGTGCAAAATATTAAAGTTAAATACTTAACAATATCAACAAATCCACACATGAACAATGGCGAAACACCTAGACTTAATTATACAATAAAGATACCTATGAAAAAAGGTGATTTTTTTTTCACACACAGTGTGATATCCGGACTTCATAATTTATCACACCCGCTCCTGCTAAGCTAGAATGCACACCTCTGCTGCGCACATAGAAAAACTGCCAGCTGCTCTAAGCTGCGCTAACAGCGCTGCGCACACACGGAGCTACACATTTCACTGTCCCGCGCCCAGAATCAGACTGTACCATTAGTGAAAAGGGTGGAGGGGTGAAATGACAATCACAAATAATTCAAGAAAAATGTTATAGCAAATCATAACCGTGTATAATTTACATATTTTAACAGATGAAATGAAATATTTTATTTCAAAAACTTACACAATACAATACTATTAAAATAATATTAATATCCCTCACAGGCCCCCCTGTCAGTGCCAGACCCTTAGAATCGTCCTAACTCCCCCCACACACACAGCGGCGCCCCCTGTCTGCAGCTCACAAGCGGTACATTTGGTAATGAAACAGAGTGCCGTTCCAGAGGAGTTTTATTTCTCCTCTCTCTAGGGTTCAGTTTACTGGGGATCTGTGCAGTTGGCTACAGCACCATGTCTCAGGGCTGTTTCATCTGTCTCTCCTGTAAGTACAGCAATACTTTTTTTTAGGCTATTTTAACTGCTTGCATTGCCTTTGTTTATTCTGAGTATCCTTCTTTGAAAAAGAAGAAGATTCTCTCCATACAGTGCCTTGAATAAGTATTCACCTCCCTTTAGCGTTTCCACATTTTGTACTGGGACAATCTGGAGCTGCAGTGGAAGTTGCCAATGGGAAATTCACGAGATTAAGACCCCGTTTACACGTAGCCGGGTATCTCTAAAAACGGATATTTAATTATGCGGTTGCACCCATCATTTACACGTAAACGGAGGTTTCAGTCACTGAAAACGGCTGCTTTCGAAAACTCCGGGCAAAGTGGAGATTTGTGAAAACTCCGTTTTCATGCCTGCGTGTAAACAGTGGAAACCGGAGTTTTAGCATTGTGATCTGACGGTCCCTGCTCCTTGGCTTTCAGATCTCTGGCTGGCTTTCTGTTTGTTTGACATGTTTTTGACAGCCTTCCCTGGCTGTTTTTGAGCATTGTGTAAAGGGAATTATTTCCTAGTACGGGGAGGAGAAGACCAAGGACGCCAACAGACTGAATAAACTGATCAGGAAGGCAGAGTCTGTTGTTGGCTCTAAACCGGTCACCCTGGAGGAGGTGGTGGAGGGCAGGATTCTGACAAAACATGTGGCAATCATGAACAATCCCTCTCACCCCCTCCACAAAACACTGGACAAGCTAAAGAGCAGCTTCAGCAACAGACTCATTCAACCCCGCTGCTCCAAGGAACGATACAGGAACTCATTCATCAGACTTTACAACTCCTCTACCTCTGTTAGAGCCATGATCACACATCTGGACTAATTCTACCTTTCACCCTCTGCATCACATATAACATAGTATAACGTATATTTAGTGTTTACTATGGGACATGTGATGAGGGAATATTAACCGTATTGATATTATATAGCATATTTTTTGCAATATTCGCATCCTATTGTACATTCTATGTACATATATAGTATATTATTTAAGGTATGTGTATATCTTGTTTATATTTTGTGTTTTTCATTCTCTTGACCTCAGTACGTTATTTTATTTTATTTTGACCTTAGTACTTTATTTTATTTCATTGTATTTTTTATTGTCTTCAAATTTACCGGACTGCTATGACAATTTAATTTCCCTTTGGGGATGAATAAAGTCATCCATCCACCCATACCCGTTTTCATAAATACCCGGGTATGTGTAAACGAAGTATAAGTAATTTTCATGGAGCATTATTTTGGACGGTCGTGGCTATTGACAGTGGGCGCTGATACTGAGCGTATAATTTCCTACATTAATAAATACAAAGTACTTTGTGTCTGCTGCATCTTTCAGTTCTTTTAAATTGAGGCTGAATCCTTTCTTCTTTGCCGCTGCCTTTTATTAAATCAAATTTGAGGCTTTTGATTAATTCCTCGCTCTGCACTCTAACTTTTATTCCTCTATTTTATCTGTCTTTATTCTATTTTAGCTTTTTTTTTCTATTCTCTTACTATTTACCTTGCCCGGGACAGAGTCCACCAGGGGGCGAGGTATTATTTTCGGTGGGGTTTCTTTCTTTCTTTGTTTTTTTGTTCGCAACATTACAAGAAAGCAGCTGGACCAATCTTCATGAAACTTTCAGGATAGATGGGCATTGGTCTCAAATAGAACCTCCAACATTTTCAGGGTCATCCGGTCAAGGTCACCAAAATGGTCAAAATTGTTTTTTTTCCCCCACGATATCTTCCTTCATAGTCACCATATTTACTTCAAACCAATCTCAAAATGCTCATCTTTCAGTTCTGCTTCCATTGATATGCTACATGATGGGGTATCTCACATAGTTTTTTTTTTTCTTAGCAGTTGGGGGTCAAATGTCAGGGGGGTTAAGGTCATTGCTAAAATTAGCATATTTTCCATTCTAACTTGAAAACAGAGAGATGTTTATCATTATCAACATATAGGAAGTCATATGTGCTTTCATTTGGCACCATGACCTTTGACCTTGTTTGTTTGTTTGTTTGTGTCTGTATGTTAACAATCTAGAGTCTAGACAGTTGCACAGACTTCAAATTTTCAGGGTAGGTGGGCAATGGTCCGTAGATTACCTGATTAAATTTTGTGGGTAATCGGGTCAAGGTGAAGGTCAAGGTCACTGGAAAGGTCAACCTTTCGGTCAAAATAACATATTTTCCATTATAACTCAAAAACAGTTGCCGATAGACAAACGTTTACTATTATGAGCATATAGCAGGGCATCACCAAATGGCGGACCTCAGTCCGGATCCGGACCCAGTGATGGTTCTGTCCGGACCGTGACCAATGGTAAATTAACGAGATTAAGTAATTTTCATGGAGCATTATTTTGGACGGTTGTGGCTATTGACAGCGGGCGCTGCTACTCCAGTTAATACGACAATAGCTTCACTCAGTTGAGTCAATAAAATCGTTAGTTTACCCAGCACGCCACAGCAGAGCAACAAGCAGAGAGGAAGAGAGTTAAGTTAAGAGACAACATGGCTTGCTCCAAAAGGCGGCGGAAAGTAGACAAGGAAAATCATTGTTTTAAAGATGAATGGACGGAGAAATATATGTGCATTCTTCCGGCGAGCAGTTCAAAACCAGTGTGGCTCATATGCTCCGAAAACGTGGCGTTAATTAAAAGCGGCAACGTGAAGCGCCACTACAAAACAAAGCACGGCTCTTTTGAGCAAAGTTATCCCCTGAAGTCCAAACTGAGGGCACGCAAAATAACCCAACTGCAAGCACAGTATGACAGGTCTACCCAACTCATCTGTGAGGGAAATTTAATGGACGAACATTATTATTCTCTGTGTTTCTGTATGTTGAGTTAAAGTAGCTTAGTGTACTGAGAAAGATGTTTTTCCCATGTTGTAATCGCGTTTCTGTGGCCTTGGCTGGTGACAAGCAGGGTGCCCGAGTTCTCCATAACTACGCATCCGCCTGCACATCCCAGAGCACGCCAGGTGCACGCTTTAACAAAGCTTCATAGAAAATCTTGAGCCAATCACGTGAAGATGCAAGCAGTAAGCAAATGCCTTTAGAGTTTAATAGATAACCGCCACTAAAACACAACTCAGAGTGCGCGTACTCTCGGCATCATCAGAAGTGGTGTCTTCTTCTATTCTTCTCATTCCTTTCCTATTTTATATATGTTTATATGATCTACTATAATAAATAACTGAAAAGACGACTGCTAAGCGTTCTGAAGTGTTTATTGGAAATTTGACATTACACATCACACATGCATTTACAGCCCAGCAACGTGCAAACGAATGTTCCTTAAAAGTAGCGTGGATTTTGGGGCAACATAAAAAAACATTTAGTGATGGGACAGTTGTGAAAAAGTGCTTAAACGCTGTTGCTGAGACTGTCAGTGCGTTTACATGCACATCCAAATCGAGCTACTGTCGGTAATCGAGCTAAGGGTCCCAGCAGGGGTGCCAGAGGAATCCAATCCTACATGCACACAAGGAAATCGAGCTATTGTGTGAGGTACATTGTGCACCCGAGCCACAGGTGGCGCTACACGCCCCATCGTGTTGGTACACTTCCGGTTGTCGTCATGAAGAAGAGCTATTCAAGAGTATAAACAAAGTTATCAGTTCCGTGTTCACAAGAAGAACACATTATATGAGCATATACTAGACTATATGATTCAAAGGTGATGAATTTTACTTAGACCTTGTTTAAATTGCAGTGTGTGTATTTCTCATCTCACTACTGTTGTCATGCCGACCGAGGCTGTTGTGTTTCCCGCTTGTGGTCTCGTCACTTCCGGAAGGGGCAGTGCTGAAGTAAGTAGCTCGACTACGTAGCTCGATAGGGTGTACATGCACTAAGTAGCTCGGCTACAATCGCATAATCTAGGTCGCGTAGCTCGATTACGAGAAATCCAGTTCGGTTCGATTTCAGCTGAGCTAAGGTGTTGACACGGCATTTAGAACTTCGATTTCAGTCGAGCTACGGCAGAAATTCGATTTTCTCTATGTGCATGTAAACACGCTGATCTGCAAGGAAATGCTGCATTAAGAGAGCATTTTGAGACAACTGACCCTGCTACTTTCTGGTTACAGACTGTTTCTGAGAGTGTGTTCCCTGGTCTAACCAAAGTAGCACTGCACACCTTGACTATGTTTGGATCGACTTACAGCTGTGAGTCAGCTTTTTCCACTATGAACACTGTCAAAACCAAGTACCGTTCGAGGCTCAACAATGAACACCTACATATCTTCATGAGAATGGCACTAACTCCATTCCAACCAAGATTTAAATTACTGGCAGGTCAGCCACATGCCCATTTTTCTCATTAAAAAGAGTAAAAGAAGAAGAATTAAAAGAGAAAAGTTCAAAGAAAAATTCTGTTTGCATTTCCCCCCTAAAAAGCCACTTGTTTTCTGAAGATGTGGACTTTTTTTTTTCTTGAAAAGTAGGCCCTCATTTTTTTAGGCTGGGACCTCCTTATTTTAAGAACAGAGAAGAGAAAATGTGAAGTCAATGCTCTGTTTGCACTTTTTAGTTAATGTTTTCTGAGTTGACTTCTTTACTTGAAGTGTAGGCCTTCAATTCTTCAGGTTGGGACCTCTTTAATTTAAGAGAAAAAGGAGTTATTCCACTCTGTTTGCACTTTTTTATTTATTTTATTCTGAGGTTTCTGTTTTCTTTAATCTGAAATAAAGGCCTTGAATTTATTTTCCTGGGACTACTTTTATTTATGGTAAAAGAGATAGTTGTGCACTCAGTTCATTTCCTGCATTGGAAATTAACAATACATATTGTTGAAACCATATGAAAATGTGGACATAGGGGAAGGCTATAAGGCACAAGCTGGACTTCGGTTCGGACCTTCTACTTGGACAAAATTTAATAACTGGACCTCAGTGACTTTTAATTGAATACCCCTGTTATACAGTATGTCATGCATCTACACAAATGAAGAGATCGTATTAAAGCTTGTAAAATGATTTACAATTTTTTTTTTTTTTAAAGACACGAATGAATTTACTCCTATTTCTGTGAAACCCCTAAATTAACTGTTAAAGTGTCCCATGGACACGCCAGGGGTGCCCTCTATCTCCATCCCTCTTTGCTTTGGCGATTGAACCTCTGGCTGTCTCAATACGTTCCTCCACATCACTAAGGGGTGTTATCCGTAATGGTGTTGAATATCGTCTGTCTCTGTATGCAGACGATTTGTTGATGTATGTTACAGATCCTGTAGCTTGCCTTCCAAATGTCTTATCCATCTTAGATAAGTTTAGCTCATTCTCAGGTTACAAGGTAAATCTTAATAAAAGTGAATGTTTCCCTATTAATGCAGCTGGTTTGCTTCTCCAACAAGCCGATTTGCCTTTTAAAATCAGTCCTTCTGGATTTAAGTATCTTGGTGTCTGTGTGACTCGCACTTTTTCTGGACTTTTTTTTTCTGCTAACTTCACCCCACTCGTAGCTCAAGTTAAATCTGATCTTCAGAGATGGAATAATTTGCCTCTCTCTTTGGTAGGAAAGATTAATGTTGTGAAAATGAACGTTCTCCTGAAATTCCTTTATCTATTTCAATCAATTCCTTTATTTTTACCTAAATATTTCTTTGACTCGGGCGGCACGGTGGTGTAGTGGTTAGCGCTGTTGCCTCACAGCAAGAAGGTCCGGGTTCGAGCCCCGCGGCCGGCGAGGGCCTTTCTGTGCGGAGTTTGCATGTTCTCCCCGTGTCCGCGTGGGTTTCCTCCGGGTGCTCCGGTTTCCCCCACAGTCCAAAGACATGCAGGTTAGGTTAACTGGTGACTCTAAATTGACCGTAGGTGTGAGTGTGAATGGTTGTCTGTGTCTATGTGTCAGCCCTGTGATGACCTGGCGACTTGTCCAGGGTGTACCCCACCTTTCACCCGTAGTCAGCTGGGATAGGCTCCAGCTTGCCTGCGACCCTGTAGAACAGGATAAAGCGGCTAGAGATAATGAGATGAGATTTCTTTGACTCTTTAGATAAGGCAGCTGGGCCATAGAAGGTTCACGCTGCACGCTGCATGCTGCACGCTACACGCTACACGTTCACGTGAAGAACCAGACCCTGGGCCATTAAACTTCAACTTTTCTTGGTAGTCGTCCATTTTATCTCCATAGACCCGTTCTGATTGGCTGGCGCGGCGGTGACCTTGGGGTCGTGCATGCATTGACTGGAATTTCCATCTTCACGCCTAGAAAAAAGTGTGCATGTTCATTTCTCGCTTCACGCGTGAAGTGTGCAGCGTGCAACGTGAACGCCGTTCTATGGCCCAGAGCAAGTCATGCTACGTTTGTCCACTTTTCTTTACACGCGTGTAGCGTGCAGCATGCAGCGTGAACCTTCTATGGCCCAGCTGCCTAAGGTAATTGGCTCCTTTATTTGGGGTGCGCGATCTCCAAGGGTCCGTAGATCATTACTAGAGAAATGCAAGTTTAGTGGGGGTCTTGCCCTGCTAGATTTTCTATTTTACTATTGGGCAACCCATATTCATAAAATGCGCTGTTGGATAGATTTTTCTAATTTAATTTGGTGCAAACTAGAAGCTCAATTTTGCTCTAATTCGTCCTCTATATCTGCTCTTATTCTTCTCTTCCAGTCAAGATTTCAATGCATGTTAAAAACCCTGTTGTGCTCAATACTTTTAAGATCTGGTTTCAATTTTGGAAATATTTTAAATTTTCTGCTGCATCTCCTCTGGGTCCACTATGTAATAATCACTTGTTTTCCCCCTCATGTATAGATTCTGCTTTTTCAGTATGGCATAAAAAAGGTATCCATTGTTTCCAGGATATGTATTCTGATGGTATTTTCAATAGTTTTCCCAATTTGTCATCATTGTATGGATTACCTGCAAACCACCTGTTTCTGTATTTTCAAATTACACATTTTGTCTCTAAATGTTTCTCTTCTTTCCCCTCTCTACCCCCCAGCAATCTTGGGAAGACTTGCTTACTCTCAAGACGCCGAGTAGGGGGTTTATTTCAGTGTTATATAACCGTATACTGGGCCTCAGTGATCACTCCAACTTGAAAATTAAGGCTGCATGGGAGGAGGAGATACCGGTAGGTCTTCAAATCAATGACTGGTGGAATGGAGTGGAAGCTAAGGAGGCTAAAACAAACAAACACCCCCAGCTATTTATGGACCCTTTTCACGTGACGTCACGACAAACGCGGCCGCCATTTTGGACGTGTACTACCAGTAGTTTACCACAGCCAACACTGAGGAACGACAGCAAAGAAAGTGTTTATTTTCAGCAAGACTTCCATCATGCCACTATATTGTTGTGTACCTGGATGTAGTAACCATCAACAAACAAGGCAAGGGTTATCGTTTTATCGGATCCCGGTAGATGCTGACTGACAGAGAAGATGGATAGCGGCATACCAACGCTTGTGTAGTGACCACTTTGTTGGAGGTAAGACGAATAAAATTAGCCAGAAAAGGCATTACATTGCTGTTAACATTCCATTCTAGTTTACTGTAATTATGATCTGGCAGCTATTTACACCGGATCCAGTGTAAATAGCTGCCGGAGCCAACGTCCGAGCTAGTGAGCTAGCGCTGGCTCTGGAACCTCGGACGTTGGCTCCGGCAGCTATTTACACTGGATCCGGTGTAAATAGCTGCCAGATCATAATTACAGTAAACTAGAACGTCCGAGCTAGCTCGCTACCGCTGGCTCGCGGCGGCTCGGAGGCAGCGCTGGCTCGCGGCGGCTCGGAGCCAGCGCTGGCTCGCTAGCTCAGACGTTGGCTCCGGCAGCTATTTACACTGGATCCGGTGTAAATAGCTGCCAGATCATAATTACAGTAAACTAGTAAATACAGTTTTCTGCATCTCGCTCCTTTTTCTTTTATGTTTGTCGCCTTCCTCGCATTCAAACCGATTCGAGCCGAAGTCCACTACATGTCCAAAATGGCGGTCGCTGTTACGAAGGTCACGTGACTGAAAAGGGTCTATTAGCTAAGCTAAGGAGGCTAAAACAAACCCCCCCCCAGCTATTTATTAGCTAAGCTAAGGAGGCTAAAACAAACACCCTCCCCCCCCCCCCCCAGCTATTTATTAGCTAAGCTAAGGAGGCTAAACAAACAACCCCCCTCTCCCCCAGATATTTATTGGTGAGCAGGTTGGGCACTGTCTCATCCTGTGCACGTTTGGCACTTATTCAGTTTAAAGTGATACACAGGGTGCATTTTTCTAAACTGAGGTTCTCACATTTTCCCTGATGTACAGGATAAATGTGACCGTTGTTCAAATTCACAGCGTCATCTGAGTCATATGTTTTTCTTTTGCCCTCGCCTACACAATTATTGGTCCAGTTATTTCAATATAATATCCACCATAATGGGAATTGACATACAACCCTGTCTTTTTATTGCCATTTTTGGAACTCCTGTTGACCCAAGGCTATTCAATTCTGTTCAATGAGAAATTATTAATTTCACCTCTTTGATAGCCAAACACCGCCTCCTCCTCCAGTGGAAGTCTTCCAACCCCCCTGTCTCAGTGGTTTAAGGACACCATGTTCTTTCTCAAACTTGAGAAAATTAAATACACAGTGAGAGGGTGTACCCATAAGTTCTTTTCCAAGTGGCAACCCTTTATTTCGTATTTTAATGAGTTGCGGGTCCTGCCAGATTAGATGCTGGTTTGTTAAATATCCATGTTTGTGATTTCTGCCTCAGCCAGAGTGGGACGTGTGAATGTTGGGATTAATTTGTTGATTTTTTTTTTAAATTAATTTTATTTTTGTGGCTGTTTTTGTTAATGTTTTCTTTATCTAGTTGTCTGTCTGTTCTTTAAAAAAAAAAGAGAGAAGTATTTGGTAAGTCTGTACTGCAGTTTCATCATTCTTATTTTGCCAATAAAAATATTTTGAAAAAAACAAAGTGTCCCATGATCTCAGTTTGTGAAAGAACATACCGATACAAAAAGCATCACAGGTCAAAAAGCTGTCAAGTCCAGGACAAAAAGTTCTGGAAAAGGATGAGTCAGGATTTGGTTAGAACAAAAACACCACAAACACCCCCCCCCCCCCCCCCCCCCCCCCCATCATATAAACATCTTTTAGTTTTTAAAAAACTTCCCCAAACAGCTGTGGAGCAGCATTATAAAAAAATAAAAATAAAAATTATAAAATGGAAGGAATATATATGTCACAACTACAACTCTGAGGCTGAAGACTGAATATCAGTGACTGAGTGGAAATCAGTCATCATGCAGTAAAAGAGTAATCATATGAATAACACTAGGGCTGTGTCCAAAATCACTCTCTCATTCACTACGCCCTACTCACTATCTAGGGAATTCTATATAGGGGACTATATAGTGAGCTCATTGGTAAAATGCAAAATAAACAAACAAACAAGGAAATAAAACCCGAACACTTTCGGACACTACTCCGCCGCACTGTTATTTACGCCACTGCTGTCGCACAATTAAAACGTGCCGGATCAGTCGGCTGGTGGGTTTTCAAAATAATAAATCCATATTATACTGAGCGTATAATTTCCTACATTAATAAATACAAAGTACTTTGTGTCTGCTGCGTCTTTCAGTTCTTTTAAATTGAGGGTGAATCCTTTCTTTCTTTCTTCTTTGCCGCTGCCTTTTATTAAATCAAATTTGAGGCTTTTGATTAATTCCTCGCTCTGCACTCTAACTTTTATTCCTCTATTTTATCTGTCTTTATTCTATTTTAGCTTTTTTTTCTATTCTATTACTATTTACCTTGCCCGGGACAGAGTCCACCAGGGGGCGAGGTATTGTTTTCGGTGGGGTTTCTTTCTTTCTTTGTTCGCAACATTACAAGAAAGCAGCTGGACCAATCTTCATGAAACTGTCAGGATAGATGGGCATTGGTCTCAAATAGAACCTCCAACATTTTCAGGGTCATCCGGTCAAGGTCACCAAAAAGGTAAAAATCGTTTTTTTTCCACGATATCTTCCTTCATAGTCACCATATTTACTTCAAACCAATCTCAAAATGTTCATCTTTCAATTCTGCTTCCATTGATATGCTACATGACGGGGTGTATCTCAGTTTTTTTTCTTAGCAGTTGGGGGTCAAATGTCAGGGGGGTCAAGGCCATTGCTAAAATTTGCATATTTTCCATTATAACTTAACAGTTAGAGAGATATTTATCATTATCAACATATAGGAAGTCATATGTGCTTTCATTTGGCACCATGACCTTTTGACCTTGTTTGTTTGTTTGTTTGTTTGTTTGTGTCTGTATGTTAACAATCTAGAGTCTAGACAGTTGCACCGACTTCAAATTTTCAGGGTAGGTGGGCAATGGTCCGTAGATTACCTGATTAAATTTTGTGGGTAATCGGGTGAAGGTCAAGGTCACTGGAAAGGTCAACCTTTCGGTCAAAATAACATATTTTCCATTATAATTCAAACAGTTGCCGATAGACAAACGTTTACTATTATGAGCATATAGAAACTCCCATATGATCTTTCATTTGGCACCATGATCTTTGACCTTGAGTGACCTTGAAAGGTCAAACTCAAAGTCACGGATTTTCAGAGGGTTGTCACTTGAAAACGATTGATGGTAGACAGATGTTTACCATTATCAACTTATGGGAAGTGCCATATGGGCTTTCACTTGGCACCATGACCTTTAACCTTGAATGACTCTGAAATGTCAAACTCACGGTCATGGATTTTCATAGGACAGCTGATGATTGAGAAATATTACCATTATCAACATATATTTTTCGAACAATGTGCGGTGTATTGTAATGTATTAGCTCTTTATTTTATTTATTCTTTTTTTGTCACTTTTTTCATTTTCTTTCTTTTGTATGTACAAATAGTTACATACATTTTTATACATGTTCGAAATAAATAAATTCATTCATTCATTCATTCATATAGGTATAAAATAAGTGCTGCTGGGCGAGATTTGTTTTGCCTGGCAACACTTGTTTTCATTGTACTTGAATGTCTGTTTATAATGCATTTCTTCCTCCATCCATTCACCCCAACACACTTTTTTTTCTTTCAGTGTGACTGCAATGCATGATGGTATATATTGCTTGGTTAGTGAACATTGGTTGGACACTACTTTTCACGATGCATTGTGGGATACTATGAGTCCACTATATAGGGTGTAATAATTTTCACTATACATTCGGACAGCACTACAAAATGGCGAACTCACTATATAGTGAGTAGTGAGTGATTTCAGACACAGGACATAAGACCACTGAAAAATAAAGTTAATTTAAATGGATTTGTGGATCAGTAGGGATTCTTGGTTTCCTCGTGAGGTACATGTATTCTATTTTCCAATAGGAAAACACTGACTTATGGGTTTATACTAAGCATGCACCGATACCGATACTGGCATCGGCCCCGATACTCCACTAATATACTCGTACTTGTCAAACAGTTGCCGATACCATGAACCGATACCAGTGCCGATCCCATGCGCCGATCCCAATGTTCCCCGCAGCGCTTTTTGTTCCATTCGAGAGAGAGAAAAAACTGAAGCATTGTTGCGCTCAGGCTTGAGCATAATATGATAGGCTATACCATGCGCCGATAGTGTTCCGTGAAGCGCCTTTTGCCAGCGTCCGTTCAAGGAAAAAAAAAGCCTCTCCCAGGAAAAAAATTGTAAATCTCAAGCATTGAGCGTAGGCTAATTTCGTCAGAAGACAAAAAAAATTGTTCGACAACAACCCATTTTTCCCTGACGATGTGTTTGCGTAGTCATGGTTGTAACGGCTGAGTCTTCTTCTCTATACACTCGTTCATGACTAGTTGTCTCCCTCTGCTGGGTACTGAATGTCAGTGCGCAGAGTTGTAGCGGGTGGTTGCGAGCATTGCGGCGGCCCGCGGGTGTTAGATTATAGATATGTAGGTAGCCTATATTTTAATAACATCAACAGTATCGGTATCGGTAGTACTCGGTATCGGCAAGTACTGAAATGATAGTACTCATACTCGTATCGGTTTTCACAAATGTGGTATCGGTGCAATAGGAAAACACTTACTTATGGGTTTATACTGTACATAGAACCTTTAGGGGTTTCTTCACAGAGACGAACAACTGCCAGGGGCTGATTAATGGAATAAACAAAAATGTTTATCTGACATGTATATGATGTATGGCATTTTAACCAGAGTGTATCAGTGAATGCAAACAGAAGCTGTGTTCACCAACTTTTTGTAACATGGACCCTTTATCTATAAGGGCAATTCCATGTAAATGTCAACCTCACCATGCAAAAATAAAGCAACATGTAATACATCAAAACCACTCCCAGAGATATCACCTAGGCCTGTATTTTACAGATGTGAATAAGTTGAACCAATTTGTAACCAACCTAATATGTCACTGTCAGTCTTTCTTTCTTATAATGTAAAACCCAAGCTAAAATCAACTTTGATCATGTACAATTCTATATTATTGCCACAAGCCACAGAAATGTATGCTAAAATCCACAAAACAGCAAAACAATAGCCATCCTAAATATTATTTAAGAACTTTGATAGTTTTAGCTGATATTTAGAGAGTTTTTCAAAGGGTTATGCTGGTTAAATTGCTGATTTTCTAAACATATGCCATGTCTATTTCAGACGCGTCACATCCATAACGGAATTTCGTCACATCCATAACGCTGACTTCTCCTTCCGAAACTCTGCATGAAATACAAAATATTTTAAACAGATTTTTTAATATTCACCTTGGACCCCTCTATCAAATGGATATCTCCATTTCGACATTAGGTTTACAATTTCACAGAGTTTGATAAAAATGTACAGTCACCCAAGAAAAGTGATACTTTTTCTGTCACGTCCATAACGCATCTTTTATTGGCATTTTCTGGCATGCCCTAGATGTACTATGGGAATTGTTCTTGTTCTATCACTTCTCCAGTATGGTACAGCCTTAAAACATGCAACACCTGTTTAAATACTGGGAGACAATAAAACATACACTGGGTCATTTGTTGCCATTTTGAGTTCAAGTGTCACGTCCATAACGCTGGAATTGCTCATAAAACGAATTCAGCAAAATCCCTTCAGGAGATAAAGTTCAACAGCATAATATGTACAACTACAGTGGTACTTGAAAGTTTGTGAACCGTTTAGAATTTTCTATATTTCTGCATAAATAGGACCTAAAACATTATCAGATTTAAACACAAGTCCTAAAACTAGATCAAGAGAACCCAGTTAAACAAATGAGACAAAAATATTATACTTGGTCATTTGTTTACTGAGGAAAATGATCCAATATTACATATCTGTGAGTGGCAAAAGTATGTGAACCTCTAGGATGAGCAGATAATTTGAAGATGAAATTAGTCAGGTGTTTTCAATCAATGGGATGACAATCAGGGTAACTTCTAAGCAAAGGAAGGCCTCTCTCACATTGGCTAATGTTAATGTTCATGAGTCCACCATCAGGAGAACACTGAGCAACAATGGTGGCATGGCAGGGTTGCAAGGAGAAAGCCACTGCTCTCCAAAAAGAACATTGCTGCTCATCTGCAGTTTGCTAAAGATCACGTGGACAAGCCAGAAGGCTATTGGAAAAATGTTTTGCGGATGGATGAGACCAAAATAGAACTTTTTGGTTTAAATGAGAAGCGTTATGTTTGGAGAAAGGAAAACACTGCATTCCAGCATAAGAACCTTATCCCATCTGTGAAACATGGTGGTGGTAGTATCATGGTTTGGGACTGTTTTGTTGCATCTGGGCCAGGACTGCTTGCCATCATTTATGGAACAACAAATTCTGAATTATACCAATGAATTCTAAAGGAAAATGTCAGGACATCTGTCCATGAACTGAATCTCAAGACAAGGTGGGTCATGCAGCAAGACAATGACCCTAAGCACACAAGTCGTTCTACCAAAGAATGATTAAAGAAGAATAAAATTAATGTTTTGGAATGGCCAAGTCAAAATCCTGACCTTAATCCAGTTGAAATGTTGAGGAAGGACCTGAAGCGAGCAGTTCATGTGAGGAAACCCACCAACATCCCCGAGTTGAAGCTGTTCTGTATGGAGGAATGGGCTAAAATTCCTCCAAGCCGGTGTGCAGGACTGATCAACAGTTACCGGAAACGTTTAGTTGCAGTTATTGCTGCACAAGGGGGTCACACCAGATACTGAAAGCAAAGGTTCACATACTTTTGCCACTCATAGATGTGTAATATTGGATCCTTTTCCTAAATAAATAAATGACCAAGTATAATATTTTTGTCTCATTTGTTTAACTGGGTTCTCTTTATCTACGGTACTTTTAAGACTTGTGTGAAAATCTGATGCTGTTTTAGGTCATATTTATGCAGAAATATAGAAAATTCTAAAGGGTTCACAAACTTTCAAGCACCACTGTACACTCACCATTCACTTTACTAGGAACACCTGTACACCTGGACGTTTGTGCAGTTATCTAATCAGCCATCACGTGGCGGCAGCAGCACAATACGTTTACAGTCATATGAAAAAGAAAGAACACCCTCTTCCAGTTACATGGTTTTACCAATCAAGACATAACAAAAAAATCATCTGATCCTCACCAGGTCCTAAAATTATGCAAATTTAACCTCAGATGTAAAGCAACACACAACAGATTCCACCGTGTTATTTATTTAACAAAAATTAAGTGAAAATGCAGAATCGATGTGTGAAAAAGTAAGTACACCCCATGATTCAATAGCTTGGAGAACCATCTTTTGCAGCAATAACTTGAAGCAATTGTTTTCTGTATGATTTTATCAGTCTCTCACATCATTGTGGAGGAATTTTGGCCCACTCTTCTTTACAACATTGCTTCAGTTCATTCATGTTTGAGGGCATTTATTTATGCACAGCTCTCTTAAGGTCCTGCCACAACATTTCAATTGGGTTGAGGTCTGGACTTTGACTTGGCCATTCCAACACCTTGATTCTTTTCTTTTTCAGCCATTCTGCTGTAGATTTGCTGGTGTGCTTGGGATCATTGTCCTGTTGCATGACCCAATTGTGGCCAAGCTTTAGCTGTTGGACAGATGGCCTCACATTTGCCTCTAGAATACTTTGGTGTCCAGAGGAGTTCATGGTTGACTCCATGACTGCAAGGTGCCCAGGCCCTGTGGCTGCAAAACAAGCCCAAATCATTACCCCTCTACCATCGTGTTTGATGGTTGGGATGAGGTGTTTGTGCTGATATGCTGTGTTTGGTTTTCATCAAACATGGCACTGTGCATTATGGCCAAACAGTTCAACTTTGGTCTCACCTGTCCAAAGGACATTGTTCCAGAAGGCTTGTGGCTTGTTCAGATGCATCTTTGCAAACCTAAGCCGTGCTGCCATCTTCTTTTTTAGATAGAAGAGGCTTTCTTCTGGCAACCCTTCCAAACAAGCCATACTTGCGCAGTCTTTTTCTAATTGTATTGTCATGAACTTTAACATTTAACATGTTAACTGTGGCCTGTAGAGTCCTAGATGTAGTTCTTAGGTTTTTTTGCAGTTTCTCTAAGCATTGCATGGTCAGACTTTGGAGTAAATTTGCTGGGATGTCCACTCCTGGGAAGATTGGCAACTGTCTTGAATGTTTTCCACGTCTGAATAATCTCTCTCACAGTAGAATGATGGATTTCAAATTGTTTGGAAATGGCCTTATAACCCTTCCCAGACTGATGTGCAGCAACAATTGCTTCTCTAAGATCATTGCTGAGGTCTTTCCTCCTTGGCATTGTGTTAACATACACCTGAGTGCTCCAGACCAGCAAACTGCCAAAACTTCTGATTTTTAAGAGGTGGCCGCACTTGCTGATGATCAATTAATCAAATTGATTTGATCAGCAACACCTGGCTGCTAATTGCCTTCATAATTTCTATGAAAGCAGTAAGGGTGTACTTAATTTTTTCACACATTTCTACTGCATTTTTGGCTTACTTTGTGTTAAATAAATAATGATAGGGTGAATATGTCATGTGTTATTGGTCATCTGAGGTTGTATTTGCCTAATTTTAAGACCTGGTAAGGACCAGATGATTTTTTAATTATGTCCTGACACTTAAAACGTAGACTTGAAAGAGGGTGTACTTTCTTTTTCACATGACTATACATGTACACTCCATTTACAAGGTAAAAACAGTCCTCTGAGCACAGGCTTGGACATATTGGATCAGATAAGATCAGGGATGGGCTTAGATACTGAGGTACCATAAACTGGGACATTGATTCAGTGAAGGAAAGTAGAGTAGCAGTCGCTATCTGAAGCAACAAAGGAGACCACTGGTGCAGCTTCTACTGTGATGTTGACCAGTCGAGCATGAGATATTGGATCTATATGCCAAGTGGTATGGGATGCCTTTCAAATTATTTGAAGAAAGCAAAGTAAATTTCTTCATGACTGCCAAATGGAGTTTTACTAAGCACCATCAGATTGATATCAAAGTTAACATGGTGCAATGCTTTAAACATTTCAGTGACTGAACTGTACTAAAGTGTCACTTGGTTAGTCACACAGGGCTATATTCAGCATTGGTGACCAAAGTCAGAGACTAAAGTCCAACGGTTATGTAACTATTTTCACTGAGATATTTGCAGGTGGGTGGCACGGTGGTGTAGTGGTTAGCGCTGTCGCCTCACAGCAAGAAGGTCCTGGGTTCGAGCCCCGGGGCCGGCGAGGGCCTTTCTGTGTGGAGTTTGCATGTTCTCCCCGTGTCCGCGTGGGTTTCCTCCGGGTGCTCCAGTTTCCCCCACAGTCCAAAGACATGCAGGTTAGGTTAACTGGTGACTCTAAACTGACCGTAGGTGTGAATGTGAGTGTGAATGGTTGTCTGTGTCTATGTGTCAGCCCTGTGATGACCTGGCGACTTGTCCAGGGTGTACCCCGCCTTTCGCCCATAGTCAGCTGGGGTAGGCTCCAGCTTGCCTGCGACCCTGTAGAAGGATAAAGCGGCTAGAGATAATGAGATGAGATGAGATATTTGCAGGTACAGTATTATTGTTATTCATGTCTGATTCATCCACTTACCTAGCTCCATTAAAAATGAAAATGTTAGGATCTAACTGCTCATTTGTTCCTGTTACGCATCAGTCTAAGGTATGAAAGACACAGAGTGAGTGAGGAGACTAGGAAAAAACACAATTTCCAGAAAATACTTCCTTCCAATAACAAGTTAATTAGCAGAGATGTAATAAATAGTATAATCACCACATGACAAATAACTAAAGGCCAATTTATGCTAAAAACCCAGTCCTCGCAGATAGCATCGCAGACAGTGTCTGCATAGCCCCCCCACCTTCGCAGACGCTCTGCGCGCACCTCCCAAAAATTGTGACCACCGCAGAAGCCTCGCAGACAGTGTCGCAGACAAGAGGGCTCTGATTGGTCCAATCTACATCCGCTGTACACGCACTTCCACTTCCCTACTTTCCCGGTTTGGTTTGTTTTCACGACCGCCATTTTTAAAAACACGAGCGAAGATGGAGCAGCACGAAGAGCGGTTGATCAAGGAAGTGAGGAAGTACGTACATCTATACGACTCCAGTTCTAGTCATTATAAGTAACCGGAGGATAAACACTCCACCAACTACCACAACTACCACTAACCACACCCACCAACTACTCCTAGCGATTTCGCGACTTCGCGCCCCCTTGCGTTGTGGCGGTGAATAACATCGCGCACGCCTATTACTCCCCGCTCAACGATAAATTACAACTGTCTGCGAAAAGCTATCTGCGAAAGCCTTGTCGCAAGAGCATGCAGAGGCCTTAAGGCAACACACAGGCCATGACTCCAGGGAGAAGTAAATGCCAAAATAACAAACATCCCACTGCTATACTCGACCTGAAAACCTACCTTCCCTCAACAAAGAAAAATGAAAAATAAATACAATTTGGAGTTTGCATGTTCTCCCTGTGTCTGGATGGATTTCCTCTGGGTGCTCTGGTTTCCCCCAAAGTCCAAAGACATGCAGGTTAGGTTCAAGCTAGACTGCCTTTCAGATTTTTCAAGTGTACTGTAGGTCATAAAAAGAATTTTCCCTGACACACAATTATTTTTGTTTAGTGGACCGAAAGCGACTAAATTTTAATCACAGACTTCCAGTTTTATTAGGTTTTTTAAAAATAGAACAATTAATGAATTTAAGGCCATGTGGCCCTAAATTCTCCGCTATTTTTTCCTGCTTCACCATTACCCAATTCAAGATACTACATCATGCATGACATGGTGGGCTTTCCCCGTTGGCACAAGGCATTGTGGGATAGAAATTTGAAACAGGAGAGAAAAAAGGAGGACGTGAGTGTGCGAATGAAACGTGAAAGAGCGACTACAATAATGGAAAGCGAGAAGAAAAGACGTTCTGTTATATACGAAGGAAAGGAAACGCAGGACCAAACTAATAAATATCGTCGCTCAGCGAGCACCTCGGTGTGATCAGCTGTTCGTTTAGCGACAGAATGATGGAACTGTCAGTGCACGCTCAAAGGTAAACCTGTAGATGGCAGTAATGCAACACTGTGGATGCCAGCTGCCATAAAACCCTAAAGAAGAAGGCAATGTGCACATGGACTTCCTCAGTCTGCTTGACTGCATGAAGCGAGCGATTTCATGCACATTATTTGCTTTAACCCCCTCAAATTAAATAACTTCCCAGCCACAGAATGGCCTGATATTTTGTGAGATGTTACAGAAATAAACATATATCACCATGACCACAATTCAGAGGGAACTAAATTCCACCGATTTTATGAAATCGAAAGGCCGTCTAGCTTTAATTGGTAGCTTTAATTAAATTCACCATAGGTGTGAATGTGAGAATGAATGGTTGTCTGTGTCTATGTGTCAGCCCTGTGATGACCTGGCGACTTGTCCAGGGTGTACCCCGCCTTTCGCCCGTAGTCAGCTGGGATAGGCTCCAGCTTGCCTGCGACCCTGTAGAACAGGATAAAGCGGCTAGAGAGAATGAGATGAGGGGAGATCTCCTTACCTAAGCCAAAAACAGGAGAAAAAGACACAGTAAACAAAAAGGCACTCGCAAAATAATGGAAGGGATGAGGAAAACCCATAACAGTTATGAATTCAGATCAACACAATAAATAACATTTCCAAACTGATTTCGGATTCTGTAACAGTTCTATTCGTCCTGTGACTGTGGATTACAACTGATTCTAAAAGCCACACCAGACTCGCATTGTTTAGGCAAGCCTAAACAAATGGCCACGATACCAATAAATCAGTAGTTTTATGGATAACAAATCAGAATTGGTCACTGAGCAATCTTTAAAAAGTTAAGGAGTTGAAGTATGCTTTCCACTTGTGACATTATGCACTTGCCATTCATGTCTCACAAAATTAAGAATAAATTAAGTCAGAGTAAGTACACTACATTCTCATTACACAAATGAACACTGTTAATCGGGTCCTCCGATTTGACATTTGTATTTAACTCTTTTTCAGTATATGCTGTGATTGTGCTCTTCATCATCTCGAGCGTCAATGCACATGAAGAGGATCCGATTTCAAAATGTTTTCAAGGAGCTGACTATGAAGAGCTTCTCGAAATAGTCGAGGAAGGCCTTCCTCCGTCAAAGAGCCCTCACCATGTAGCTATCGTTGGTGGGGGCATTGCTGGACTTACTGCAGCCAAGTTTCTAGAGGATGCTGGACATAAGGTAAATGTATGGAGCTTAGTCCACAATCCACGGCCATGTATTCTCTTAACACAAACTAATGCAAGATTATGTACGGTAGATTAAGTTTATATGCGATTCTTATATTTAAGCTTTCCTGCATAAATTATTTGGAGAAATACCAACAATCACTTTACAATTTCCATCACCTACTGTATTGCACGATGTACATTTTAAAATAGTTTCATTTTAGATGACTGTAAAACCCTGGGAAGCACGGGCGATTGCTCTAAGACAACGAGGGAGGCTCAGCCGCCTCTAAAAATGACGAACATCGTGTAGGATGAATTGTGCTTGGCTTATGTTATAGCTGACCTTATAACATTGCTATTTCAGATCCAGAATCATAGAAATATATGTGCTCAACCCAACTACAGTGCGAAATCATTCCCTTATAACTTTTCCCAGTTCGCCTAATGTGTGCGTGAGTTTTTCCCCCTCGTGACAGTACAATGCAGCCCAGCCTCAGTGGATTGGGAGCTATGTGCTTGTCAATCTCAAAATGCAAGACGATTATTGGACAAATACTGCGAAAACGCCCGGCCACGGAGTCTCACGGACTCCCAGCCTTAATGGACTTCAACGGCATTTGGGAGCTATGCGCTTTTCAATCTCAAAATGCAAGACGGTTATTGGACAAATACTGCGAAAATGCCCGCCCACGGACTCCGAGCCTCACATGGGAGGGACATGGCAGTTTCCGCGAGGAGACTGGTGATTGGTGAAAGCGGCCGGATATTTTCTTTGATTGACAGCTCATTTCAACTATAGACAGGCAGCACAGTGTTGCCAGATTGGGCGGTTTTAAGTGCATTTTGGCGGGTTTTGAACATATTTTGGGCTGGATAACGTCAGCAGTATCTGGCAACATCAGTTCAGTCCCATGCGGATTCGCAAGTGCTGTGGTGTATTGTAAGAGATCAGCTTACATTTCGATTTCATTCATTACATACGGTTTCTACCAGCTTTTTTTAGTTTGTATATATTTTCATTGTAAATAAAGTGTAAATATAGTGTTGTCAAGTTTGCTATCTTAGTTCCAGAAATTTTGTTTATTTGAGCGACTGAACTTGAACTTGAGGGGGCTAGTCAGCTAGCAAGAAAGCTGCGCCCGGATGTCAAGCATTGCTGATTTAATTTTGGCGAAGCCATTTGCCAGTCTTCCTTTCGAGGAAAAAATTAAAATTAAAGAGCAGGGTAGACCAACGCCTCAAATTGACTTGGTGAAAAAGGTAGGGAATAATACTCGTTCCTTTCAGCTCTCCTGGTACGAGAAAGTGAATTGACTAACAGCAAGTGACCCACATCAACAACAGTAAATAGGCTACTTTAGTAATATGTCATGGATGGACCAAAAATATAGAATCTATTTAAAATGTTTATGCTGAGTATATTATATTGGAATATATGTTTTTCTGGATATGAATTAAACACCGCTACAATTTGGAAAACATTTTTAAACAAAAACACAGCCGAGGTCAATTTTTAAACAACATGCCACAATTTTAAAATATAAAATGTTAAAATATACCCCCCCCCCCCCCCCCAAACACCACCATCATCATGTATATTGGACAGTAGACTAATGGGCCAAAAGAACCTGTTATTTCACAGTTTGTGACGCTGCCAACAATCAGCCAGATCAGAGGCAAGAGTATGGGCAAAATTGATGTTTTTTCTTTTAAAATCTGGAAATATCGTAACCGACCAGCCTCCCCTGTTTGAAAGACTACCAGCCGCCACTGCTGGGAAGGCAATGACAGGAATGGAGACACTGGTGGCAGGATTTGTTTTTATTTATTTTTTATCAGAATCAAAAAACACAAGGCACACAATGTTTCTGCTTTCGATGGCCTTCTCACAATCAACATCAGCTCTTTTAGTCCTCAGCTCAGCCTCACGACAACACAAATAGCCTATAAATACACTTCATTATTAATCACGCACAGGTGTAAGCACCCACTCATTACCTGCTCATCCTCTGCAACTCCTTTTCCCATTCACAGATGGTTCTTGACATGCCCTGGCTGTCACAATGACTTGCTCAATTTGTTGTAAGGAACAGCACGCAATGTTGTAATGCTAGATATTTATTTTTTTTAAATGACAGAAAAAATTATCTAAAAGAGACACGAACTTATAGAAACTTAAATTAAAAAAGCACAACACAAGGAATGAAAGCTAAACGGCCTTTCGATTTCATAAAATCGGTAGAATTTAGTTCCCTGTGAAATGTGGTCATTGTGATACAGTGGTGCTTGAAAGTTTGTGAACCCTTTAGAATTTTCTATATTTCTGCATAAATATGACCTAAAACATCATCAGATTTTCACACAAGGCCTAAAAGTAGATAAAGAGAACCCAGTTAAACAAATGAGACAAAAATATTATACTTGGTCATTTATTTATTGAGGAAAATGATCCAATATTACATATCTGTGAGTGGCAAAAGTATGTGAACCTTTGCTTTCAGTATCTGGTGTGATCCCCTTGTGCAGCAATAACTGCAACTAAACGTTTGCGGTAACTGTTGATCAGTCCTGCACACCGGCTTGGAGGAATTTTAGCCCATTCCTCTGTACAGAACAGCTTCAACTCTGGGATGCTGGTGGGTTTCCTCACATGAACTGCTCGCTTCAGGTCCTTCCACAACATTTCGTTTGGATTAAGGTCAGGACTTTGACTTGGCCATTCCAAAACATTAACTTTATTCTTCTTTAACCATTCTTTGGTAGAACGACTTGTGTGCTTAGGGTCATTGTCTTGCTGCATGACCCACCTTCTCTCAAGATTCAGTTCATGCACAGATGTTCTGACATTTTCCTTTAGAATTCACTGGTATAATTCAGAATTCATTGTTCCATCAATGATGGCAAGCCGTCCTGGCCCAGATGCAGCAAAACAGGTCCAAACCATGATACTACCACCACCATGTTTCACAGATGGGATAAGGTTCTTATGCTGGAATGCAGTGTTTTCCTTTCTCCAAACATAACGCCTCTCATTTAAACCAAAAAGTTCTATTTTGGTCTCATCCGTCCACAAAACATTTTTTTCTGAGGTCCTCAGAAATCTCCTTTGTTCGTGCCATGATGCACTTCCACAAATGTGTTGTGAAGATCAGACTTTGATAGATCCCTGTTCTTTAAATAAAACAGGGTGCCCACTCACACCTGATTGTCATCCCATTGATTGAAAACACCTGACTCTAATTTCACCTTCAAATTAACTGCTAAACCTAGAGGTTCACATACTTTTGCCACTCACAGATATGTAATATTGGATCATTTTCCTCAATAAATAAATGGCCAAGTATAATATTTTTGTCTCATTTCTTTAACTGGGCTCTTTTTATCTACTTTTAGGACTTGTGTGAAAATCTGATGATGTTTTAGGTCATATTTATGCAGAAATATAAAAAATTCTAAAGGGTTCACAAACTTTCAAGCATCACTATATATGTTCATTTCTGTAATATCTCACAAAACATCAGGCCATTCTGTGGCTGGGAAGTTATTTAATTTGAGGGGATTCCCGAACAAATAATGTGCATGAAATCGCTCGCTTCGTGCAGTCAAGCAGACAGAGGAAGTCCGTGTGTGTGTGCATGCGCAGGTTTCCCTTTGAGTGTGCACTGACAGTTCCATCATTCTGTCGCTAAACGAACAGCTGATCACACCGAGGTGCTCGCTGAGTGCCGATATTTATTAGTTTGGTCCTGCGTTTCCTTTCCTTCACAACATAACATCTTTTCATCTCGCTTTCCGTTATTGTAGTCGCTCTTTCACGTTTCATTCGCACGCTCATGTCCTCCATTTTTCTCTCCTGTTTCAAATTTGTATCCCACAATGCCTTGCGCGAACGGGGAAAGCCCACCACGTGATGCATGACATAGTATCTTGAATTGGGTCATGGTAAAGCAGGAAAAAATAGCAGAGAATTTAGGGCCACGTGGCCTTAAATTCATTAATTGTTTTTTTTTTTTTTTAAACTAATAAAATGGGAAGTCTGTGATTCGAATTCAGTAGCTTTCAGTCCACTAAACAAAAATAACTGGGTGTCGGGGAAAATTCTTTTTATGAGCTACACTTGAACACTCTAGCTTTAAAAATTATTCTCATTTTGCAAGTGAAAGTGAGTGTTATTTTGAATGGAATTCCTGGGGGAACATTTTTGCCAGGGCGGCACGGTGGTGTAGTGGTTAGCGCAGTTGCCTCACAGCAACAAGGTCCGGGTTCGAGCCCCGTGGCCGGTGAGGGCCTTTCTGTGTGGAGTTTGCATGTTGTGTCCGTGTGGGTTTCCTCCGGGTGCTCCGGTTTCCCCCACAGTCCAAAGACATGCAGGTTAGGTTAACTGGTGACTCTAAACTGACCGTAGGTGTGAATGTGAGGTGTGAATGGTTGTCTGTGTCTATGTATCAGCCCTGTGATGACCTGGTGACTTGTCCAGGGTGTACCCTGCCTTTCGCCCGTAGTCAGCTGGGATAGGCTCCAGCTTGCCTGCGACCTTGTAGAACAAGATAAAGCGTCTAGAGATAATGAGATGAGAACATTTTTGCCATTGTTTTTTGATCTCCATCTTTATGCTCCATATTGATTTTTGATTTTCCTGCTCTAATACACATAACCAGCTCATGAATATCTATCATCAATTAGAAAATGTCATATAGCCCTTATGTTTATCTGTACTACAAGCTGTATTTATCTGAATTTGTGTTTGGATTTAACAACAGTGTTCACATGAACGTTAATTGAATAATTATTTAATGGTTCATTAGGTTACAATCATAGAAGCAAGTAATCGAACAGGTGGAAGAATTCATACATACAGGGATAAAGAGGGCTGGTATGCAGAATTTGGTGCCATGAGGATCCCAAACATCCACTGGTGAGTTAAAGTTCCATACCACAAGCCCTGCAGTAAATTTTTGTCTGGATCAGAACCCATTCTATTCTACACGTCATCTCTTAAATCAGTGATTCTCAACTGGTTTTGCTTCAGGACTCACTTTTTATGTTGGACATCAAGTCGTGATCCCACACTACATTTAAGTGGTTTATCATATGGAAGTAAAAAAAAATGCATCTTAATTATGAATAATAATTTTATTACTACAACTGAGAATTATCTGTTGCATAAGCCTAATAAAATGGATAACTATTTGCTACCTCATATTAGAGGAAATAAGTCACATTACATACTGAGTTGTTAAGGTTGTTGTTAGGGTTTTGCTGGGATTCGAACCCGGGTCGTTGGTGTGATAATCCAGCAAACCCCCACTAGGCCACCAGGGGAATGACTCAAGTGCAGAGGCGTGAGGCGAAAGTAGAGTATCAAAAAAAAAGTTTATTTACACTATTTATAATCCAATGGAAAAAACAAAAAGAAAATCCAAAAGCTCAGAAGATAAACCAAAATAAAAATATCCAAAAGGTAAAATGTCCAAAAACAAAAGGAAAGGCAAAATGCTGAACGCTCAGAAGATCAAAAAGGTACAAAGTCCAAAGAAAGCAAAAATATCAAAAACACAAGGGCACAGGCAAGATACGTGGGACAGAGGAAACTAGCACTAGACAGCATAGCATAAAGACTCCGTGACAAGGGAACAAACAGAGGGGTATTTACACACAAACTAATTAAGGAACAGGGCGGGGCAGGAAACAGGCAATCAAAACAAACACAAAACACAGTGGCGGCCTCTAGAGGCCAAAACAAACATGACAAGATAAACATAACAGCGGCCTCTAGAGGCCAAAACAGTCCCAGTCCTAACAGGACCCCCCCCCCCCCCCCCCCCAGGAGCGTCTCCTGACGTTCCCAGGGCGATCCGGATGGGCCGAATGGAAGTCCTGACAAAGTCCTTTATCTAAAATGTCCCGGGCGGGGACCCAACAGCGTTCCTCAGGACCATAGCCCTCCCAGTCTACCAGATATTGAAGCCCGCCGCGGACCCGGCGGGAGTCAAGCAGGCGATGCACAGTGAACACAGTCTGACCCTGGAAGATGCGGGGGGTGGGTGGGGGATTCCTAGGGACAGGGGAATATGTGGATGTCAGTATGGGCCGCAACAGGGAAACATGGAATGTGGGGTTGATCCTCAGAGTCCGGGGCAACTGGAGCCAGTAGGCGACAGGGTTCACCCTGCGCACCACCTTGAAGGGGCCAATGTAGCGAGGAGCAAGCTTGCGGTTCTCCACCCGCAGCGGAAGGTCCTTGGTGGACAGCCAAACCCGCTGCCCAGGGCGGAAAGCGTGGGCAGGTCTTCTATGGCAGTTGGCCTGAGTCTGGTTGGTTCTGGAGGTCTGGATCAGGGTCCTCCTGACCTTGCTCCAGGTCTTGCGACACCGTCTCACATATTGGTTGACCGAGGGCACCCCCACGTCCTCCTCCTGGTCCGGGAACAGAGGTGGCTGGAACCCGAATTGGCACTGGAATGGCGACAGCTTGGTGGCCGATGACTGCAGGGTGTTGTGGGCGTACTCTGCCCATGGCAGCCAGGTGCTCCACGATGTTGGGTTATCCATGGCCAGGCCTCGCAGGGTGGTTTCCAGGTCCTGGTTGAGCCTCTCCGTCTAGCCATTGGACTGTGGGTGGAACCCAGAGGAGAGGCTGGCAGTGGCTCTGATGAGCTTGCAAAACCCGTGCCACACTCGGGAGGAGAACTGGGGCCCCCTGTCAGAGACGATATCCTGTGGGAGACCAAAGACTCGGAAGATGTGATTGAACATTAGTTTAGCTGTTTCAAGGGCAGAAGGGAGCTTGCACACTGGTATAAAGCGGCAGGCCTTGGAGAATCTGTCAACTATGACCAAAATGACAGTGTTACCTTGTGACTCAGGGAGACCCGTGATGAAGTTGACTGCCACGTGGGACCAGGGACGCCGGGGAATGGTCAGAGGATGCAGGAGGCCCTGGGGATGCTGTCGTGGGTTCTTGCTTCTGGTGCACACCTCGCAGGAAAGGACGAATGACCTTACTTCCTTCTCCATGCTTGGCCACCAGAAGCGTCTTCTCAAAAAGTCCAGGGTCCTTCAAGCTCCCGGGTGGGCGGTGAGAGGGGACAAGTGACCCCACTGGAGAACCTTGGCCCGGGCTTGATGTGGGACATACAAGAGGCCTGGTGGCCCCATCCCAGGACCGGGGTCCTGGCGTTGGGCTCGTCAGACGGCCTCCTCAATACCCCAGCGGACAGGGGCCACAATCCAGGACACAGGGACAATAGGCCCAACTTCGCTCTCCCTGTTGGTGGGAGCGAACAGCCTGGAAAGCGCGTCAGGTTTGGTGTTTTTGGAGCCGGGGCGGTATGATAGGGTAAAGTCGAACCGACTGAAAAACAAGGCCCACCTAGCCTGTCGTGGATTGAGTCTCTTTGCTTGCTGGAGGTACTCCAGGTTCTTGTGGTCCGTCCAGACCAAAAATGGATGTTGCGCTCCCTCCAGCCAGTGCCTCCACTCCTCAAGGGCCAGTTTAACTGCTAGCAGTTCTCGATCCCCCATGTCATACCGGGACTCCGCAGAACTCAGGCAGTGGGAGAAGTATGTGCAGGGGTGCAACCTTCCTTCCGAGCGTTGAGAGAGGACCGCGCCGACGCCGCTGTCCGAGGCATCTACCTCGACGATGAAGGGTTGTGAAGGGTCCGGGAGGACCAGAATGGGTGCCGTGCAGAAGCGGTGCTTGAGGTCTTTGAACGCCTTTTCCGCCTGAGGAGACCAGACATACGATCCACCTGTCCCTTTGGTGAGGTCCGATATGGGCGCTGCTACAGAACTAAAGTTCCTGATAAACTTGCGGTAGAAGTTTGCAAATCCTAAGAACCGCTGAACCTCTTCGACGGACTTGGGGGTGGGCCAGTCCCGGACGGCCAGGGTCTTGGCTGGATCCATCTGGAGTTGGCCTGTCCGTACAATAAAACCCAGAAAGGAGACCTCGGGAACATGAAATTCGCATTTCTGGGCCTTAGCGAACAGATTGTTCTGTAGCAGCCTCTGGAGAACCTGGCGGACATGGTGGCGGTGCTCCTGCATGGTCTTGGAAAAGATTAGGATGTCGTCGAGGTAGACAAAAACGTACTGGTTAATCATGTCCCTCAAGACGTCGTTGATTAGGGCAGGGGTGTCCAAACTGATCCATAAAGGGCCGTGTGGCTGCAGGTTTTCATTCCAGCCATGCAGCAGCACACCTGACTTGGCTCATTCAATCAACTGAACTGTCTTCACACAGTCAAATACTTGCAGCCACACCCACCCTTGGTTAAAGGGTGGGTGTGTCAGTTGATTGAATAAGCCAAATCAGGTGTGCTGCTGCATGGCTGGAATGAAAATCTGCAGCCACACGGCCCTTTATGGATCAGTTTGGACACCCCTGGATTAGGGCCTGAAAAACAGCTGGTGCGTTGGTGAGTCCGAAGGGCATCACCTGGTACTTGTTAAAGGCAGTCTTCCACTCGTCTCCCTGTCGGATACGGATGAGGTGGTATGCGTTCCGTAAGTCCAATTTGGTGAAGACAGTGGCGCCTTGGAGCAGATCAAACGCTGTGGACATCAGAAGAAGGGGATAGCGGTTGCATACAGTGATCTTGTTCAGACCCCTGTAATCAATACATGGCCGGAGCCCCCCATCCTTCTTGCCGACAAAGAAGAAGCCGGCACCAGCGGGTGAGGTGGAGGGTCGAATGAACCCAGAGGCCAAGGCGTCCTTGATGTACTCCTCCATGGCCTTGCGTTCTGGCTGAGAGAGGGAAAACAGTCTGCCATGAGGAGGGGTAGTCCCAGGGAGCAAGTCGATGGCACAGTCGTAGGCACGGTGCGGAGGAAGAACGGCGGCCCTGCTCTTGCTGAAAACTTCCTTGAGATCCCAGTACTCTGTGGGAACTTGAGATAACTCGGTGAGATCAGGAGGTTCGGCAGGAGACACAGGAGAGCTAGAGATCAGACAAGAGGCATAGCAAGCAGGACCCCACTCCACAACCTGGCTAGTGACCCAGTCTATACGAGGGTTGTGGTGGGTGAGCCAAGGAAGACCTAGAATAACTGGGAACTCAGGTGAAGGAATCAGGTGCAGGGATATTTCTTCCTTGTGACCTTGAGACTGGAGGAAGACTGGAGAAGTTACTTGGGTGACTCTTCCGTCATCTAAGGCTTGGCCATCCAGGGCAGACACAGACAGTGGGACTTCAAGAGGAGCAGTCGGGACATTGATACTTTGGGCAAAGTGAACATCCATAAAGTTTCCAGCCGCCCCAGAGTCTAACAAGGCTTGACAAGAGTGGACGGACTCACCCCAGGAGATGGAGACCGGGATGTAGACTCCTTGGCCAGGAAGTTCAGGAGAGAGGGTGGGCCCCGTCACAACCCTCCCTCGGCTGGACGGGGCGGTCCTTTTCCCGAGAGCTCGGGACATGATGCTCAGAAATGACCAGGCTTGCCACAGTAGATGCAGCACTTGTCCCTCCTTCTGCGCTCCCTCTCAGCTGCGGAGAGACAAGTACGGCCAACTTGCATGGGCTCTGGACAGTCACTGGAGGAGGTAGATGGGCTCCAGGTCGAGGCAGTGAGGCCGGGTAAGCTCAGGACTCGGCGGCGCTCTCTAATCCTGTTGTCAAGATGAGTAGAATGTGAGATCAGAGTTTCGAGGTCACTTGGGCATCCGATAGAGGCCAGGCCGTCTTTGATGGGGTCAGACAAAGCATGGTGAAAGGCTGAAACCAGGGCTGCTTCGTTCCATCCGCTGACTGCTGCGAGCGTCTGGAACGCGATGGCATAGTCCGCGACGCTTTCTTCTTGCCGGATGGACATGAGCTTCCTGGCTGCGTCTTTACTGGTGTCTGCCTGATCGAAGACACGAAGCATCTCCTCCATAAACAACTTGAAATCAGAGCACTCGGGTCCCTGTCTCTGCTAAATGGCCGTTGCCCAAGCTCATGCCTTACCAGCTAACAAGGTTATCACAAAGGCAATCTTGCAGCGATCCGTAGTGTAGCTGGTAGGCTGAAGCTCAAAGGTGAGTTGGCACTGGGTAAGGAAGTCCCGGCACTCACCGTGCTTGCCGTCATACCTCTGAGGTGTAGGAAGGCTGGGTTCACGAGGTGAAGGAGACAGCGTGGCAGGAGGCACTGGAGCGGGAGCAGATGGTGGAGCAGGAGCTGGATCAGGATGAGGAGATGCAGGCAGAGGAGTCAGCTGTGCCAGGGTTTTCCCAATTTGCTGAAGCAGTACCTCGTTGCGAGCAAGGGCCTCACGTTGGCTCGTAAGTGTTCGTCCATGGTAACTCCAAAGTGTGTTAAAGAAGCCATAATTCCCTGAAGGTTAGCCGGGTAGACCGTTGAAGACGCCTCTGCTGAGTCGGTCATGACGGAGTCTTTCTGTTAGGGTTTTGCTGGGATTCGAACCCGGGTCGTTGGTGTGATAATCCAGCAAACCCCCACTAGGCCACCAGGGGGATGACTCAAGTGCAGAGGCGTGAGGCGAAAGTAGAGTATCAAAAAAATAGTTTATTTACACTATTTACAATCCAATGGAAAAAACAAAAAGAAAATCCAAAAGCTCAGAAGATAAACCAAAATAAAAATATCCAAAGGTAAAATGTCCAAAAACAAAAGGAAAGGCAAAATGCTGAACGCTCAGAAGATCAAAAAGGTACGAAGTCCAAAGAAAGCAAAAATATCAAAAACACAAGGGCACAGGCAAGATACGTGGGACAGAGGAAACTAGCACTAGACAGCATAGCATAAAGACTCCGTGACAAGGGAACAAACAGAGGGGTATTTATACACAAACAAATTAAGGAACAGGGCAGGGCAGGAAACAGGCAATCAAGACAAACACAAAACACAGTGGCGGCCTCTAGAGGCCAAAACAAACATGACAAGATAAACATAACAGCGGCCTCTAGAGGCCAAAACAGTCCCAGTCCTAACAGTTGTACCTTATAAGTATACAGTGGAAATTATAATTTTATTAAATGCAGTGTACATGCTTAATCAAGTGCAAAATTAATTGCTCACATGACATTAATGAGAAAATGGGCCACTCTATAAATGCGTACACATAATCCTGAGTAAGTGCAATTTACCTACACTAACAAAAAAATTGGTCCCCTATGGGTCCATGTGGCTACTGCTTATAAATAAAATTGTTTTCTGATCCCATGTCCATACAGTAAATATAGCATATATATTTACTTTATGAGGCAGTAGCCACAAAAATGAAGTGTAATCCAAAAATGAACAATTTAAAAATCACAGAAGTAAAATATACCAAGTGTCTGTACTTTATACAACCCCGATTCCAAAAAAGTTGGGACAAAGTACAAATTGTAAATAAAAACAGAATGCAATGATGTGGAAGTTTCAGAATTCCATATGTTATTCAGAATAGAACATAGATGACATATCAAATGTTTAAACTGAGAAAATGTATAATTTAAAGAGAAAAATTAGGTGATTTTAAATTTCATGACAACAACACATCTCAAAAAAGTTGGGACAAGGCCATGTTTACCACTGTGAGACATCCCCTTTTCTCTTTACAACAGTCTGTAAACATCTGGGGACTGAGGAGACAAGTTGCTCAAGTTTAGGGATAGGAATGTTAACCCATTCTTGTCTAATGTAGGATTCTAGTTGCTCAACTGTCTTTGGTCTTTTTTGTCGTATCGTCCGTTTTATGATGCGCCAAATGTTTTCTATGGGTGAAAGATCTGGACTGCAGGCTGGCCAGTTCAGTACCTGGACCCTTCTTCTACGCAGCCATGATGCTGTAATTGATGCAGTATGTGGTTTGGCATTGTCATGTTGGAAAATGCAAGGTCTTCCCTGAAAGAAACGTCGTCTGGATGGGAGCATATGTTGCTCTAGAACCTGGATATACCTTTTAGCATTGACGGTGTCTTTCCAGATGTGTAAGCTGCCCATGCCACACGCACTAATGCAACCCCATACCATCAGAGATGCAGGCTTCTGAACTGAGCGCTGATAACAACTTGGGTCGTCCTTCTCCTCTTTAGTCCGAATGACACGGTGTCCCTGATATCCATAAAGAACTTCAAATTTTGATTCGTCTGACCACAGAACAGTTTTCCACTTTGCTACAGTCCATTTTAAACAAGCCTTGGCCCAGAGAAGATGTCTGCGCTTCTGGATCATGTTTAGATACGGCTTCTTCTTTGAACTAATAGAGTTTTAGCTGGCAACGGCGGATGGCACGGTGAATTGTGTTCACAGATAATGTTCTCTGGAAATATTCCTGAGCCCATTTTGTGATTTCCAATACAGAAGCATGCCGATATGTGATGCAGTGCCGTCTAAGGGCCCGAAGATCACGGGCACCCAGTATGGTTTTCCGGCCTTGACCCTTATGCACAGAAATTCTTCCAGATTCTCTGAATCTTTTGATGATATTGTGCACTGTAGATGATATGTTCAAACTCTTTGCAATTTTACACTGTCAAACTCCTTTCTGATATTGCTCCACTATTCATTGGCGCAGAATTAGGGGGATTGGTGATCCTCTTCCCATCTTTACTTCTGAGAGCCACTGCCACTCCAAGATGCTCTTTTTATAACCAGTCATGTTAATGACCTATTGCCAGTTGACCTAATGAGTTGCAATTTGGTCCTCCAGCTGTTCCTTTTTTGTACCTTTAACTTTTCCAGCCTCTTATTGCCCCTGTCCCAACTTTTTTGAGATGTGTTTCTGTCATGAAATTTCAAATGAGCCAATATTTGGCATGAAATTTCAAAATGTCTCACTTTCGACATTTGATATGTTTATGTTCTATTGTGAATACAATATCAGTTTTTGAGATTTGTAAATTATTGCATTCCGTTTTTATTTACAATTTGTACTTTGTCCCAACTTTTTTGGAATCGGGGTTGTATTATTCTACTCTTACCTCTTACAGTTTTCGAAAGTGAAATCTCCAAACCGAGGCTGACATGCACACGCTGTCACCATGACCCAAACTCTTATTTCCCGGAAAAGGCCCGGCGCTAGAGCTCAGTGGTCTCAATACTCTTTTTGACAACTTCCAGTCACAACTCGGAAGTGCGTCACATCTACATCGCACATGGGACCACTGGCTGAAGGTGAGGAAAGGGGGATGACCTGGAGTATATTTTAAAATAGGAATGCACTTTCCCTCGGTAATAAGCATTAACATGTCTGAAAGCGATCTCTTTAGTCTAGTCCATTTATTTCGAATGGTGAGCCGAATTGTATCCACTCACTGGCCATTTTAATCGGAACCCCTGTATGCACATGCGCAGTGTGCTATTGTTACACCCATTCTTACAACAGGATGACATAGTGGCTACAGCCTCTATGAGGCAGTAGCCATAACAAACATTGAAACAAATATTAAATAACAAAAAGTGTACACTCAAAATGAAAAAAATGCACAACTATTAAACACGTATGCCTAATCATAAGAAGTAACAAGAACAGAGCTGAAATCATAGCCTGTGCAGATCAATAGGAAACCATAGGATGTGATTTCATGTTGATGAGTGTCTCAAAATCAGGATGGTGTGACTGGAAATATCTGTTGATTCACTCTGAACTGCAAAGCAGTTATATGCTGTAGCAACCAGTGGGCATGTTCGATGGCTTGTTCAGGAGACGTTGCACAAACAAGCCAGTCATCCAAGTATGGGAGTATCCTTATACACTCTTTCTGAAGTGGCTCCAACACAACCTGAACACATTTTGAGAAGACCCTTGGCGCCAAGGAACGGCCGAAGGGAGGAACTCTGAACTGATAAGTGTTTCCCATTAACAAAAAATGAAGGAACCTTCTGTGTTCTGCAGTATTAGGAGTATGAAAATTGGTATCCTCCAAATTTATGGTCACAAACCAATCTTGACTTGTGGCCACTTGCAGCACCTCCATTGTGTGCAACATCCAGAAGGGAAGGGCTTTTAGAAACTGATTCTAAAAACAAAAAACACTGGCTTGCACCAAGATGCTCAAGGCAATGCCACACTAGCTGGCAATGACACCCACAGCAAGCAATGCAAGCTCAAGGACTTCTGTTACTAATGGGTCTGATGATGGCATGGTGAGCAAAGACTGCAATACGACCAGCACGTGTGCTAGCAAGTTGGATACCTGACCAAGAAAAATGGTGGAGTTGTAAGCATGGGAAAGGAACTCTTCCATGTGGTGACCAAGGGAGGGTGAGACCAAGTCAAGACCAGGACAAGACCAGTGGATGTGAAGGGGGGTGGGGAAGGGTGACGGCCATTAATGGTAACAAAACTTTCGATTTAGCAATGAGTCACGTTATTGGTTGCATTTGAAGCAGGAAGTTTTTCATCCAATCACAATAATGATGTTAACAAATAAATCACACAATGTATAGGCAATTTAGTGAAATCCTCACAGTTGTGGTTTTGACCAGTCTTGAAATAAAATCCAGAGTCCTCTATGTCTAAGACCAAGACAAGACCAAGTAAAAATGCAGTCAATTCCGAGACAAGATCTTCAAAAAATGGTCTTTTTGACCAAGACTGGTCTCAAGTACTACAACGCTAACAAGTGTTGCCAGGCAAAACAAACCTCGCCCAGCAGTCTGGCCTATTCACCTTACAAGGTGAATCTGTGAGCTTCAGTTTGACATTTCAAGGTTAAGATTCATGGTGCTAAACGAAAGCTCATATGGGACTACCTATATGTTGATAATGGTAATATTTCTCAATCATCAGCTGTCAGGTTATAGTCCTATGACCATCCATGACCTTGAGTTTGACATTTCGGAGTCATTCAAGGTCAAAGGTCGTGGTGGCAACTGAAAGCCCATATGGGACTTTCTATATGTTGATAATAAGTATCTCTCTATCTTGAACCGTTTCCCAGTTATGAGCCTCTGAAAACCTGTGACCTTGACCCCTGATATTTGACCCCCAACCAATAAGAAAACTATGAGAGATACCCCATCGTGTAGCATATCAATGAAAGCAGAATTGAAAGATGAACATTTTGGATTTGGTTTGAAGTTAATGGGATGAATATGAAGGAAGATGGGGTGGCACGGTGGTGTAGTGGTTAGCACAGTCGCCTCACAGCAAGGAGGTCCTGGGTTTGAGCCCAGCGGCCGACAAGGGCCTTTCTGTGTGGAATTTGCATGCTCTCCCCATGTCTGCATGGGTTTCCTCCGGGTGCTCCGGTTTCCCCCACAGTCCAAAGACATGCAGGTTAGGCTAATTGGTGGCTCTAAATTGACCATAGGTGTGAGTGTGAATGGTTGTTTGTCTCTGTGTCAGCCCTGTGATGGCCTGGTGACTTGTCCAGGGTGTACCCCGCCTCTCGCCCATAGTCAGCTGGGATAGGCTCCAGCTTGCCTGCGACTCTGTAGAACAGGATAAGTGACTACAGATAATGGATGGATGGATGGATGCATGGATGGATGAAGGAAGATATCGCAAAAAACCCCTAATTTTCACCTTTTTGGTGACCTTGACCGGAAGACCCTCAAAATGTTGGAGGTTCTATTTGAGACCAATGCCCATCTATCCTGAAAGTTTCATGAAAATTGGTCCAGGTGTTTTCTTGTAATGTTGCTAACAAAAAAACAAAGAAACAACAACAAAAAAAAGAAACCCCACCAAAACCAATACCTCGCCCCCTGGAGGACTCCGTCCCGGGCAAGGTAAAAACACCTTTAAAGTCTCTGCTTCACTTTGAGAATTGTTGGTTTACAGGTATTTCAGGTCATATTAATGCATACCTTCTTTCTGTTTCCAGGATTCTCATGAATGTCACATTACAGCTGGGTCTGAAACTGAACAAATTCATCGAAGAAGACATAAATACTTACTATTACATCAGGGGGCTCCTTCACAAAACTTATAAAGTGAAACAGAATCCTGATGTGTTAAACTACCCCTTAAGAGAGGAGGAGAAAGGAAAATCGGCCATTGAACTTTTCAGCGAATCCTTGTCGAAGGTCAGTAAGAAGGAGCAGATATTAACCTTTTTTTTTTTTTTTACGTTTCATTATCTTGACTGAAAACAATTTTCATTGTTTTCTAGATACGAGAATATGTGAAATCAAATGGCTGCAATGCAATGATAGCCAAGTATGAGTCATACTCCCTTAAGGTAATGAACCTATAACCTGAATTATTCAAGCTTAAGTTAAACCTAATTAGATTGGTTATGAACAAATGTGTGTTTAATTGAACAGGAGTATTTGGTGAAAGATGTTAACATGAGTAAAGGAGCCTTGAGCATGATTGGAGACATCCTTAATGATAGCAGCTACTATTACATGTCTCTCATGGAAAGTCTGTACCTGGAGTCTGATGTAAATGATACGACGTAAGTATATTTTAATAAAATGTGCAGCAGAGGTGGACAAATTGCTAATCAGTGTGCCCAGGACATGCATATTACTTATCAGTTGCGTATCAGGGTTTTTTTTTAAATTCCTATGGACAAGGTGGCACGGTGGTGTAGTGGTTCGCGCTGTTGCCTCACAGCAAGAAGGTCCAGGTTCGAGTCCCGTGGCTGGTGAGGGCCTTTCTGTGCGGAGTTTGCATGTTCTCCCTGTGTCCGTGTGGGTTTCCTCCGGGTGCTCCGGTTTCCCCCACAGTCCAAAGACATGCAGGTTAGGTTAACTGGTGACTCTAAATTGACCGTAGGTGTGAATGTGAGTGTGAATGGTTGTCTGTGTCTGTGTGTCAGCCCTGTGATGACCTGGCGACTTGTCCAGGGTGTACCCCGCCTTTCGCCCGTAGTCAGCTGGGATAGGCTCCAGCTTGCCTGAGACCCTGTAGAACAGGATAAAGCGGCTAGAGATAATGAGATGAGATGTCATACCATAGAATAAACCACCTGCCAAAGTGGCTAGTGGGACTAAAGTCATTACCCGCCAAAGCCGAATTTTACCCGCATTTGGCGGGTGGGCGGGTGCTAATGTAAAGCCCTGATCTAAGTATAAAAAATATGTATCATTTTAATCATTGACAAATCACTGTAGTATAAGAGGAATAAAACCCTTAGGGACATGCTGTTAAAGGAAAATAATCAACTTCGGGGTTGTAACAATAAATCTGCTTTGCAACATTGATGGTTTTCCTAAAATAGCAACCCTCACCATGTTTTATTCTTTACGTCTCAGTTACATTAGTTATCACTAACACAGTATGGACTCACCTACTCATTTATGGAGTTTTCTGTATTTTGACTCTTTTCTACATTGTAGAACAATACTGAAGACATCAAAACTATGAAATAACATCTGGAACATATACTCACTGGCCACTTTATTAGGAACACCCATCCACCTGCTGTTTGATGCAGTTCTCTAATCAGCCGATCCCTTGACAGCAGCACGATGCATCAAATCATGCAGATACAAATCAAGAGCTTCAGTTAATGTTCACAATGTTCAAACATCAGAACGGGAAAAATTGCGATCTCAAAGCGTGACTTTCTTTCACTGTGGCATGGGTGTTGGTTTGAGCCAGATGGACTGGTTTGAGTATTTCAGAACCTGCTGATCTCCTGGGGTTTTCACACACAACAGTCTGTAGAGTTTACACAGAATGGTGAGAAAAACAAAAAACATTCAGTGAGTGAGCAACAGTTCTGTGGGTGGAAACAAACGCCTTGTTGATAAGAGAACTCGGAGGAAAATGGCAGATTGGTTCGAGCTTTTTGGCCAGGAAGGAGATAGTAACTCTTTACAACCGTGCTGAGCAAAAAAGCATCTCAGCATGCAACAGCAGAAGACGACATTGGGTTCCACTCCTGCAGCCAAGAACAGGAGTCTTAGAATCAAGAACAGGTTCCTATTAAAGTGGCCGGTGAGTGTATATGGAATTATGTGTTAGACAAAAAAGTGTGGAAAAAAAGAAAGAAAAAACATTGAATTAGAAGGTGTGTCCAAACTTTTTACTGGTACTGTAGCTGCAGATGTCACAGGTCATGAATCATCGTGTTTTGCCCTCAACAAAAAGATTAAAAGACTTTGGTTAAAATGTTGGCTATAGCTGTGGGTGGTGTCTCGTCACACACAAACCATCATCTGAAAGTGATTAGCATCTTCATTTTTGTGACTCTGTGTTGTGTTGCACTGAACTGTTTTGCTCAGTCAGTTTGTAACTAATTACTTTGCCGAGTAAAAATCTCACTAACAGCCAGACCATGTTCTTAGTTCCTTTGCCAAAGTCATCAGGGAGAACATTTTTATCTTTCTCTACTAGCTGGTTCTGCAAGAGCCGACTGAACCTGCTTGTCCATAGGAATCTCATCTCATTATCTCTAGCCGCTTTATCCTGTTCTACAGGGTCACAGGCAAGCTGGAGCCTATCCCAGCTGACTACGGGCGAAAGGCGGGGTACACCCTGGACAAGTCGCCAGGTCATCGCAGGGCTGACACATAGACACAGACAACCATTCACACTCAGATTCACACCTACGGTCAATTTAGAGTCACCAGTTAACCTAACCTGCATGTTTTTGGACTGTGGGGGAAACCGGAGCACCTCGAGGAAACCCACGCGGACACGGGGAGAACATACAAACTCCGCACAGAAAGGCCTTCGCCGGCCACGGGGCTCGAACCCAGACCTTCGTGCTGTGAGGCGACAGCACTAACCACTACACCACCGTGCCGCCCCATTCGTTAACGTCTCAGATAAAATCAGTGATACGGTAACCTGCGGTTAATGAACGAAGCAACAAAGTTGCTGACGACTGACAAGTGCACTATGTGGCGGCATATAGCTGGAGTTTCAAACCCTGCTTCTCAGGGAAAAAGGGGCAGAGATGATCAGGGCCGGGGCAGCATTTTAAAATCACCGAGGTCCATGATGCGCAAAGCACGCACCGAAAACTTTTCAACATATTTAAATGAGAGGGGTGAATTACACTGTGGCAGTGGGGGCGTGGCCAAGCAGCAGTCTGTGAATGGAGGGCAGGGTCAGGGAAGGTAAGTGGCTAGGTCATTACACCTGATGTCAATTTGTGTGTGTGTGTGTGTGTGTGTGTGTTGCAGGGATGGAGTATAAAGGGAGGGGGAAAGGAGAGAAGAGCAATTCGATCCCTGACCACAACACGTGTGCGTGCATGAAAGAAAGAAAGAAAGAAAGAAAGAAAGAAAGAAGGCAAGCTGAAAAGCTCAATAAAGTGCGTGTGTGTGAACACGAACTCTCGCCTGCCGTGCTTCTGTGCTCCACCCACATCGGGGATTACTACAGTGGTGCTGAAACCCGGGACGCACAGAAGGGAACCACCCCATGGAGTCCTCCCCGTTCAAAGAGCTCATCATTGCCCTCGCTACCGCCCAGCAGAACCAGCATCAAGAGCTGATCACCCTCCGGAAGGAGCAGCAGCAGCACTTTGAAGCCTTGATGCTGGCCCAGCAGGAAGCTTGCCAGGCGTTCCGGCACCGGCTCACGTCAGCAGGGCTGCCGGCCACCGCTGCCGCCACCCTCACGAAGATGGGACCGCAGGACGATCCGGAAGCGTTCCTCTCTCTCTTTGAGCAAGCAGCCGAGGCGTGGGGGTGGCCGCTGGAGCAGCGCGCGGCGCGCCTCCTCCCGCTCCTGACTGGCGAGGCGTAGCTTGCAGCGCAGCAGCTCCCTGCTGACAGCCGGCTGGTCTATGCGGACCTGAGGAAAGCCATCCTGCAGCGGCTCGGCCGCTCCCCGGAGCAACACCATCAGCGCTTCTGGACGCTGACACTGGAGGAGGTTGCCCGGCCGTTTGCATTCGGCCAGCAACTCCGGGACGCCTGCCGGCGGTGGCTGAGGGTGGAAGACCGTGACGGTGATGAGATCATCGATCTGGTTGCACTGGAGCAGTTCATCTCTCAACTTCCGGAAGGAACGGCGGAATGGGTCCAGTGTCACCGCCCGGCGTCGCTGGAACGAGCCATCGAACTGGCGGAGGACCATCTGGAGACGGCTCCGACGGCAGGCAGACGAGGCGTCTCCCCTCGATTCTCTTCTCTCTCTTCCCCCCTTGTCTCTTGTCCCCCTCCCCACCCTGTTCCCCTGCCACGAAGGCGGCGGCTGGCTCCTCCCCAGCCGGCCCGTCGCACTCGTGGTGTCCTCCCATCTCCCTTTTCTGTGTCTGCGTTGTCTCCCCCTCAGGTGAGTGACACCCATAACACCAGTGCAGAGGGAAAGCCTGGGCCGGTGTGCTGGCGCGGCGGGGAATCGGAGCGTCTCCAGAGTCAGAGCCCCGCAAGGGAGGTGGGGGCTGTCATCCGGATCCCCGACGCGCCAGAAACCGCCCCCGATCGGGCCGGAACATATCGTGTACCGGTGAGTATTCAAGGGGATACATATCACGCTTTGGTGGATTCTGGTAGCAATCAGACCTCAATTCACCAACGCCTGGTGCAAGGTGAGGCATTGGGGGGAGCACATGCGGTGAAGGTGTTGTGTGTGCACGGGGATGTTCACCATTACCCTCTAGTGTCGGTCCAGATTCTATTCCGGGGCCAAACGCATAAAATGAAGGCGGCGGTTAATCCTCGCCTTACCCACTCGTTGATCTTGGGTACTGATTGGCTGGGATTTAAAGAATTAATGGAGTATTTAATACGTAGTGGGTCCTGCCCTAGTAGTTCACGGGAAGATCCTGGTGTGGCATTGGCTGGAGAAGCTGTCACAGAGCCGTCTGTGTCACCACCGCGTCAGAGTGAGGAGCACCCCGCTCCTCCTCCCTCTCTCGGGGAGTCCCTTGGGGATTTCCCATTAGAGCAGTCACGAGACGAGAGACTGCGGCATGCGTTTGACCAAGTGAGAGTAATCGATGGTCAAACTCTTCAGCCAAGCGCGGCACCAACCTTCCCCTATTTTGCCATTATTAAGGATAGATTGTACTGAGTGATGCAGGACACTCAAACTAAGGAACGAGTAACCCAGTTGTTAATCCCAAAGAGCCATAGGGAACTCATATTCCATGCAACTCACTTTAATCCCATGGCCGGACACTTGGGGCAAGACAAAACACTAGCCCGAATAATGGCCCGGTTCTATTGGCCAGGGATTCGTGGGGATGTCCGTCGGTGGTGTGCGGCGTGCCGTGAGAATGCCAATTAGTAAATCCCGCGGCCACTCCAAAAGCGCCGTTGCGCCCTCTTCCTCTAATCGAGACCCCGTTTGAGCGAATTGGGATGGATCTCGTCGGGCCATTAGATCGGTCAGCACGGGGATATCGCTTTATTTTAGTTCTAGTGGACTATGCAATGTGATATCCGGAGGCAGTGCCTCTCCGCAATATCTCAGCACGCAGTATTGCGGAAGCGCTCTTCTGCATTATCTCCCGGGTCGGGATTCTGAAAGAAATCCTGACGGACCAAGGCACCTTGTTTATGTCACGCACACTGCGCGAGCTGTTTGGGTTACTGGGGATTAAGTCTATCCGCACCAGTGTATATCACCCACAAACAGATGGATTAGTAGAGCGATTCAACCAGACACTCAAAAACATAATCCGGAAATTCGTTAGTGAAGATGCGCGTAATTGGGATAAGTGGCTCGAACCCCTGTTGTTCGCAGTACGAGAGGTCCCACAAGCCTCCACAGGGTTTTCTCCCTTTGAATTATTATATGGGCGTAAGCCGCGTGGCATTCTGGATGTGCTGCGGGAAAATTGGGAGGAGGGACCTTCACCGAGTAAAAATGAAATCCAGTACATTCTTGACCTGCGCGCAAAACTCCACACCCTCACGCAATTAACCCAGGAGAATTTACAGCAGGCACAAGAACGTCAAAGCCAGCTGCATGACAGGAGCATGCACCTTAGAGAATTCACGCCGGGAGAAAAAGTACTCGTATTATTGCCCACGTCGAGTTCTAAATTAGTCGCCAAGTGGCAAGGGCCCTTTGAGGTCACACGGCGAGTCGGGGACGTCGACTATGAGGTAAAGCGAACGGATAGGGGCGGGGCACTGCAAGTCTACCACCTCAACCTTTTAAAACGCTGGAATGAGGGGGTCCCCGCGGCTTTGGTGTCGGTAGTCCCAGAGAAGGCGGAACTGGGGCCGGAGGTAAAAAGGATAACATCTCAGGCCACTCCGGTCCCTTGTGGAGACCACCTCTCGCCGACCCAACTCACGGAGGTAGCCAAGTTGCAGAAGGAATTTTCCGACGTGTTCTCGCCCCTTCCGGGTTGTACCCACCTCATAGAACACCACATCGAAACGCCCCCGGGGGTGGTAGTGCGTAGCCGCCCTTACCGCTTGCCCGAACACAAGAAAAAGGTGGTTCGGGATGAACTCAAGGCCATGCTCGAAATGGGCATAATCGAGGAGTCCCACAGTGACTGGAGCAGCCCAGTGGTCCTGGTTCCCAAGACTGATGGGTCAGTCCGGTTCTGTGTGGACTATAGAAAGGTCAACGCGGTGTCTAAATTTGACGCGTACCCAATGCCTCGCATTGATGAGTTGCTTGATCGGTTAGGCGCTGCTCGGTTTTATTCGACACTGGATCTAACCAAGGGATATTGGCAGATCCCCTTGACTCCTCTATCCCGAGAGAAAACGGCCTTTTCCACACCGTTTGGTTTACACCAATTTGTCACGCTCCCCTTTGGGTTATTTGGGGCGCCCACTACGTTCCAGCGGCTTATGGACAGGGTCCTCCGCCCTCATGCTGCCTACACGGCCGCCTATCTAGACAACATAATAATCTACAGTCATGATTGGCCGCGGCACTTGGAACACCTGAGGACTGTTCTAAAGTCGCTGAGGTGAGTGGGCCTCACAGCTAACCCGAAAAAGTGTGCAATTGGGCGGGTGGAAGTACGGTATCTGGGGTTCCACTTGGATCATGGGCAGGTGCGTCCCCAAATTAACAAGACTGCAGCGATTGCGGCCTGCCCGAGGCCCAAGACCAAAAAGGAGGTGAGGCGGTTCTTGGGGCTGGCTGGCTATTATCGTAGGTTTATACCTAACTATTCAGACGTCACCAGCCCGCTAACCGACCTCACTAAAAAGGGGGCTCCAGATCCGGTCCAGTGGACGGAGCAATGCCAACAGGCCTTCTCAGAGGTAAAAGCTGCACTGTGTGGGGGGGGCCACTTTTTCACTCCCCTGACTTCTCTCTCCCCTTTATTTTGCAGACTGATGCATCGGACAGGGGGCTGGGGGCCGTTCTGTCCCAGGAGGTGGAGGGTGAGGAGCGCCCGGTGCTGTACATCAGCCGAAAGCTGTCGGTGCGCAAAAGCAAGTACAGCACAATTGAAAAGGAGTGTCTCGCCATCAAGTGGGCGGTCCTTGCCCTCCGATACTACCTGCTGGGATGCCCTTTCACTCTCTGTTCGGACCACGCGCCCCTCCTGTAGCTCCACCGCATGAAGGATGCCAATGCTCGGATCACCCGTTGGTATCTCGCTCTCCAGCCATTTAAGTTCGAGGTGATCCACAGGCCAAGGGCACAGATGGTGGTGGCAGACTTCCTGTCCTGTCGGTGGGGGGGAGTCAGCTTCAGGCCGGATGGCTCCCCGGCCTGAGTCGGGCGGTGGGGGGTATGTGGCAGCGGGGGCATGGCCAAGCAGCAGTCTGTGAATGGAGGGCGGGGTCAGGGAAGGTAAGTGGCTAGGTCATTACACCTGATGTCAGTTTGTGTGCGTGTGTGTGTGTGTGTGTGTGTGTGTGTGTGTGTGTGTGTGTGTGTGTGTTTGTTGCAGGGATGGAGTATAAAGGGAGGGGGAGAGGAGAGAAGAGGAATTCGCTCCCTGACCACAACACGTGTGCGTGCATGAATGAAAGAAAGAAAGAAAGAAAGCTCAATAAAGTGTGTGTGTGTGTGTGTGAACACGAACTCTCGCCTGCCGTGCTTCTGTGCTCCACTCACATCGGGGATTACTACATACACATCACACAAGAGATCTATTCCTGAAATTACTTTTAATGGTGTTTGAACTGAATATCATCAGTTTTGGAAAAAAAAAATCATGTATGTGGCAAGAGTAAGAACAATTTAAGCTTGTTTAATGGTTTGATCTGGCCCAAGCAATGAGGACAAAAGATCCCCTAACCATGTAGCCTATGGAACAAAGATACATTAACAATCTGGCATCCGTTACACCTACACACAGAAAAATTCTGGGGAAAAAAATCAGTATACACCACCATGTTTTAGGCAAAGTTATCCAAGGCAAACATAAGTTGAAACTTTCCACTCAACTTATCAACTTACGGCCTGCTGGAAGCCTCAGGTCACAAAGACCATTTTTCATGGACCATTCAGACTCATCTGATGAAGAATGTAATGAGGACATTTAATTTCTCTCTCTACACATGTTCTCACACACACACACTATTAATAGATAATGCATAATATACATAATAATACTTTATAATACACAATATTTGCATATCAAAACATCAAATGTTGTTCAATGATAAATGTTTTGAATTGGACTTTTAATATTAGAATCAGTTCAGTTGTACTGAATGTTATTTTTCATATTATACAATATTTCCTATTGTAAGGGGCTTGAATTTGAGTTCAATAAACAGAATACTCTGTTTATATTTTTGTCTGAATTGGTTGCATGTTTTCATATAGGGAGCTACCTAACAGCACTGAATACTTGAGTGCTACTGTAGAGATACATTATACGCTGCCATTCATAATTAAGTCTAGATCTTCCGAACTTAATGTATCATGGTGAAGAAAAAACTGCGATTTCCTGGCAACAAAATTGTGGCTAGTGAAAAGGCTGAATGGCTAGTGACTCGGGAAAACCACTAGCCACAGTGGCCGGTGAGCAAATAAGTTAATGTAAAGCCCTGACTTAGATGATAGTTTAATGTTGAAACAAATTCCTGTTATCACTTAGACTACAGAAGCGATAAACAGCTGTTCCCTCACCAGCCTCTCTTTTTTCCTCTTGAATTTTGGCCCTGGTCACACTACAGCTCGCGATGGGTTTGCGAACACTTGGCGATGAAAAATTGGTCGCATCGCCACCAATCGTCCGATGCACAATGAATGTTCTCCAAGCTTCATGGGTTGTTTTCTGTTGTGTTTCTGCCTCGTGAGTGGCCAAAAATGTCACGAAAAATTTGTGAAATTTGGTGGCGATGTTTTCATCAGCAGCGAATACTCACAGATGGGTTTGGGAATACTTCCCGAAGCTCGTAGAACCTTCGTCAAGCCTCTTGAGATGTATTTGTCTTGAATCCATATCCCGATGCTTGCAGGGGCTTCGGCTACACAGCAGCGAGGCATAGCCTAACCTTCCCCGAGACTTAAAGTGTATTTCCATTCAGGGATCCTTCGCTGAGGTTTGTAATTGGTTTGGCGAAGGGTTCATGAATATTCAACAAATGTTTGGTGACGGTTGGATGACGCATTTGTGATCGTCGCTGATTGGTTGGCACTGATGCTGTAATGCATGGTTGAAATCTATTGAGCAAGGCATTGGCGATCATTCTCCTGCCAGACAAAACCCTCAATCATGCCTCCTCAGAAAAACACCAGATCTCCTCAAACGAATATCGTCAAGTGTTCGCCTGCTGTGTGACCACAACTTTTGGTCAAAGCCCAGTTGGGATACCCGCACTTCTGAAGTGCTTCCTTGATGTGTTTTTGCTCCTTCTCTTTTCCCTCTACCGTTGTAGGAATGTTCTGAGCCCTGTGATGTAAGGTCCTAATGACCCCCAATTTGTGTTCCGGTGGGTGGTGAGAGTACTGGTCTGTGTGTGTGGGTTTCCGGTAGACGTCGATGCTAAGGTTTCTGTCTTGTTTGATGTGCATGCCACAGTCCAAAAACTTTTGGATAGCCCAAAAACTGCCTAATTTTCATCGAAAACCCATCGTAAAGGATTGCAAGCTGTAGTGTGACTGTAGCCTTAGACAAAAACGCAGCTTGTCATGTTACCAAGAAACCAGAAAGCACAAAACATCTCTGTTCTGAAGACTTTCCTGTGGTTGGGAAACTTACTGACTATTACAAAGTGCTGACACTGGAGACTCTTTCCATAAATGTTAAATAAACATCCTCCTTACCATAATCTCCTGACCATTATTAACAGTTACACAGTATGTCTTTGTTAAGTAACACCACGTTTATTATTAGACTTAGATTATGTATTGAATGTCCTGAGTGTCTGCCGTACAAGCTCCAATGAATTAGCCATTGCTATAGAAATGATAAAGTATTAGATCAAATGAATGACTGACTGTAAACCCGTGATTTAAATTACAACTGGCATGACTGTCAGAGCTGCTGTTATGGACAATTAATCAACACCTTGTGACCAATCAGATTCAAGAATTCAACAGGGGTATAAATTTAAGTTTTTTTTATATTATGTTTTTTTTTCTCTCCAGATATTATGAGATCTCGGGTGGCTTTGATAATTTAACCAACAAGTTTTCTGAACTCCTGAATGCCACAGTCCTCCTCAACTCAAAAGTCAAAAGCATCAGTCAGACAGAACGCAACGTGACTGTGTTTTATGAACAAGAGCACAAGTCATCCTTTTTGACCCAGCAAACGTTTGACTACGTCTTGGTGACAGCGACAGCAAAAGCCACTCTCTTCATCAAATTCCAGCCTCCACTGACATCCTTGAAGATGGAGGCCCTACGCTCAGTGCACTACTCCAGCTCCACCAAGGTTGTGCTGAGCTTTAGCCGCAGGTTCTGGGAGGAGGACGACAACATTTTTGGTGGCAGAAGCATTACAGATTTGCCCTCACGCTTCATCTACTACCCCAGCCATAGCTTCCAGGGGAAAGGAGGAGCCCTCCTGGCCTCCTACACCAGCTCGGATGACTCTACGCTCTTCCAAGGAATATCCGATGAGCTGAAGTCATTGGTGCTGAACGACTTGATGAAGATCCACGGAGAGCAGATCCAGGAACTCTGCACTGGAGGCGTTGTGAAGAAGTGGGGGTTGGATCCATACAGCCTTGGAGCCTTTGCTGTCTTCACCCCTTATCAACAATCTTACTATGCTAAAGCTCTGGCCATGAACGAGAACAGGATTTATTTTGCTGGGGAACATACAGACATGCCTCATGGCTGGATTGAGACTGCTATGAAATCTGCTCTCAGAGCAGCTAGGAACATAAACAATGCTGTATAACAAGAAACTCTACAACTAAGAATTTGGTTCATGTTGGCACACAAATGGTTTAAAGCAGAGGTAATTGTACTGTGCGGTGTGAAGTAAAAGAATGATTTTTGAAGGAATAGCAGTGGGGGGATGAGTGTGATGGAAAATATAAAAAAAGTATATATTTAAATGAAACCTGCCAAGCTTTATATATTTTAAATGCAAGAGCTCCACATTTTAACAACAGAACACAAAAATATGCCAAAACAGCAGTCTTTTTTCCCCTTATACAAAATAAAAACGCCTGACGAGCTAATCAATGTGTGATTCCAAAACGATTGAACGTTGTGCAGGTTATTTGACCTCTCAGCTTGAAAGATGTGCTGATGCGTCATTTTTTAAGTTCATTGATATTATATAAAGTCGATCAATGTGGCTCCAATTTAACGATCATTACGGAAGTATAAGTAATCAGTTAAAGCGAGACGACCTTTCGATTTCATAAAATCGCTGACATTTAGTGCCCTCTACTGTAAAATTTGGTCATTGTGATGTATGTTTATTTCTGTAATATCTCACCAAATATCAGGCCATTCTGTGGCTGGGAAGTTATTTAATTTGAGGGGATTAAAGCAAATAATGTGCATGAAATTACTCACTTTGTGCAGTCAAGCAGACAGAGGAAGTCCGTGTGCGCATGCGCAGGTTTACCTTTGATCACACCGAGGTGCTCGCTGACTGCCGATATTTATTAGTTTCGTCCTGCGTTTCATTTCCTTCGCAACATAACGTCTTTTCTTCTCGCTTTCTGTTACTGTAGTCGGTCTTTCACGTTTTATTCGCACACCCACGTCCTCCATTTTTCTCTCCTGTTTCAAATTTGTATCCCACAATGCCTTGCATGAACAGGGAAAGCCCACCACATCATGCATGACATAGTATCTTGAATTGGGTCATGGTGAAGCAGGAAAAAATAGCAGCGAATTTAGGGCCACGTGGCCTTAAATTCATTAATTGCTCAATTAAAAAAAACAAAAAAAAACAAATGAAATTGGAAGTCTGTGATTCGAATTCAGTAGCTTTCGGTCCACTAAACAAAAATAACTGGGTGTCGGGGAAAATTCTTTCTATGACCTACACTTGAAAAATCTGAAAGGCAGTCTAGCTTTAACTGTATTTATTACAGAGGCCACTGAAATGTTTGAGCTGAAATTTATTCAGGTTTCCCAACTGAAAGGGGAAAAAGGCTGAAAATTTTGACAAGGGGAAAAAAAAACCCACTAGGCTGACAATGTGGTGTAAAATCTCACAGTTACGAACAGCTTTGATAATCTTTATACCTGGAAAGTGATTTGAAATGTTGTTTGTTTGCTTTGCTATGATGGTCAGAAAGCATCCCTGTTTCAGGAGGGACATACAGTAGACAAATGATTTGTTAAAGCATTATACTGATAATAAATGGTTATGTTTGTATTATTATTATTATTCTCTGCCTTATACAACTCCTCCTTAACTGGAAATAAAATAAAGTAAACAAAACCACAGTCTTATAATACAGTAGTATTATAAGACTGTGGTTTTGTTTACTTTATTTTATTTTCCAGTTAATAGTCGTCAGTAATTTGGCTTTTTTTTTTAGGGGATTTCTGGGAAGTGGGTCTTATGGGGAAAAAACTTTTCAGTACGTCAGGCTTAGATCAGTGTTTATGGGCCATTCTCAGAAAATATTATGAGTAATAGTAAAAACATTTAAAAGAAAATTGTGTACACTAATTTGTTACATTATCTCATCTCATTATCTCTAGCCGCTTTATCCTTCTACAGGGTCGCAGGCAAGCTGGAGCCTATCCCAGCTGACTACGGGCGAAAGGCGGGGTACACCCTGGACAAGTCGCCAGGTCATCACAGGGCTGACACATAGACACAGACAACCATTCACACTCACATTCACACCTACGCTCAATTTAGAGTCACCAGTTAACCTAACCTGCATGTCTTTGGACTGTGGGGGAAACCGGAGCACCCGGAGGAAACCCACGCGGACGCGGGGAGAACATGCAAACTCCACACAGAAAGGCCCTCGCCGGCCCCGGGGCTCGAACCCAGGACCTTCTTGCTGTGAGGCGACAGCGCTAACCACTACACCACCGTGCCGCCCCCGTATTGATATTATATAGCATATTTTTGCAATATTCGCATCCTATTGTACATTCTATGTACATATTCATAGTATATTATTTAAGGTATGTGTATATAACCACTACACCACCGTGCCGCCCCCTAATTTGTTACAATTCCTGTAAATATATTTAATAGACAAATAAAGCATATTTCATGAAGTCACAAAGGAAGAGATCTCATTATTATGAAAAAATAATGCCCAGTTGTTGTCTTTACCATTACCCATAATGTCTTTACCGTTACCCTAGAGCAGGGTTTCCCAAAGTGTGGTGGGGGTGCGCGAGCTGCCACTAGGGGGTGCGCAAGATAAAAAATGCAATGGCGATTTTTAACTCCTCTTCTACGCCGTAACGGTTCTGCAGTAGTTTGTGGCTTCATTCATTCATTCATTCATTCATTCGCGATGCTCAACTGGTTGAAATCAGCAAAACTAAATGCGCCACCAGAAATCAGGGATGAAGGAGGAGAAACCCCAACAGATAGGGAGGAATCGGGGGCAATTGGTGAGGAGGAGAGAAGAGAGGGAGACGGGATTGCAGCGGATGTGGGAGAAGATTCGCAACCCCTTTGAAGTTTCCCTCCCTGTCCCGCAGCTGACGTTTCCCCAGCAGGAACAGCTGATCGAACTGTCAACAGATGGAGCGCTACACTTCTGCAGACTGAGCCACCAGCGCTGCACTTCACAATCAGATGGATCCTCTTCTTTATCTGTTCCTGATATGCTCCTTAACAGTGTTGGTCACGTTACTTTCAAAAAGTAATTAGTTATAGTTACTAGTTACTTTTCCCAAAAAGTAACTGTTAGTAACGGAGTTACTTTGTCATAAAAGTAACTAATTACCAGAGAAAGTAATTATTCCGTTACATTTTGTTCCCCCTCAAAAAAAAAAAAAATGAAATTCAATTAGTGTAATCACAATAAAAGTGAATGTTAAATGTGTTTAATGACTGAAATGGACACTTAACAGAACCAATTAGTAATGTTATCTACACTATATTAATATTTTTGTGGGACAATGTGAGATAAGACATCTATCAAATGTAATATATTTTTGTAGTTATTAAAATTGTTACTAATTACTGGCCACTGACGAGGACAAACGCTTTGTTCCTCGACATAATGTGCATTGCACGTAAACACTCTTGCCTTTTATTTCAAGTAATGAAAAGTAATGGCTGTATTTCCAGTGTGAAAGCGCAGTGCTGGGCTGACCGCTCGCCATCGCTGTGTCTTCCGATTGAAAGAGCGCGCAGTAGGCGTGGCCTACTCACGTATGTTGTCCAAATCTACTCTGATTGGCTTACTGTGCCGTTGTCTCGTGTCTCCCCGCCCCACACTAAAGCAGAGTAAAGAAAGGCTGAACGAGCAGCGTGCCAGATGAGAACAGCTTTAATAAAGTAACGCATAGTATTTTATTGTAAGTAACGGGAACGGCGTTATAACGATGTAAAAAGTAATTAGTTAGATTACTCGTTACTAAAAAAAGTAACACCGTTAGTAACGCCGTTTATTTCTAACGCCGTTATTCCCATCACTGCTCCTTAATTGTTGTATCTCTTTAAAATGCATATGTTCATAATTATCATTGCTACACTAAGTAACTTTAAAAACGCACATTGATAAAACTTGCTGAATTCGTGCTGAGTTTATCTCAAGAAGAAAAGAAATAGGGGAAACCGGGTATGGTTGTAACACGGGGGGAGTTGTAACGCCACTAATTCCACCAATCAGGGATAAGATACAAGTCATGTGGCAATTAGAATCTCTTCATACCGTAAAATACCAAATAATAGCCCGGGCGATTATTTGTCTCAATCACGTAAGAGACCCGGCGCGTATTAGAGACTAGGCGGCTATTTGGAACAGGCGATTAATTCCTTCTTCACAAACACCTTCCCCAAAATCTACCTCAAAACGGGGAAAAAAATCATTCTCAGATAGGCCTACTTTTAACCAGTATAACTTACAGTTTGTTTAGAGTTAGATTACAGATAGCACGGTGCCGACTTCGGGGAATTTTGAAGACGCAGAATGCATCTTCGCATGGCACAGTCGGGGTGGATAAAGGATAAATCACACACCTTTTCCTGTTAATGACTAGTTAAGCGCATGCTTTACAAAATAATCAAGAAACCACACCATTGTCTGTGCGCAGCACTGTGATTTAATTACTCTGCAAAGTTATGGTCACTTGCTATCACCCTCACCCATGCAGCCTCCACCCTTTGCGCTTCGCAATGTCTGTCAATCTGAAATTGCATGGAGGGCGCGACGTTGAAGCAACATAATTAGGGTGCGAAGTGTCAAACCAAAGGGTTTTTTCTTATGCTGAAAAATAAGTGACCTGCAGTGGCTACATACTGTCATCTTGCATCACGTTTCTCTCCAAGACGTCTCCCTATTTGGCCGATATGAGCCTATTCCCCGAGTGAGTTGGTACGGTGGCTCGACCCCGTAGAAAACTTAAAGTTCGGATGAAAGTTAGTTGAATAGGTTACTGACTTGTAGGCCTACATGTTGCCTGCCTGACGCGTGCTTCTGCCCAACTTGCACGACAGATTACTTGTTGAAAAGGCCCCTTGGATTAGATTGGCCGCGAGCAGACTGAAATGCATGTTAGAACGCTCTCACCTTTTTTGTAAAGCGTCTTCCAGATCCGAATGGGTAAGGGCAAGTGAAATGGTATAAGGTCTTTAATAAAACTCAGTGTGTGCTTTGACGCATGCATTCGGCAATTTAGGTCGTTTAACAGAAGCAGCAGTCCAACCTTGGAAACCCGCAGTCCTCAATGTCACCACACACGCTGGCTTTCGTTGGGTGTACCCAAAGGGGTGGCTAAGACATCTGTCAAAAGTTACGGAGTTGCATTCCTCAAGAAATATTACGGTAGACCAAGATTATAACATTGAAATGGCATGTTTATTATCACGTAACAAAATGTTGTAAACAGTATTATAGAAATAATTTCATTCATTCATTCATTCATTCATTCATTCATTCATTCATATTGTTTCGGTAGAAAACTATGCAATGCAAAATTGTTTAAACACCAGAAAACCAGAAAAGTGCTGGGCCTCAAGATTCTAGATAGAACGTTCGGACGCTTTTTTTTTTTTTTTTAGACCCCGGCGAGTATTCGGAACCGGCCTTTATTTGTCACAACACACGCGTACACCCGGCCGTTAAAGGGAACTCGGCGGTTAATTGGAACTCGGCTATTATTTGGTATTTTACGGTAGTTCCTTTTCGACCACGCATGGACATTTGGAAATCGTTGGCGCAAGTTCTCACGGAGAGAAGTGAAAAAAACAAAGTCTGAGGTAAGAAAGTAACTTTTTTTTTTTATATTATTTTTTTTCCTAGTGCTTTACACATTGTAGGTAACGTTGTATGAGTTATATCAGGTCAAACTACAGTCTCTAAGGTAAAGAATGGTGTACTTATCCCCTGCTAATGTCAAAGCACCATGCTAATACAGCTAGCTAAGCAATGGATGACAGTGGTGGGGTAGGTTGTAACATTAAACATTAAATGTAAACATTATGCTTTTTATATTTTGTTTATAACATTAATATGATCTTAATTTTCAATATGGAGAGTGGATTGTATGTCATACAACATAGTTGGTGAATCTATTTTCCATGTCCATGCAATAAATCGGCATATGAAATGGACTTCTGTTGTTTTTTTTCTGTGTTTTAACTACCTGTTACAACCTACCCCAATACGTGTTGCAACCTACCCCAGTAGTGGGGTAGGTTGTAACAAAGGTACACTCTGTATTTGACATAATCAGACAAATTTTGTGATGTAGTTGAGGAGATTTAAATGGTTGCAAACTGCAGTAGACAAATGTGGGTACTTTGCCTAAAAGTTCTACAACTGTAGTTTAAAAAGAAATGAGAGTTTTATGTGCTGAAGAAAAATGTGTTACAACCATACCCGGTCAATGGAAAAATAACTTCGTTCCGCCCGAATAAGTTCCAAATCTGTGCTCAAATCAGAATTTAAGGGAGTTGTACTCAATAACGTACAATATGACTCGGGTAGTCAATGACATGGACAGGCTTTAATTTTCAAACAAATTTTGCATACACTGTACACACACAATCTTGCCTATAAATACCCGGGGGAAATGATCGGAAAATTGTCATTATTGAAGATGCCACGCCTAAGCCAAAATCAACGTGAACAGGCCATCGGGATGTTGCGTGCCGGAAGTACACAGACAGAGGTCGCCCGGCACTTCGGTGTTCATCGTTCGACCATTTCCTGTTTGAGTCAGCGTTACAGACAGACAGGGAGCACCAGGGATCGTCCACGCCCTGGTCAGCCTCGAGTCACGACGCCAGTTCAGGATCAGCACATCAGGCTAGCTCACCTCCGTGACAGATTCCTGACACCCTCAGTCACTGCTGCTGAGACCCCTTGTTAGGGTTTTGCTGGGATTCGAACCTGGTTCGTTGGTGTGATAATCCAGCAAACCCCCACTAGGCCACCAGGGGGATGACTCAAATGCAGAGGCGTGAGGCGGAAGTAGAAAAAGAATCAAAAGGTTTATTTAAACTATATACACTATATACAGGGCAAAACAAAAGACAAAAAAAACCAAAGAGTATAATCCAAAAGAAAAGCAAAGTGCAAAAATTCAAAAGCTAAGAAGATCAAAAAACACAGTACAAAGGAAACTGGAGATAAACATAACAGCACAAAAACTCCGTGACAAGAGGACTCAACTCAGGGGTATAAATAGACAAACTAATTAAGGACACAGGTGAAGATAATTAGGCAATTAACACAAACACAAAACACAGGAACAGTGGCGGCCTCTAGAGGCCAAAATAAACACGACATGAAAAGGAAATAACAGCGGCCTCTAGAGGCCAAAACAGTCCTAGTCCTAACAGGACCCCCCCCTCTAGGAGCGTCTCCTGACGTTCCCAGGGCGATCCGGATGGGCCGAATGGAAGTCCCGACATAGTTCTTTATCAAGGACATCCCAAGCAGGAACCCAGCAGCGCTCCTCAGGACCATAGCCCTCCCAGTCCACCAGATATTGCAACCCGCCGCGGACCCGGCGGGAGTCAAGCAGGCGATTCACAGTGAACACAGTCTGCCCCTGGAAGATGCGGGGGGGTGGGGGGTTCCTAGGGGCAGGGGCATACGTAGACGTCAGTACGGGCCGTAACAGGGAAACATGGAAAGTGGGGTTGATCCTCAGAGTCCGGGGCAACTGGAGCCGGTAGGAGACAGGGTTCACCCTGCGCACCACCTTGAAGGGGCCAATGTAGCGAGGAGCAAGCTTGCGGTTCTCCACCCGCAGTGGAAGGTCCTTAGTGGACAGCCAAACACGCTGCCCAGGGCGGAAAGCGTGTGCAGGTCTTCTATGGCGGTTGGCCTGAGTCTGGTTGGTTCTGGAGGTCTGTATGAGGGTCTTCCTGACCTTGCTCCAGGTCTTGCGACACCGTCTCACATATTGGTTGACCGAGGGCACCCCCGCGTCCTCCTCCTGGTCCGGGAACAGAGGTGGCTGGAACCCGAATTGGCACTGGAATGGCGACAGCTTGGTGGCCGATGACTGCAGGGTGTTGTGGGCGTACTCCACCCATGGCAGCCAGGTGCTCCACGATGTCGGGTTATCCATAGCCAGGCCTCGCAGGGTGGTTTCCAGGTCCTGGTTGAGCCTCTCCGTCTGACCATTGGACTGTGGGTGAAACCCAGAGGAGAGGCTGGCAGTGGCTCCGATGACCTTGCAGAACCCGTGCCACACTCGGGAGGAGAACTGGGGCCCTCGGTCTGAGACGATGTCCTGTGGAAGACCAAAGACTCGGAAGACATGATTAAACAAAAGTTTCGCAGTTTCAAGAGCAGAGGGGAGTTTGCACAGTGGTATGAAGCGGCAGGCCTTGGAGAATCTGTCAACTAAGACCAAAATGACCGTGTTACCTTGTGACTCAGGGAGACCCGTGATAAAGTCGACTGCCACGTGGGACCAGGGACGCCGGGGAATGGTCAGAGGATGCAGGAGACCCTGGGGACGCTGTCGTGGGTTCTTGGTTCTGGTGCAAACCTCACAGGAAAGGACAAATGACCTTACTTCCTTCTCCATGTTAGGCCACCAGAAGCGTCTTTTCAGGAAGTCCAGGGTCCTCCGAGCTCCCGGGTGGGCGGTGAGAGGGGAAGAGTGACCCCACTGGAGAACCTTGGCCCGGGCTTGATGTGGGACGTACAAGAGGCCTGGTGGCCCCGTCCCAGGACCGGGGTCCTGGCGTTGGGCTCGTCGGACAGCCTCCTCAATACCCCAGCGGACAGGGGCCACAATCCGGGACACAGGGATAATAGGCCCGACTTCATTTTCCCTGTTAGTGGCAGAGAACAGTCTGGACAGTGCGTCAGGTTTGGTGTTCTTGGAGCCGGGGCGGTATGAGAGGGTGAAGTCAAACCGACTGAAAAACAGGGCCCACCTAGCCTGTCGAGGGTTCAGTCTCTTGGCTTGCTGGAGGTACTCCAGGTTCTTGTGGTCAGTCCAAACCAGGAATGGATGTTGTGCTCCCTCCAGCCAGTGCCTCCACTCCTCAAGGGCCAGTTTGACCGCTAGCAGTTCTCGATCCCCCACATCGTACCGGGACTCAGCAGGACTCAGGCGGTGGGAGAAGTAAGCGCAGGGGTGCAGCTTTCCTTCCGAACGTTGAGAGAGCACCGCGCCGACACCACTGTCCGAGGCGTCCACCTCCACGATGAATGGTTGGGAGGTGTCCGGGAGAACCAGAATGGGTGCCGTGCAGAAGCGGTCCTTGAGGTCTTTGAACGCCTTTTCTGCCTGAGGAGACCAGCCATAAGATCCACCTGTCCCTTTGGTGAGGTCTGACATGGGTGCTGCCACAGAACTGAAGTTCCTGATGAACTTGCGGTAGAAGTTAGCGAATCCTAAGAACCGCTGAACCTCCTTAACGGACTTGGGAGTAGGCCAATCCCGGACGGCCAGGGTCTTGGCAGGGTCCATTTGGAGTTGGCCTGTCCGTACAATAAATCCCAGAAAGGAGACCTCGGGAACATGAAATTCGCATTTCTGGGCCTTGGCGAACAGATTGTTCTGTAGCAGCCTCTGGAGAACCTGGCGGACATGGTGGCGGTGCTCCTGCACGGTCTTGGAAAAGATAAGGATGTCGTCGAGGTAGACAAAAACGTATAGGTTAATCATGTCCCTTAAGACGTCGTTGATTAGGGCCTGAAAAACAGCTGGTGCGTTGGTGAGTCCGAAGGGCATCACCTGGTATTCGTAGTGCCCAGACGGGGTGTTAAAGGCAGTCTTCCACTCGTCTCCCTGTCGGATACGGATGAGGTGGTATGCGTTCCGTAGGTCCAACTTGGTGAAGACGGTGGCGCCTTGGAGCAGGTCGAAAGCTGTGGACATCAGCGGAAGGGGATATCGGTTGCGCACAGTGATCTTATTCAGGCCCCTGTAATCAATACATGGTCGGAGCCCCCCATCCTTCTTGCCGACAAAGAAGAAGCCGGCTCCAGCAGGTGAAGTGGAGGGTCGAATAAACCCAGAGACCAGGGCATCTTTGAGGTATTCCTCCATGGCCTTGCGTTCTGGCTGAGAGAGTGAAAACAGTCTGCCACGAGGAGGGGTAGTCCCAGGGAGCAAGTCGATGGCACAGTCGTAGGCCCGGTGCGGAGGAAGAACGGCGGCCCTGCTCTTGCTGAATACCTCCTTGAGATCCCAGTACTCTGTGGGAACTTGAGATAACTCGGTGAGATCAGGGGGCTCGGCAGGAGACACAGGAGAGCTAGAGAGCAGACAAGAGGCATGGCATGCAGGGCCCCATTCCACAACCTGGCTTGTTACCCAGTCTATGCGAGGGTTGTGGCGAGTAAGCCAAGGAAGGCCTAGAATAACTGGGAACTCAGGTGAAGGAATCAGGTGCAGGGATATTTCTTCCTTGTGACCTTGAGACTGGAGGAAAACTGGAGAAGTAACTTGGGTGACTCTTCCATCACCTAACGCTTGGCCATCGAGGGCAGACACAGACAGTGGGACTTCAAGAGGTGCAGTCGGAATATTGATGCTTTGGGCGAAGTGAATATCCATAAAGTTCCCAGCCGCCCCTGAGTCTATCAAAGCTTGACAAGAGTGGACAGACTCACCCCAGGAGATGGAGACCGGGATGTAGATTCCTTGGCCAGGGAGTCCGGGAGAGAGGGTAGGCCCCGTCACAACCCTCCCTCGGCTGGACGGGGCGGTCCTTTTCCCAAGAGTTCGGGACATGATGCTCGGAAGTGACCAGGCTTGCCACAGTAGATGCAGCACTTGTCCCTCCTTCTGCGCTCCCTCTCAGATGCGGAGAGGCGAGTACGACCCACTTGCATGGGTTCTGGACAGTCACTGAAGGAGGTAGACGGTCTCCAGGTAGAGGTAGGGAGGCTGGGGGGGCTCAAGGCTTGGTGGCGTTCTCTCATCCTGTTGTCCAGACGAATAGCATGTGAGATGAGGGTTTCGAGGTCACTTGGGCATCCAATAGAGGCCAGACCGTCCTTGATGGGGTCAGACAGACCATGGTGGAAGGCTGACACCAGGGCAGTCTCGTTCCATCCACTTACTGCTGCGAGTGTTCGGAACGAGATGGCGTAATCTGCGACGCTTCCTCCTTGCCGGATGGACATGAGCTTTCGGGCTGCGTCGGTACTGATGTCTGCCTGATCGAAGACCCGAAGCATCTCTTCAGAAAACAGCTGGAAATCAAAGCACTCAGGTCCCTGTCTTTGCCAGATAGCAGTAGCCCAGGCTCGCGCCTTACCAGCTAATAAGGTGATCACAAAGGCAATCTTGCGGCGATCCGTAGTGTAGGTGGTAGGCTGAAGCTCAAAGGTGAGTTGACACTGGGTAAGGAACTCTCGGCACTCACTGTGCTTGCCGTCATACCTCTGTGGTGCAGGAAGGCTGGGTTCGCGAGGTGAAGAAGGCAGCATTGCAGGAGGCACTGGAGCAGGAGTGGGAGCTGGATCAGGAGCAGGAACTGGATCAGGAGCAGGAGATGCAGGCAGAGATGTCAGCTGTGCCAGGGTTTTCCCAATTTGCTGAAGCAGTTCCTCGTGGCGAGCGAGGGCCTCACGTTGGCTGGTGAGCGTACGTCCATGAGCGTCCATGGTCGCTCCGAAGCGTGTCAAAGCTGCCATAATTCCCTGAAGGTTGGCCGGGTAGACAGTTGAAGCAGCCTCTGCTGAGTCGGTCATGACGGAGTCTTTCTGTTAGGGTTTTGCTGGGATTCGAACCTGGTTCGTTGGTGTGATAATCCAGCAAACCCCCACTAGGCCACCAGGGGGATGACTCAAATGCAGAGGCGTGAGGCGGAAGTAGAAAAAGAATCAAAAGGTTTATTTAAACTATATACACTATATACAGGGCAAAACAAAAGACAAAAAAAACCAAAGAGTATAATCCAAAAGAAAAGCAAAGTGCAAAAATTCAAAAGCTAAGAAGATCAAAAAACACAGTACAAAGGAAACTGGAGATAAACATAACAGCACAAAAACTCCGTGACAAGAGGACTCAACTCAGGGGTATAAATAGACAAACTAATTAAGGACACAGGTGAAGATAATTAGGCAATTAACACAAACACAAAACACAGGAACAGTGGCGGCCTCTAGAGGCCAAAATAAACACGACATGAAAAGGAAATAACAGCGGCCTCTAGAGGCCAAAACAGTCCTAATCCTAACACCCCTGGACGACACAGACCCAGAATCTCCAGCGTGACGGTCCGAACATGGACCAACTGTCACTTTGAATTTTTTTTATTGTGAATTAATTCTTGAGTTTGACAATAAATGTCCTTTATCGATGTTTCAAGATGTGTGTGCATTACATACAATATCATAAATTTCAAATATATGCATGGATCTAAAGTGATATCGTGTTGAATTCCATTGTTCGTTTTTAAAGTTACTTAGTATATTTTTTACTGTTATTATATGTTAACTTTTTTGCAAATTAAATTCATTCTCAATTCATTTTCATAACCTTGTAATGACAGGGTTGTGTTGCTCGTGTTTTAAACACGGATGAAAATCATATATTTTCCCCAGGGGCGCCGCCAGAAATTTTGGGCCCCATGAAAGATTAGAATTTTGGGCCCCCCAACTTTGCCCACCCTCGTCACAATTGCACTATTGTCATTATTTGACTTTTGATAGCCCATGGACCTTGAGTTTGTGACTTTGGTATTACATTTTATGTATTAACCTACCAGAGGCTAGATGAAAACTGGTCATTGACTAATTCTGGTGCATTTACAATCACAAATGAAAATTCAAGATTTTGCCACATGCCTTCTTGTGCTAGGACAATTGGTAGTGAAATGTGTGATGTGACTGCTAATAAATCATAGAAAACGTTTTCTACCCAGCATCAAAATACCTATGGAAATCCCATGGATTGTTGTGTGTTAGGTAGAAAGCTGTGTGTACTGTTCTGCAAAAAGGGAATATGTTCAAAGCAAAGTGTGTCTAGACAGAAATTTGAGCATAAGCAGAGTTAGACTAGCAAACTGTATATGGCGCTCGCTCATTAAAAACTTCAATCCTAAAGCATTTATGGGTTGTATTGCTGCTTACCTCCTTCTCCAAAGTGGGGTTCAGTGGTTTGGTAGGGCGGCGGTCCCTCTGAGGCTGAATCTGTGCATATTTAGGGCACCCCATTAGTTATGAAACTGGTTATTAGCACTAGTTATTAGCACCAGCATAATGTAATATTTCATCTTGTTTATCACACAAGTCAGTTCAGTTATTAAAATGGAAAAATGTCACTGTACAAACTGTAAAAGTGTTCTCTTGATAGGCTAATCCAACCACGTTCATACTGTTCATTTACCATTCGCTAATATTTTGAACACACACGTGAGCGATAGCTACCTTTCTTTGGGAAAAACTGAGTGACCAGTTGCCTGCCTCTCCGGTCCCTCTCAGCTTTCAGCTGCCTTTCTTTACGTTTTTGACAGCCACTCTTCATATTTAGCGATCATAGACTGTACGCACTCCACTGCTGGCTGGCTGGCTGCTGCACCACGACACAGCAGCAAGTAGTGTTGCTAGGGTGACCATTTCCATAACACCAAAAAGGAGGACATTATTTGGATGGGGGGTCTGGGGGCCCTCCCCCAGAAAATTTTGTATTTCTTAGATGCAATTTCCTGCATTCTAATCAATTTTAGGGTGAATAATGGCAAATCCCATCTGATTCACAGCCCTCAAATTTTTATGTAAACCACAGTGGCAAGATTGAGAATGGATTATTTTTATGCAAGTCACTCAAGTTTGGTGAAATCAACATCGCAATTTTGTAGGGTTAAAGATTATGATTGTGGGGAAAAAAGAGTAAGGTCAAAGCATTCATAGTATTTATTATAATTCATGTATTAGCTCTTAATTGGCTAGAACACACAGTATTTATATTTATTAAACACATTGTGGAGTTAACAAACCACTGAAATTAAACTTAAGGTGCTGAGTACCAAAAAGCACAACATTTGTAGATTCTCAAAGAACAAATAGGCAACATAACCAGCAACGTTATAAAACGTTTTAAAGCATTCATAGTATTTATTATAATTCATGTATTAACTCTTAATTGGCTAGAACACCATATTTGTATTTATTAAAAACATTGTGGAGTAGCGCTGTCGCCTCACAGTAAGAAGGTCCTGGATTCGAGCCCCGGGGCCGGCGAGGGCCTTTCTGTGTGGAGTTTGCATGTTCTCCCCGTGTCCGCGTGGGTTTCCTCCGGGTGCTCCGGTTTCCCCCACAGTCCAAAGACATGCAGGTTAGGTTGACTGGTGACTCTAAATTGACCGTAGGTGTGAATGGTTGTCTGTGTCAGCCCTGTGATGACCTGGCGACTTGTCCAGGGTGTACCCCGCCTTTCGCCCGTAGTCAGCTGGGATAGGCTCCAGCTTGCCTGCGACCCTGTAGAAGGATAAAGCGGCTAGAGATAATGAGATGAGATGACATTGTGGAGTAACAAACCACTGAAATTAAACTTAAGGTGGATATAGTAGATGTGCATTTGCACTGTCATCCATATCCTAACAAGTTAAGTTGTGAGCAGCTGGTCTACCGGACAGACTCGTGTTTCCAAGTCCCAGCCAGGGCCAGGGGGGCAGGGCACTAGGCACGCGCCAGGAAGATCATCAAAGGATAGAGTGCAACGCGTTCTAGAACGCAACGCCTCGCGGTGCGGAGTTCGCATTGCATGCCAAAAAACATCGAGCCATAGACTCTTTATTGTAGATTACTAGTGTGCAGCACAGAGCTGCAGTTTCCCTACAAAACGTTATTCTAGAACTCTGCTCTTCCAGTCTGGCAAGTCGATATTATATAATTCCGCTCATCGTCTCTAAAAGGAGGACAAAATGTGCGTCCGGCTTGATGCTGCGCCGGACGCCGGACAAGACATTGAAAAGACGGACGGTCCGGCCTAAAGCCGGACGTCTGGCCACCCTAAGCGTTGCACTGATCAGCACACAGATTTAACGCATCGCGCTTCTACCAGAACTGGACCGTACCATTTCGCAAAAGGGGGAGGGTTAAATGACAATATGTTGAAGAACTCAAGAAATAGACAACCTTGTTCAATTAGCTCATTTTACCAGATGGAATATTGCATTGCTGTTATTTCAAAAGTCTTATTAAAATCATTAAAAGCATATTATCAGCCCCTTAAAGGGCCCCATGGCAGTGCTGGGCCCCTAGAATTGTTCTAACCTTTCCCCCCCTGGCGGCGCCCATGGCTCAAAATATAAGTTGTCATAAGTTGTCAAGTTGTACAACAACATCGCAGGAAAGATGAACATCCTTGAGACTATTTCACAGTACGCAGCTACATTCTTATAAATTCAATGTGTATGTCTGACTGAGTCTTACATAACAGAGTTTTAATGTAAGTAATAGTGATATGTTAGAGAACAGAGGAGGAAATGTCTTTAAATCAACAATTAAAGACAAAATTACAGTATATAACTAAATAGAAAAACTTATAATACAGAAAGTCAACTAACCATTCTTATCACTGTTGTGACACTGTTGTGAGCTCTGTGCCCACTTTGCTCTACTTTGTGGGTGGAAGCATCAAAGAATGCCTTCTATTTTTCAGAGTGGCAAAACGGTCTAACACTTTGTTGTCATTCAGCTGACTTACTATGCCATTTTCAATTAACATGACTGCAAGGTTATGTAGTCTTTGCTGCCCCATTGTTTGACGCAGCCAGGAATGCAGCCGACATAATGCACTGAAGGACCTTTCACAAGAGCAGCTGCTTACAGGCACTGTCAGGGCAACTTGGAGGACTTCCTTCAGAGAGGGAAACATGTCTGAGTTTAGGAGGTTGTGCACAGCTAACATGTCTTGGGGTGGATATCCAGAATCTGCTTTGCGAGCATGAAAGCTTCTGGCAACAAGGACCTCCTCTGTTTTCAGGTCTATGCCATAGTGCCTGGCAAGTTCTTCCAAGCTGGATTCATTCAAGAAGTTCTCAGACTTAGGGCTGCATGCCTGGATGCCTTTTAGGAGCCCTGCATCTACACTGGAAAATCTTAGTTCAAGCTCACCAACCATCCTGTCCACACAGGGGAAAAGCAACTCCGTCTTAAAGACCTCTGAACTGACTAACTCAGTGCGAGAACCTATGGTTGTCTCCAACACAAAATCATCCATCTTTTTCTGTTTCTGCCTTTTCTTGGCATGTGGTTCAGGAATACTGTGTGTGTGTGGCACAGAGCCTTGGTTCTCTCATACAGTTCTGTGGCAAATGAATCTGTGCGCTTACCCTTGAGTGTGTCACACACAGCATCCTTTCCAATCAGAGCTTCTGCCAGGTCTAAAGTCTCCTTCTGAAGGAGTTTGTGGAGTCCTTCAGTTATAGACAGAAGTGTCTGAAACATCAGGAGAGCATAGATGGTTGAGAAGAGTGATAGCTTTGCTTTGATACCAACAGCCATGGGAGACCCAGTGACAGAGAGACATTCAAAAATGGCAGGTAAGGTCTGAAGAACTGCATTGATTGACTGCAGCCGGCATGCCCAGCGAGTGTTCGAAAGTTGTACAAGCTCAATTGCTGCCAACCCAAGCTTGGACTGAGCATCTTTGAACTTATGGTGATTCACCAGGGAAGTGGGAAAAAAAGAATATACACATTCCAACAAATCAAATAGCTCCACAGCCTCCGAAACAGCCCTGCAAGTGTGGCACAACACTAGGTTAAGCTCGTGTGCATAACAGTGTACATACAGTTAGGTCCATATATATTTGGACACAGACACAAATTTTGTTTTTTTTTACCTGTTTACTGAAACATATTCAAGTTATAGTTATATAATGGACATGGACATAAAGTCCAGACTTTCAGCTTTCATTTGAGGGTATCCACATTAAAATTGGATGAAGGGTTTAGGAGTTTCAGCTCCTTAACATGTGCCACCCTGTTTTTAAAGGGACCAAAAGTAATTGGACAATTGACTCAAAGGCTATTTCATGGGCAGGTGTGGGCAATTCCTTCATTATGTCATTCTCAGTTAAGCAGATAAAAGGCCTGGAGTTGATTTGAGGTGTGGTGCTTGCATTTGGAAGATTTTGCTGTGAAGAAAACATGCGGTCAAAGGAGATCTCTATGCAGGTGAAACAAGCCATCCTTAAGCTGCGAAAATAGAAAAAACCCATCCGAGAAATTTCTACAAGATTAGGAGTGGCACAATCTACAGTTTGGTACATCCTGAGAAAGAAAGAAAGAAAGAAAGAAAGAAAGAAAGAAAGAAAGAAAGAAAGCACTGTTGAACTCATCAATGCAAAAAGACCTGGACACCAACAGAAGTCAACAGTGGTGGATGATTGCAGAATAATTTCCATGGTGAAGAGAAACCCCTTCACAACAGCCAACCAAGTGAACAACACTCTCCAGGAGGTAGGCGTATCAATATCCAAATCTACCATAAAGAGAAGACTGCATGAAAGTAAATACAGAGGGATCACTGCACGGCGCGAGCCACTCATAAGCCTCAAGAATAAAAAGGCTAGATTGGACTTTGCTAAAAAACATCTAAACAAGCCAGCACAGTGCTGGAAGAACATTCTTTGGACAGATGAAACCAAGATCAACCTCTACCAGAATGATGGAAAGAAAAAAGTATGGCAAAGGCGTGGTACAGCTCATGATCCAAAGCATACCACATCATCTGTAAAACACGGCGGAGGCAGTGTGATGGCTTGGGCATGCATGGCTGCCAGTGGCACTGGGTCACTAGTGTTTATTGATGATGTGACACAGGACAGAAGCAGCCGGATGAATTCTGAGGTATTCAGAGACATACTGTGTGCTCAAATCCAGCCAAATGCAGCCAAACTGATGGGTCGGCGTTTCATAATGCAGATGGACAATGACCCAGAACATAAAGCCAAAGCAACCCAGGAGTTTATTAAAGCAAAGAAGTGGAATATTCTTGAATGGCCAAGTCAGTCACCTGATCTCAACCCAATTGAGCATGCATTTCACTTGTTAAAGACTAAACTTCAGACAGAAAGGCCCACAAACAAACAGCAACTGAAAACTGCTGCAGTAAAGGCCTGGCAGAGCATTAAAAAGGAGGAAACACAGTGTCTGGTGATGTCCATGAGTTCAAAACTTCAGGCAGTCATTGCCAACAAAGGGTTTTCAACCAAGTATTAGAAATGAACATTTTATTTACAATTATTTAATTTGTCCAATTACTTTTGAGCCCCTGAAATGAAGGGATTGTGTTTAAAAAATGCTTTAGTTCCTCACATTTTTATGCAATCATTTTGTTCAACCCACTGAATTAAAGCTGAAAGTCTGAACGTCAACTGCATCTGAATTGTTTTGTTCAAAATTCACTGTGGTAATGTACAGAACCAAAATTAGAAAAATGTTGTCTCTGTCCAAATATTTATGGACCTAACTGTAGATAGCTTCAGGATGGAGCCTTCTAAAACGTTCCCGCACAACTCCTGTGGGTCCACTCATGACCGCTGCACCGTCATAAGTCTGTGCCACACACTTGACATCAGCAAGGCCATTGACCTGGAGCTGCTTCTGCAGCTTGTCTGCAATGGACTGGGCATCAAATGTGCTTAATTCTGAAAGTGCTAGGAAATGTTCCTTTACTTCCCCCTCTGACACGTATCTAACACAAACAGCCAGCTGCTCTGATCGCCGATCTCTTGCTTCATCTGCCATAATGGAATAAAGTTTAGAATGTTTAATCTCAGACACTATGACGCTGGTCACTTCCTGAGCACAACACTCAATCATCTCATTCTGAGATACTGGTGAGATGTACAGTACGTGGCGTTTAATGGAGGATTGTAATTTTGCAGGAATAGATCAAACTTCATCAAAAGCCCCATGCAAGCAAGAAAGTTGCCTCTGTTTGTGCTCGCTTCACTTTCATCATTGCCATGGAAGGGTAGTCCCTGAGCCCCTAACATTGAGGTAATTGCAACAATTCACTTCAGATAGTCCCTTCTCTCTGCTATCTCATGTGCATTTGCAGACACCATCATCTGTACAACATCTCCCTGTTGGCTAGTTGCCTGATATCCTTTCCATGGAACAACACTGTCCTTATGGGACTGTGTCATGTCATGCTTATTAAAGACAGACAAAGCTTTTTTTTTTTCCAATTTCTGCAACCACAACTGACCAAAGCATCATGCTTGATGTTTTTGCCAAACACTCTGCATGGGAAGCAGAAAGCAGCATTCAGGTTGACTGAATACTCTAACCATGTGTACTTAGCAAACCAGCTGTGGTGAAATGCCCTCTTCTGTGTACCAAAGATGTCTTGTGGATAGCTATTCAGCTTTACCTGTCTGGGCCCTGTGTCTTTATCACCTAAATCACTAAGAGAAGATGCTGCAGCTTCTTGATCCTTTTCTTCCTCTTGGCCTCCTTGCTCACCTTCTGTCTCTGTTTCAGTTTCTTCTCTCTCTAGATCTATTTGCTCGACCTCCTCTGAATCAGGATTCACTTCCTTTCTCTGACTTGAACTTGCTTGATCCTCAGCTTCTCCTGCCTCACCCTTCAAGGAGTTCAAAAACAAAATTAACATGATGAAACCCTGAAGTTAAATTAATATCATATCTTCCAAGATTGCTAGATGACGTTGGGAATGGGGTTAGCCTACCACCAAAATAAATGCATTGGCCAATTATCTGACATGGCAATGTACAGGAGGCCTACAGTAGCCTATGACTGTTCTCATTAATTTGAATTATTCTAAAATAATCATTAATTAATTAAACATTTTGTTGTGTAGGCCTACTGTATGTAAGCTGGCCTATCTTTAACATTCAATGAGACTAGTTTAGACTATAGGCTAAGACTAGACAGGGAATACAAGTCAAGTTGGCCAGAACTGAATATGAAATAAGGGGCTAGTTTATGCCATGCAAGACGGTTAATTCAACAGAAACAGAGGTGCACTAAAGGCGTTGATCAGACAGGAGCAGCTGAGTGGGCCATCGCTTGCCATTTGCTTTTATCCAAGCTTGATTAAGACATATAAATATGGGGATTACTTTATTTTCACTCTTATATCATTCAACTGGAGGTGGATAGCCTACTGTGTATGTTGTCTTTTTTCTTTTTAATTCGGTGGGTTTTTGATAGCCTGCACATCAGTGCTGATATGTTGACTTCTGACACACCCACCAAACGAAAGAAAACAAACTCAGAAGCCTATTGCAAAGGCCAATATGGTCACAGTGTTTTGAAATGTTTTCCTACAGTTTCCATTCTTATGCAACGCGTTGTCATCTTTAACTCGAGGAAAGCGTTGTGGGCTACTTTAGTAACGGCCACTCCGGAGAGTATGGTGAGGTATTGTCTATGTCGTTCATTCACAGTTAGTTGTTGCAGCTCCTCATATGGCTGAACAAGCCAATTCACGATTGGCATGTGCGGCCGCAGTTAGGACAGGTTGTTCCTCCTGGAAGAGTTGGCCTGCTTGGGGCTTGCTGCCTTGCTTTTCGGGCCTGTCTCTTTTGAACAGCAACGTCTATACGTTCAGATTCGAAGGTCTCGACTATTTTGGCCATCGCCTGGCGCCAGGAGGAGCGGTCTGAGGTGAGACTTTCAAAGTCATTTGGCTCGACTTTTCCTTTTTTGAGGTATAATTTCAGAATGTCTTTGTATCTCTTCTTTTGACCTCCCTGAGAGCGAGTTCCCACCTCAAGCTCTCCAAAGAAGATTTGTTTCGGGAGACGTGTGTCATCCATTCTGGCACAGTGCCCTGCCCAGCGTAACTGGTTCTTCATGACCATGGATTCAATGCTGGTACTCTTTTCTTCTTCCAGCATGCTGACATTTGTCCGATAGTCTTTCCAGGAGATCCCAAGAATTCTTCGTAGGGAGCGTTGGTGAAATTGCTACAGGGTTTTAAGGTGTCTGCGATATGTCACCCATGTCTCGCTGCCATATAAGAGGGTTGGTATGATCACAGCTTTGTACACCATTAGTTTCGTGTCAGTTTTGAGGTTACAGTTCTCGAATACGCGTTTCCGAAGTTTTCCGAAAGATGCGCGTGCACTCCCAAGTCGGTGGTCCTTGTCTGTTTGTCCTGAGAATTTGATTTGTTGGAATGTGTATATTCTTTTTTTACCACTTCCCTGGTGAATCACCATAAGTTCAAAGATGCTCAGTCCAAGCTTGGGTTGGCAGCAATTGAGCTTGTACAACTTTCAAACACTCGCTGGGCATGCTGGCTGCAGTCAATCAATGCAGTTCTTCAGACCTTACCTGCCATTTTTGAATGTCTCTCTGTCACTGGGTCTCCCATGGCTGTTGGTATCAAAGCAAAGCTATCACTCTTCTCAACCATCTATGCTCTCCTGATGTTTCAGACACTTCTGTCTATAAGTGAAGGACTCCACAAACTCCTTCAGAAGGAGACTTTAGACCTGGCAGAAGCTCTGATTGGAAAGGATGCTGTGTGTGACACACTCAAGGGTAAGCGCACAGATTCATTTGCCACAGAACTGTATGAGAGAACCAAGGCTCTGTGCCACATACACAGTATTCCTGAACCACATGCCAAGAAAAGGCAGAAACAGAAAAAGATGGATGATTTTGTGTTGGAGACAACCATAGGTTCTCGCACTGAGTTAGTCAGTTCAGAGGTCTTTAAAACGGAGTTGCTTTTCCCCTGTGTGGACAGGATGGTTGGTGAGCTTGAACTAAGATTTTCCAGTGTAGATGCAGGGCTGTAGTGGTTAGCGCTGTCGCCTCACAGCAAGAAGGTCCTGGGTTCGAGCCCCGGGGCCGGCGAGGGCCTTTCTGTGTGGAGTTTGCATGTTCTCCCCGTGTCCGCGTGGGTTTCCTCTGGGTGCTCCGGTTTCCCCCACAGTCCAAAGACATGCAGGTTAGGTTAACTGGTGACTCTAAATTGAGCATAGGTGTGAATGTGAGTGTGAATGGTTGTCTGTGTCTATGTGTCAGCCCTGTGATGACCTGGCGACTTGTCCAGGGTGTACCCCGCCTTTCGCCCGTAGTCAGCTGGGATAGGCTCCAGCTTGCCTGCGACCCTGTAGAAGGATAAAGCGGCTAGAGATAATGAGATGAGATGAGATGCAGGGCTCCTAAAAGGCATCCAGGCATGCAGCTAGAGGTCTGTGCGGGTCGGATTTTTCAGTCCCGCTCCCGCCCGCGCCTGCATTGTGCAGTCCCGCTCCCGCCCGCAAAGAATTATGATTTTTCAGTCCTGCTCCCGCCCACGCCCGCAAAGAATTATGATTTTCAGTCCCGCTCCCGCCCGCGCCTGCCATATTTTGTCCCGCTCCCGCCCGCAAATCCCACATGATGCAGACGTTCGCGTTATTTCTCAGGAAAGTTCTTGTCTTGACACAGTATGATGGTGCCCTGCCCCCTACTTTGAGTGGATTTGAGCATAAATATCTACAGCTCACGTTCACGTTTGTTATTATTTACCTTGTTTCTGAATTCGGAATGTTGAAATGGCAGCATGTAGACCTAATAATAATTATTTAAGTAGGCTAATCATTTAAGTATGCGCTCTCCCGTGGTGCGTCTCCTATGAATAATTAGTGTGAAAAGAGAGATGGATCGCACTCTTGAACTTATTCTTTTAGTTACATTTCTTTTCAGTTGTTTTTAGCAGCAGAAGGAGACAAACATTTCGGCTGTTGCCTTCGTCAGTGTCTCTAATAATAATAATAATTATTATTATTATTATTATTTAAGTAGGCTAATCATTTAAGTATGCGCTCTCCTGTGGTGTGTCTCCTATGAATAATTAGTGTGAAAGGAGAGATGGATTGCACTCTTGAACTTATTCTTTGTTACATTTCTTTTCAGTTGTTTTTAGCAGCAGAAGGAGACAAACGTTTCGGCTGTTGCCTTTGTCAGTGTCTCTAATAAAAATAATAATAATAATAATAATAATAATAATAATAATAAACAATAAAAAAGACAGGCGAGCACGTAATTCCAAGTGGAAATTTGGTATATTTATTGTTCAGCCATACAAAACATTAGGCTAACCCAGTTTACATTTGTAAAGCATTTCTAACTAAAATGTCCGATTTCAGGACTCTTGACTTTTTAACGGTAAATGTACCTCTTTTTAAAGCAGCACTAACTTTTGAAGCACTGTGAGCTTCAGTAAAGGAGCTCTGCTCTTCTGCCATGATCGGAGATCTCAAACATGGAAGAGGAAAGGAATCAGAAACGTACAAGAGTTATTTATCCTCTCCTGGATCAGAATCAGAATTCTGATGACCAGCTCATCTAAGGTGTCATTGAGGCATCATGTTAGTGTGGGTCACTGGAGGCTGGGTGTGAACGGTGAGTCATTAGAGTGATCAAAGGATTGCCCATTAGGGTGATCAATGGCAAATTTAAGATGCCATTCCTCACTCAATCTGGCAATCTGACTCTCTCTGCAAATTTAGGCATCTTAAAATGTTTTTATTAATGCCAAATAAAATATCCAGCACAAATTATATATGATAGACATAAATTAATAATTTATAAATTTTATTTTAAACACGTTTTTAGTTAGCGGGACTGCAGCTTATCACCGCTCCCGCCCGCGCCCGCATATGTGCACTCCCGCTCCCGCTCGTGCCCGCATATGTGCACTCCTGCTCCTGCCCGCGCCCGCAATGAGCTTTCAAAATTTGTCCCGCGCCGCACTGCTTTGTGGCGGGTCCCGCGAGTCCCGCGGGACTCCCGCGGGAGTGCAGGGCTCTACATGCAGCCCTAAGTCTGAGAACTTCTTGAATGAATCCAGCTTGGAAGAACTTGCCAGGCACTATGGCATAGACCTGAAAACAGAGGAGGTCCTTGTTGCCAGAAGCTTTCATGCTCGCAAAGCAGATTCTGGATATCCACCCCAAGACATGTTAGCTGTGCACAACCTCCTAAACTCAGACATGTTTCCCTCTCTGAAGGAAGTCCTCCAAGTTGCCCTGACAGTGCCTGTAAGCAGCTGCTCTTGTGAAAGGTCCTTCAGTGCATTGCGTCGGCTGCATTCCTGGCTGCGTCAAACAATGGGGCAGCAAAGACTACATAACCTTGCAGTCATGTCAATTGAAAATGGCATAGTAAGTCAGCTGAATGACAACAAAGTGTTAGACCGTTTTGCCACTCTGAAAAATAGAAGGCATTCTTTGATGCTTCCACCCACAAAGTAGAGCAAAGTGGGCACAGAGCTCACAACAGTGTCACAACAGTGATAAGAATGGTTAGTTGACTTTCTGTATTATAAGTTCTTCTACTTAGTTATATACTGTAATTTTATCTTTAATTGTTGATTTAAAGACATTTCCTCCTCTGTTCTCTAATATATCACTGTTACTTACATTAAAGCTCTGTTATGTAAGACTCAGTCAGACATACACATTGAATTTATAAGAATGTAGCTGCGTACTGTGAAATAGTCTCAAGGATGTTCATCTTTCCTGCGATGTTGTTGTACAACTTGACAACTTATGACAACTTATATTTTGGGCTAAACTAAGTACAACCCCGATTACAAAAAAGTTGGGACAAAGTACAAATTGTAAATAAAAACGGAATGCAATAATTTACAAATCTCAAAAACTGATATTGTATTCACAATAGAACATAGACAACATATCAAATGTCGAAAGTGAGACATTTTGAAATTTCATGCCAAATATTGGCTCATTTGAAATTTCATGACAGAAACACATCTCAAAAAAGTTGGGACAGGGGCAATAAGAGGCTGGAAAAGTTAAAGGTACAAAAAAGGAACAGCTGGAGGACCAAATTGCAACTCATTAGGTCAATTGGCAATAGGTCATTAACATGACTGGGTATAAAAAGAGCATCTTGGAGTGGCAGCGGCTCTCAGAAGTAAAGATGGGAAGAGGATCACCAATCCCCCTAATTCTGCGCCGACAAATAGTGGAGCAATATCAGAAAGGAGTTCGACAGTGTAAAATTGCAAAGAGTTTGAGCATATTATCATCTACAGTGCATAATATCATCAAAAGATTCAGAGAATCTGGAAGAATCTCTGTGCGTAAGGGTCAAGGCCGGAAAACCATACTGGGTGCCCATGATCTTCGGGCCCTTAGACGGCACTGCATCACATACAGGCATGCTTCTGTATTGGAAATCACAAAATGGGTTCAGGAATATTTCCAGAGAACATTATCTGTGAACACAATTCACCGTGCCATCCACCGTTGCCAGCTAAAACTCTATAGTTCAAAGAAGAAGCCGTATCTAAACATGATCCAGAAGCGCAGACATCTTCTCTGGGCCAAGGCTCATTTGAAACGGACTGTGGCAAAGTGGAAAACTGTTCTGTGGTCAGACGAATCAAAATTTGAAGTTCTTTATGGAAATCAGGGACGCCGTGTCATTCAGACTAAAGAGGAGAAGGACGACCCAAGTTGTTATCAGCGCTCAGTTCAGAAGCCTGCATCTCTGATGGTATGGGGTGGCATTAGTGCGTGTGGCATGGGCAGCTTACACATCTGGAAAGACACCATCAATGCTGAAAGGTATATCCAGGTTCTAGAGCAACATATGCTCCCATCCAGACGACGTCTCTTTCAGGGAAGACCTTGCATTTTCCAACATGACAATGCCAAACCACATACTGCATCAATTACAGCATCATGGCTGCATAGAAGAAGGGTCCGGGTACTGAACTGGCCAGCCTGCAGTCCAGATCTTTCACCCATAGAAAACATTTGGCGCATCATAAAATGGAAGATACGACAAAAAAGACTTAAGACGGGGGCATCATGGCTCAGGTGGATAAGGCGCCATACCATAAATCCGGGGACCTGGGTTCGATTCTGACCCGAGGTCATTTCCCGATCCCTCCCTGTCTCTCTCCCACTCATTTCCTGTCTCTACACTGTCCTATCCAATAAAGGTGAAAAAAATCTTTAAAAAAAAGACCTAAGACAGTTGAGCAACTAGAATCCTACATTAGACAAGAATGGGATAACATTCCTATCCCTAAACTTGAGCAACTTGTCTCCTCAGTCCCCAGATGTTTACAGACTGTTGTAAAGAGAACAGGGGATGTCTCACAGTGGTAAACATGGCCTTGTCCCAACTTTTTTGAGATGTGGTGTTGTCATGAAATTTAAAATCACCTAATTTTTCTCTTTAAATGATACATTTTCTCAGTTTAAACATTTGATATGTCATCTATGTTCTATTCTGAATAAAATGTGGAATTTTGAAACTTCCACATCATTGCATTCCGTTTTTATTTACAATTTGTACTTTGTCCCAACTTTTTTGGAATCGGGGTTGTAAGACCAAGTAAGACCTTAGTTTTTTTCTTTGTGTTTTAGCCCATCTTGTAAAGTAGCTCTTGCTGGCACTTAAATAATGAAAGCTGTTTTTGAGATAGGACAGAAATGGTGAGCAAATTTTCTTTCTAAACTTCACTATCAGTTTAAGCTTATTTATTTGTTTGATATCTGCTCTGAAAACTAAGTGTCCCCCAAAGGGTTAAGGTATGCTGTATTCTCATTTGGCAGAATAAATGTTTGAGAAACATTCATATTTGTCTGTACTGTCAGATTTCACTAGGATTTTGAACTAAGCTAGTTGTAACTAAACTAATTAAATAAAGCACCACACCATTATTTTGTCTCCTGTTCAGTGCATCAGACTGAAATAAATAGCTTTATTTGGAATATAACCTAATTAATTTTTACCAAATGCATTGATGGAGATATTTGCAAACATCTTTCTTCATAAACATAGCCCCAGCCTCTAATGAACTGATTTAGACTTATTTTGTTAATATAAAGAAGATATCCTGAAGACTTAGGAGAGAAATAGCAGGGTAGAAAAAAAAGTGATCCAGATAACAGATTCTGATAAATGTTCTTCAAATAATGAATAATTGATGAAGCCTATGTAGGAGCAATAAAAAAATTTCAGGGCGCGTGCGCATTACTGAACACAGTCCTGGGGCTAAGCGCCCCCATCTCTCAATCCTAGTGACGTCCATGCCAGATACAAAACAAGGCTTAATGAATGACATGTTGAATCTGGTTTTGTGCAGAGCTTATGAAATGTATCACACATTCAAATTTTACTTCTCATCTGATGATTATTCACCAGGTGAGACAAAATCATGCTGTAACTCAGGGCTTTGACACTAGAGGGCAGTGGAGCTACATGAGGCAGGACCAGGATGTTGAGCAGCCATTTTGAAAAAAAAAATCACTGGTGCATGAATGTTGGAATCCAGGATGCTGATCAGGTAAATATGAAAATTCGAAATGTCAGGGAAATGATAAAGATAATGATGCTGCATGTTGAAAAAGTTTCGTTAGCCAAGTAGCAAGTTAGGATGGGATAATAAATGCATAATTTGTTTATCTTTTTTTCTGCACTCAGTGAAAAATGCATGAGATGTCTTTACCGTTACTCTCTAGGGCAGCGGTTCCCAAACTTTTTTGGCCCTTCTATACTCCAACCAGGTTGACGCACCCCCAGTTCCCCAGTTTCAAAAAACACACGCTTTCTTATAAAGGCAGCATCTTTAATCGTGCTAAAATGATAACAAACATCGTTTGCCACACCTGCAGGAAACCACAAAAGTAAAAAAAAAAACACCAAAGCTTTCTTACAAAGGCAGCACGTCGTGCTTGAATGAGAACATCGAATCACATTAACATATTATGCGCTCTCATATTTGAATTAGATAGAATTTGATTGAAATGTAACAGTTTTAAAATGTTGCAACACGGTAAATGCGCAAATTCATTACAAAGGGAGATCACATCGAGGCATGTAGTCTACCCAGGGCCGGCTCTTTGGCTGCCCTAGGCGAGATTGAGTTTTGGCGCCCCCCCAGCAAAAAAACCCCTCTAACAACATCTAAATAACACTTTAATCTAATCACTCTATTCTATTACTATTAAACAATGTATGGTGCGTGGACAATAAACAAGAAGTCATTTTTATCTTTTTCATTATTGTTATTATTGTTATCATTATTCACATAAAGTGTCACAAAGTAAAATGACCACACAAATTCAATACATATCTCCATATAATGGGCAAAAACTCTTCTGCACCCTGTTCAAAGTGTAGTGCATGGACAATAAACAAAAAATTATTTTTAGTTTCTTTTTTGCTATTAAAAGTTGTCATCTCTGAAGAATTAACAAATTAAATGAATAAAAAATTCTACAATTCTAAATTGTGCAAACTTAAGCACCCTGTTAGGACATCAATGGGCTGTATTTTCAAACAAAAGTGCTATTATGGGTACTTTGTTATTGAAGTATAACATTACAATGGGACTCGTCTGGTCTTCCTAATGGCAAATTCCTTGATAATATCATCAAATGATATTTCTCTTGAGATCTCTTGGTTGATGCTCATCAGTGCAAGCCCATTCAGACGTTCTTGATTCATTGTTGACCTTAAGTATGTCTTCAGCAGTTTTAATTTTGAAAAGCTTCTTTCAGCAGAAGCTACTGTCACAGGTAGTGTAACAGCAGAGGTAAGGAGCGCGTATTTCTACATCCCCAGCCGCATCAGAGGTGTTGTAAAAAAGGTTTTCAACCTTTCATGAGCCAGGGCGCACTTTTTTCAATGAAAAAATCTCAAGGCACATCACCAATAGAAAATGTTGACTGAAACTAAAATGCTGTTGCCAATATTTACAATATACAGTCATTCTATAATTTTCCACGGTACACTTGGTGATCTCTCACGGCACACTAGTGTTCCGCGGTACTAGAGTTCGGCAGCACAATGGTTGAAAACACTGTCACCACTGATGCACTTGGTAACATCTCCATTCAATAACTCCATCCCTCCTTTTTGGTGGGGTTTTGGTCGCCCTTGGCGCCCCTGGGCACACTTTGCGCTCTAGGCAATTGCCTAGGTCGCCTATAGCAGGGCTTTTCAAAGTGTGGGGCGCGCCCCCCCTGGGGGGCGCCAGAGTTCTTCAGGGGGGGCGCAACGTGAGAGACAAAATGGATCGGTTTTTAGTACCTAAAGCTACAGTGAGTGAGGAGACAAAGTCTGGGCCAAGCAAAAACCAGAGCCTCCAGGATGTTGCGATTTGCAACTTCAGCGCAAATTCAACCAATCCCCGCGAATTCAGGGCGGTGTTGCAATTATATCCAATCACCGCAACTTTCCCGCAAATTTGACCAATCGTTGGCGTCGTCTTGAGGTGATGTCGACAAACTACCTTCCGCCTTACTTCCGTGTGTTCAAGAGAGGCAGCATGTGCGTCGTGTTGCCAGATTGGACGATTTCAAGTGCATTTTGGCGGGTTTTGAACATATTTTGGACTGGAAAACGTCAGCAGTATCTGGCAACACTGAGTGTGTTATGTTTACAGTGAAGGACTGTGTGCACTTTATTTTTTTTACTTAATACAAGAAATTAATGGATGCCAACATTTTTGCCAAAATAGTATTTTATTTTCCATTGTTTAGGCAGCTTCAGCATCATACTGTGAGATTCTGTTCAAATTGTTTTTTTCTTCTATGAAGCCTGAGCCATTTATTTTATTAGTTTATAATTATTGTTTAATTTAGTCTTCAGGAGAGACTGCCTGCACACAGCTGAGGCATTTATATTATATATTGGTAAAGTTGTTTATAGGACAATTTCTCTTTGTTTTTTTAATCAATAGTTTTTCAGTAATAACTTAATATTTAACATATCACTCAATTTTAATCACAAAAAGAGAAAATTGCAACAATTTCTCGCAACTTTCACTTCCTCCCGCAGTGTAATCGCAACAAAAACCTAAAAAACACCGCAACTTTCATCGCAATTTTTTTGGAAAACCCCCGCAACATCAGACATTTTAGCCCGCAACAATCACAAAAAAGGCCCGCGGAATCCTGGGGGACTGGAAAAAGAAGGAAGTCTGACCACGATTATTTAAAGTTTGGATTTTCATGGACTGGATCTGAAGATGCTCCACTGCCACAGTGTGTTGTCTGCCAAGAGGTGCTAGCTAACGATGCTATGAGATGTTTAAAATGTGTAAAACAAGATGTTTTAAAAAGCACAGATGTTTAAAATGTGAAAAAGAAAAAAATAATGTGTACAACAATCATTTTTTTAAAAATACGAATGGAACATTAAGTATAGCAACAACAAAAATTGTAAGGGGGGGGGGCGCTGTTGTTTATTTGCTCTCCGAGGGGGGGAGCACACTCTCCACACTTTCAAAGTGTGGGAGACTCAAAGTCTCCCACACTTTGAAAACCCCTGGCCTATAGCAATCGCCGGCGCTGGTAAAGAGAACACATCTGAGTGCTTGTTTTGTTTCCCTGCAGTCTTGACACACTGAGATTGTTTCTTGTTTTCAACGCATTTATTATATTTTCCTCCAGGAAGCTCTTCGCAACATGGTTGCTTGAATGAGCTGCTAAACTGTCATTTTAATGAGAACACAGATCAACAAAGCAACTTTGTTTTATTTAAAAAAAAAAACATGCCAGGCACCATTGGAATATCTCGCTGCGAAACGTGTTCGGTGCATAAAAGACCTTTACTTCAGCCCAGACTGCTCAACGACACCGACAGACTGCTCCAAGTGCAGCCATATTCGAAACAAGCAACAGATCTATGTCAGTTATCTACGTTATGCAAAAACACTCTTTAGCCAACAACACTTAGGCTATTACATGGCCAAAACAGAGAATAGCCGCGGATGCGCACTTCCGCGCCCGAAGACACACTATAGACAGGGCGAACCACTGTTGAGCGCTTATTGTTTCATGATTAACAACCACCACCACCCCACCCCACCCCGCTTTTTTTGACATATCGCACCCTGACTACATGCTTTGCTGTACAATTAAATTAGGCTAAGACATTATAATCCTGACTCGTTTTCAGAATAGTAGAAGTCATAATTTTTCTCCCCCCATTTCTGCGCCCCTGGATGGACGCAGCACCCTTAGCATTTGCCTGTATTGCCTATGCCATGGGCCGGCTCTGAGTCTACCAGCCAGGTATAGGGAAAATATATGATTTTCATCCGTGTTTAAAACACTAGCAACACAACCCTGTCATTACAAGGTTATGAAAATGAATTGAGAATTAATTTAATTTGCAAAAAAGTTAACATATAATAACAGTAAAAAATAGCAATGATAATTATGAACATATGCATTTTAAAGAGATACAACAATTAAGGAGCATATCAGGAACAGATAAAGAAGAGGATCCATCTGATTGTGAAGTGCAGCGCTGGTGGCTCAGTCTGCAACGAGAGAGAGAGACAGACAGACAGACAGACAGACAGACGGTAGGTGGGTCAGTAGGCTATATAGGTCCTATTTTCAGTAGCAGTATATATTTTTAGCAAGATCAATGCCATTTGGCCAAATACATACCAATATTAATGCGACGGATGGGCCTGCATCTTGGCACAGAGCTCTCCGATGTTTGGGGTAATTGAAGACAGTCTCAGCCTCAAATCTTTCTCAACATCTCCCAGTCTTTGCCGATGTTTAGTTTTAATTGCTGCCAAAGCGGAGAACCCAGCTTTGCACAGATAAGTTGTTGCGAAGGGCATCAAAACTCTCAAGGCCGGTTTTGCCAGGACTGTGTATGACGGCATCGACGCAGTCCAGAAATCCACAAGTGCCTTTCGCTTGAACTGCAACTGTAGCGCTCCATCTGTTGCAGTGGCGGCTGGTAGTCTTTCAAACAGGGGAGGCTGGACGGTTACGATATTTCCAGATTTTAAAAGAAAAAACATCAATTTTGCCCATACTCTTGCCTCTGATCTGGCTGATTGACCTTGGGGAGCCAAACATAGAACTGGGTGCCACACATTTCATTCAATGACACTTTCCCTATATTTTACTTATTTTGACTGAGAAATATTTTATTGACAATTTTGATAACCCTTCACTTTTAATCCAGGTCTGTAGTGTGAAATGTTCTCGGCTGTGCTTTTGTTTAAAAATGTTTTCCAAATTGTAGCTGTGTTTAATTCATATCCAGAGAAATATATATTCCAATATAATATACTCAGCATAAACATTTTAAATAGATTCTATATTTTTGGTCCATCCATGACATATTACTAAAGTAACCTATTTACTGTTGTTGATGTGGGTCACTTGCTGTTAGCCAATTCACTTTCTCGTACCAGGAGAGCTGAAAGGAACGAGTATTATTCCCTACCTTTTTCACCAAGTCAATTTGAGGCGTTGGTCTACCCTGCTCTTTAATTTTAATTTTTTCCTCGAAAGGAAGACTGGCAAATGGCTTCGCCAAAATTAAATCAGCAATGCTTGGCATCCGGGCGCAGCTTTCTTGCTAGCTGACTAGCCCCCTCAAGTTCAAGTTCAGTCACTCAAATAAACGACATTTCTGGAACTAAGATAGCAAACTTGACAACACTATATTTACACTTTATTTACAATGAAAATATATACAAACTAAAAAAAGCTGGTAGAAACCGTATGTAATGAATGAAATCGAAATGTAAGCTGATCTCTTACAATACGCCACAGCACTTGCGAATCCGCATGGGACTGAACTGAAACTCACCGCTGCCTGTCTATAGTTGAAACGAGCTGTCAATCAAAGAAAATATCCGGCCTCTTTCACCAATCACCAGTCTCCTTGCGGAAACTGCCATGTCCCTCCCATGTGAGGCTGGGAGTCCGTAGGCAGGCATTTTCGCAGTATTTGTCCAATAACCGTCTTGCATTTTGAGATTGAAAAGCGCATAGCTCCCAAATGCCATTGAAGTCCACTGAGACTGGGAGTCCGTGGGCGGGCGTTTTCGCAGTATTTGTCCAATAATCGTCTTGCATTTTGAGATTGAAAAGCGCATAGCTCCCAAATGCCATTGAAGTCCACTGAGGCTGCGCTGCATCGCGCTGTCACGAGGGGGAAAAACTCACGCACACATTAAAGTTATAAGGGAATGATTTCGCACTGTAGTGGGTTGAGCACATATATTTCTATGATTCTGGATCTGAAATAGCAATGTTATAAGGTCGGCTATAACATAAGCCTAGCGCAATTCATCCTACGTGATGTTCGTCATTTTTAGAGGAGGCTGAGCCTCCCTCGTTGTCTTAGAGCAATCGCTCTGTTGACAGTTCGATCAGCTGTTCCTGCTGGGGAAACGTCAGCTGTGGGACAGGTAGGGAAACTTCAAAGGGGTTGCGAATCCCGTCTCCCTCTCTTCTCTTCTCCTCACCAATTGCCCCCGATTCCTCCCTATCTGTTGGGGTTTCTCCTCCTTCATCCCTGATTTGTGGTGGCGCATTTAGTTTTGCCGATTTCAACTAGTTGAGCATCGCGAATGAATAAATGAATGAATGAATGAAGCCACAAACTACTGCAGAACCGTTACGGCATAGAAGAAGAGTTAAAAATCGCCATTACATTTTTTATCTTGCGCACCCCCTAGTGGCAGCTCGCGCACCCCCACCACACTTTGGGAAATCCTGCTCTAGGGTAACGGTAAAGACATTATGGGTAATGGTAAAGACAACAACTGGGCATTATTTTTTCATAATAATGAGATCTCTTCCTTTGTGACTTCATGAAATATGATTTATTTGTCTATTAAATATATTTACAGGGATTGTAACAAATTAGTGTACACAATTTTCTTTTAAATGTCTTTACTATCATCATCATATTTTCTGAGAATGGCCCATAAACACTGATCTAAGCCTGACGTACTGAAAAGTTTTTTCCCCATAAGACCCACTTCCCAGAGATCCCCTGAAAAAAAAAAAAGCCAAATTACTGACGATTATTAACTGGAAAATAAAATAAAGTAAACAAAACCACAGTCTTATAACACTACTGTATTATAAGACTGTGGTTTTGTTTACTTTATTTTATTTTCCAGTTAAGGAGGAGTTGTATAAGGCAGAGAATAATAATAATAATAATAATACAAACATAACCATTTATTATCAGTATAATGCTTTAACAAATCATTTGTCTACTGTATGTCCCTCCTGAAACAGGGATGCTTTCTGACCATCATAGCAAAGCAAACAAACAACATTTCAAATCACTTTCCAGGTATAATGATTATCAAAGCTGTTCGTAACTGTGAGATTTTACACCACATTTTCAGCCTAGTGTTTTTTTTTCCCCTTGTCAAAATTTTCAGCCTTTTTCCCCTTTCAGTTGGGAAACCTGAATAAATTTAAGCTCAAACATTTCAGTGGCATCTGTAATAAATACAGTTAAAGCTAGACTGCCTTTCAGATTTTTCAAGTGTAGGTCATAGAAAGAATTTTCCCCGACACCCAGTTATTTTTGTTTGGTGGACCGAAAGCTACTGAATTCGAATCACAGACTTCCAATTTCATTTGTTTGTTTTTTTTAAATTGAGCAATTAATGAATTTAAGGCCACATGGCCCTAAATTCGCTGCTATTTTTTCCTGCTTCACCATGACCCAATTCAAGATACTATGTCATGCATGATGTGGTGGGCTTTCCCTGTTCATGCAAGGCATTGTGGGATACAAATTTGAAACAGGAGAGAAAAATGGAGGACGTGGGTGTGCGAATAAAACGTGAAAGACCGACTACAGTAACAGAAAGCGAGAAGAAAAGATGTTATGTTGTGAAGGAAAGGAAACGCAGGATGAAACTAATAAATAATCGGCAGTCAGCGAGCACCTCGGTGTGATCAAAGGTAAACCTGCGCATGCGCACACGGACTTCCTCTGTCTGCTTGACTGCACAAAGTGAGTAATTTCATGCACATTATTTGCTTTAATCCCTCAAATTAAATAACTTCCCAGCCACAGAATGGCCTGATATTTGGTGAGATATTACAGAAATAAACATACATCACAATGACCAAATTTTACAGTAGAGGGCATTAAATTTCACCGATTTTATGAAATCGAAAGGTCGTCTCGCTTTAACTGATTACTTATACTTCTGTAATGATCGTTAAATTGGAGCCACATTGATCGACTTTATATAATATCAATGAACTTAAAAAATGACACATCAGCACATCTTTCAAGCTGAGAGGTCAAATAACCTGCACAACGTTCAATCGTTTTGGAATCACACATCGATTAGCTCGTCAGGCGTTTTTATTTTGTATAAGGGGAAAAAAGACTGCTGTTTTGGCATATTTTTGTGTTCTGTTGTTAAAATGTGGAGCTCTTGCATTTAAAATATATAAAGCTTGGCAGGTTTCATTTAAATATATACTTTTTTATATTTTCTATCACACTCATCCCCCCACTGCTATTCCTTCAAAAATCATTCTTTTACTTCACACCGCACAGTACAAATACCTCTGCTTTAAACCATTTGCGTGCCAACATGAACCAAATTCTTAGTTGTAGAGTTTCTTGTTATACAGCATTGTTTATGTTCCTAGCTGCTCTGAGAGCAGATTTCATAGCAGTCTCAATCCAGCCATGAGGCATGTCTGTATGTTCCCCAGCAAAATAAATCCTGTTCTCGTTCATGGCCAGAGCTTTAGCATAGTAAGATTGTTGATAAGGGGTGAAGATAGCAAAGGCTCCAAGGCTGTATGGATCCGACCCCCACTTCTTCACAACACCTCCAGTGCAGAGTTCCTGGATCTGCTCTCCGTGGATCTTCATCAAGTCGTTCAGCGCCAATGACTTCAGCTCATCATCGGATATTCCTTGGAAGAGCGTAGAGTCATCCGAGATGGTGTAGGAGGCCAGGAGGGCTCCTCCTTTCCCCTGGAAGCTATGGCTGGGGTAGTAGATGAAGCGTGAGGGCAAATCTGTAATGCTTCTGCCACCAAAAATGTTGTCGTCCTCCTCCCAGAACCTGCGGCTAAAGCTCAGCACAACCTTGGTGGAGCTGGAGTAGTGCACTGAGCGTAGGGCCTCCATCTTCAAGGATGTCAGCGGAGGCTGGAACTTGATGAAGAGAGTGGCTTTGGCTGTCGCTGTCACCAAGACATAGTCAAACGTTTGCTGGGTCAAAAAGGATGACTTGTGCTCTTGTTCATAAAACACAGTCACGTTGCGTTCTGTCTGACTGATGCTTTTGACTTTTGAGTTGAGGAGGACTGTGGCATTCAGGAGTTCGTAAAACTTGTTGATTAAATTATCAAAGCCACCCGAGATCTCATAATATCTGGAGAGAAAAAAAAACATAATATAAAAAAAATACTTAAATTTATACCCCTGTTGAATTCTTGAATCTGATTGGTCACAAGGTGTTGATTAATTTTCTATAACAGCAGCTCTGACAGTCATGCCAGTTGTAATTTAAATCACGGGTTTACAGTCATTCATTTGATCTAATACTTTATCATTTCTATAGCAATGGCTAATTTATCGGAGCTTGTACAGCAGACACTCAGGACATTCAATACATAATCTAAGTCTAATAATAAACGTGGTGTTACTTAAAGACATACTGTGTAACTGTTAATAATGGTCAGGAGATTATGGTAAGGAGGATGTTTATTTAACATTTATGGAAAGAGTCTCCAGTGTCAGCACTTTGTAATAGTCAGTAAGTTTCCCAACCACAGGAAAGTCTTCAGAACAGAGATGTTTTGTGCTTTCTGGTTTCTTGGTAACATGACAAGCTGCGTTTTTGTCTAAGGCTACAGTCACACTACAGCTTGCAATCCTTTACGATGGGTTTTCGATGAAAATTAGGCAGTTTTTGGGCTATCCAAAAGTTTTTGGACTGTGGCATGCACATCAAACAAGACAGAAACCTTAGCATCGACGTCTACCGGAAACCCACACACACAGACCAGTACTCTCACCACCCACCGGAACACAAATTGGGGGTCATTAGGACCTTACATCACAGGGCTCAGAACATTCCTACAACGGTAGAGGGAAAAGAGAAGGAGCAAAAACACATCAAGGAAGCACTTCAGAAGTGCGGGTATCCCAACTGGGCTTTGACCAAAAGTTGTGGTCACACAGCAGGCGAACACTTGACGATATTCGTTTGAGGAGATCTGGTGTTTTTCTGAGGAGGCATGATTGAGGGTTTTGTCTGGCAGGAGAATGATCGCCAATGCCTTGCTCAATAGATTTCAACCATGCATTACAGCATCAGTGCCAACCAATCAGCGACGATCACAAATGCGTCATCCAACCGTCACCAAACATTTGTTGAATATTCATGAACCCTTCGCCAAACCAATTACAAACCTCAGCGAAGGATCCCTGAATGGAAATACACTTTAAGTCTCGGGGAAGGTTAGGCTATGCCTCGCTGCTGTGTAGCCGAAGCCCCTGCAAGCATCGGGGATACGGATTCAAGACAAATACATCTCAAGAGGCTTGACGAAGGTTCCACGAGCTTCGGGAAGTATTCCCAAACCCATCTGTGAGTATTCGCTGATGATGGAAACATCGCCACCAAATTTCACAAATTTTTCGCGACATTTTTGGCCACTCACGAGGCAGAAACACAACAGAAAACAACTCATGAAGCTTGGAGAACATTCATCATGCATAGGACGATTGGTGGCGATGCGACCAATTTTTCATCGCCAAGTGTTCGCAAACCCATCGCGAGCTGTAGTGTGACCAGGGCCAAAATTCAAGAGGAAAAAAAGAGAGGCTGGTGAGGGAACAGCTGTTTATCGCTTCTGTAGTCTAAGTGATAACAGGAACTTGTTTCAACATTAAACTATCATCTAAGTCAGGGCTTTACATTAACTTTTTTGCTCACCAGCCACTGTGGCTAGTGGTTTTCCCGAGTCACTAGCCATTCAGCCTTTTCACTAGCCACAATTTTGTTGCCAGGAAATCACAGTTTTTTCTTCACCATGATACGTTAAAGTTCGGAAGATCTAGACTTAATTATGAATGGCAGCGTATAATGTATCTCTACAGTCATGGCTGTAACTACCATTGAGGACACCGAGGTCATGTCCTCGGTATTTTTTTCAGAAATTTAAAATTGGTCTACGCTGAATTCAAGCAGTGATCAATGTAAAACGCAGCGTCCACATCCACATGTCATCTGTATTTCCCCCCAATAAAATTCACATTTGTCTAATGTCATCTGAAATCTCTCAGCCTCTATCTCTATCGTTGCCGTGTCTAACGCAGCGTCACGCGACGTAGCCTATACTAGTGTCGGCCGGGAAAGTTGGGTTTTGGATAAAACAGGCAGGGTGTAGTCTACGCTCTATCACATATGCCTACCTAACCTAACGTAGGCTAATAGTCACATAGCATTATAGAGCTTTACCTGAGTGCAAAATGAAAACGTTGCAACAAACTAAATTAAGGTTTGGACAGCCAACAGAAGAGCAGGGAAAGAGAAGGACGGAAGGTGAGAAAATATTGTCAGTGCAGTGGCAGACCGTTCAGCGGTGTCGTGCCAACTTTCCAAGGGAAAACGTTTCATTGTCATTGCCTATTACATTTTAGTTAGCATTTCGAGAAACATTCAAAACTACGTTGTCACAGGCAGCCCTGTGCAGGGCTGACTAAACGGGCTTGTTTGAGTAACTCTCTCTCTTTCTCTCATAACTCTCTTTTTCTCTCTCACTCACTCACACACACACACACACACACACACACACACACACACACACACACACACACACAGATAATACACTCTAATACATAGTCTTCACACAGAACTAATAGTCCTATATTCTAATGTAATTTAAGATAATGAAATGTAAATAATGCCAATACTTCAGGTAGCTGAGCAATACACTCAGTTCAGTTTTGACTTTTATGTCAGACAAAACTCCACAGTTATGATGGCACAGTTTTAGAATTGTTGAAGTAAATGTGTTATGCGCCAAACTTACATTACAGGCAATGGTGAGAACACTCTGTTTCAGAGAATGCATGCAAATGGATCTCAATTCAAGACAGCCAGATAGACTGATGCCTTTACATTACTGCTCAGAATGTCTCTACACATACAGACACCCACAAATAACACACAAACTCTCAGTCTCTCTCTCTCTCTCTCTCTCTCTCTCTCTCTCTCTCTCTCTCTCTCTCTCACACACACACACACTCACACTATTATTATAAGGTGTAATACTAAAGCTTACAATTCAGCAGTTCACACCCTTTCTGTCATGTGTATGCTGCAATGTAAATAATGCCAATACTTTAGGTTACTGGTATTTTAGGTATGTATACTCAGTTCAAGAGTTCACTACCTTTCTACTTTTATGTCAGATAAAACACCACAGTTATGGAGCCACAGTTGTAGAATTGTTAAAATAAATGTGTCCACCACCAAATCTATCCTTGGTTTGTTATTTATTTATTTAAGTTGTGCCGGGGGGGGGGCCCTTCGGTGCTGTCAGCCATGCTTGACCTCGGTATTTGAAAAATCCTGGTTACTGCCCTGTCTACAGTAGCACTCAAGTATTCAGTGCTGTAAGGTAGCTCCCTATATGAAAACATGCAACCAATTCAGACAAAAATATAAACAGAGTATTCTGTTTATTGAACTCAAATTCAAGCCCCTTACAATATGAAATATTGTATAATATGAAAAATAACATTCAGTACAACTGAACTGATTCTAATATTAGAAGTCCAATTCAAAACATTTATCATTGAACAACATTTGATGTTTTGATATGCAAATATTGTGTATTATCAAGTATGTATATTATGTATTATCTGTTAATAGTGTGTGTGTGTGTATGTGAACATGTGTAGAGAGAGACATTAAATGTCCTCATTACATTCATCACCAGATGAGTCTGAATAGTCCATGACAGTGGTGGCTGGTAGTCTTTCAAACAGGGGAGGCTGGTTGGTTACAATATTTCCAGATTTTAAAAGAAAAAAGAAAAAACATCAGTTTTGCCCATACTCTTGCCTCTGATCTGGCTGATTGTTGGCAGGGTCACAAACTGTGAAATAACAGGTTCTTTTGGCCCATTAGCCTACTGTCCAATATACATGATGGTGGTGTTGGGGGGGGTATATTTTAACATTTTATATTTTAAAATTGTGGCATGTTGTTTAAAAATTGATCATTATTGAAAGCAGCTCTTTGTCAGGAACCTCAGCAGTAACAGCAGAGTGTTCTGGAATAGGCACAAGCACTGACCTTGGGGAGCCAAACATAGAGCTGGGTGCCACACATTTCATTCAATGACACTTTCCGTATATTTTACTTATTTTGACTGAGAAATATTTTATTGACAATTTTGATAACCCTTCACTTTTAATCCAGGTCTGTAGTGTGAAATGTTCTCGGCTGTGTTTTTGTTTAAAAATGTTTTCCAAATTGTAGCTGTGTTTAATTCATATCCAGAGAAATATATATTCCAATATAATATACTCAGCATAAACATTTTAAATAGATTCTATATTTTTGGTCCATCCATGACATGTTACTAAAGTAGCCTATTTACTGTTGTTGATGTGGGTCACTTGCTGTTAGCCAATTCACTTTCTCGTACCAGGAGAGCTGAAAGGAACGAATATTATTCCCTACCTTTTTCACCAAGTCAGTTTGAGGCATTGGTCTACCCTGCTCTTTAATTTTAATTTTTTCCTCGAAAGGAAGACTGGCAAATGGCTTCGCCAAAATTAAATCAGCAATGCTTGGCATCCGGGCGCAGCTTTCTTGCTAGCTGACTAGCCCCTTCAAGTTCAAGTTCAGTCACTCAAATAAACGAAATTTCTGGAATTAAGATAGCAAACTTGACAACACTATATTTACACTTTATTTACAATGAAAATATATACAAACTAAAAAAGCTGGTAGAAACCGTATGTAATGAATGAAATCGAAATGTAAGCTGATCTCTTACAATACACCACACCACTTGCGAATCCGCATGGGACTGAACTGAAATTCACCGCTGCCTGTCTATATTTGAAACAAGCTGTCAATCAAAGAAAATATCTGGCTGCTTTCACCAATCACCAGTCTCCTCGTGGAAACTGCCATGTCCCTCCCACTGTGAGGCTGGGAGTCCATGGGCGGGCGTTTTCGCAGTATTTGTCCAATAATTGTCTTGCATTTTGAGATTGAAAAGCGCAGAGCTCCCAAATGCCATTGAAGTGCACTGAGGCTGGGCTGCATTGTGCTGTCACGAGGGGGAAAAACTCACGCACACATAAGGCGAACTGGGGAAAGTTATAATGGAATGATTTCGCACTGTGGTTGGGTTGAGCACATACATTTCTATGATTCTGGATCTGAAATAGCAATGTTATAAGGTCAGCTATAACATAAGCCGAGCGCAATTCATCCTACATGATGTTCGTCATTTTTAGAGGAGGCTGAGCCTCCCTCGTTGTCTTAGAGCAATCGCCCGTGGTCCATGAAAAATGGTCTTTGTGACCTGAGGCTTCCAGCAGGCCGTAAGTTGATAAGTTGAGTGGAAAGTTTCATCTTCTGTTTGCCTTGGATAACTTTGCCTAAAACATGGTGCTGTATACTGGTTTTTTTTTTTTTTTCCCAGAATTTTTTTGTGTGTAGGTGTAATGGATGCCAGATTGTTAATGTATCTTTGTTCCGTAGGCTACATGGTTAGGGTATCTTTTGTCCTCATTGCTTGGGCCAGATCAAACCATTAAACAAGCTTAAATTGTTCTTACTCTTGCCACATACATGATTTTTTTTCCAAAAGTGATGATATTCAGTTCAAACACCATTAAAAGTAATTTCAGGAATAGATCTCTTGTGTGATGTGTAATTCACCCCTCTCATTTAAATATGTTGAAAAGTTTTCAGTGCGTGCTTTGCGCATCATGGACCTCGATGATTTTAAAATGCTGCTCCGGCCCTGATCATCTCTGCCCCTTTTTCCCTGAGCACCAGGGTTTGAAACTCCAGCTATATGCCACCACATAGTGCGCTTGTCAGTCGTCAGCAACTTTGTTGCTTCGTTCATTAACCGCAGGTTACCGTATCACTGATTTTATCTGAGACGTTAACGAACGGGGTGGCACGGTGGTGTAGTGGTTAGCGCTGTCACCTCACAGCAAGAAGGTCCGGGTTCGAGCCCCATGGCCAGCGAGGGCCTTTCTGCGCGGAGTGTGTATGTTCTCCCCGTGTCCGCGTGGGTTTCCTCCGGGTGCTTCGGTTTCCCCCACAGTCCAAAGACATGCAGGTTAGGTTAACTGGTGACTCTAAATTGACCGTAGGTGTGAATGTGAGTGTGAATGGTTGTCTGTGTCTATGTGTCAGCCCTGTGATGACCTGGTGACTTGTCCAGGGTGTACCCCGCCTTTCGCCCGTAGTCAGCTGGGATAGGCTCTAGCTTGCCTGCGACCCTGTAGAACAGGATAAAGTGGCTTGAGATAATGAGATGAGAATGAGACGTTAGCGAACGTCCTAAACAATTCTAACATGTTGTGTCAGAATGTTTATGCAGGTGCTCATGGGAGTTGTAGGCGCATAATATTACATTGCAATGCGTTTATTATATCAGATGCCTTCAGAGAAAACTACAATTAAAATATATTGTCATACCACAGAATAAACCACCCGCCAAAGTGGCTAGTGGGACTAAAGTCATTACCCGCCAAAGCCGAATTTTACCCGCATTTGGCGGGTGGGCGGGTGCTAATGTAAAGCCCTGATCTAAGTATAAAAAATATGTATCATTTTAATCATTGACAAATCACTGTAGTATAAGAGGAATAAAACCCTTAGGGACATGCTGTTAAAGGAAAATAATCAACTTCGGGGTTGTAACAATACTGTAAATCTGCTTTGCAACATTGATGGTTTTTCCTAAAATAGCAACCCTCACCATGTTTTATTCTTTACATCTCAGTTACATTAGTTATCGCTAACATAGTATGGACTCACCTTCTCATTTATAGAGTTTTCTGTATTTTGACTCTTTTCTACATTGTAGAACAATACTGAAGACATCAAAACTATGAAATAACATCTGGAACATACACTCACTGGCCACTTTATTAGGAACACCCATCCACCTGCTGTTTGATGCAGTTCTCTAATCAGCCGATCCCTTGACAGCAGTACGATGCATCAAATCATGCAGATACAAATCAAGAGCTTCAGTTAATGTTCACAATGTTCAAACATCAGAACGGGAAAAATTGCGATCTCAAAGCGTGACTTTCTTTCACTGTGGCATGGGTGTTGGTTTGAGCCAGATGGACTGGTTTGAGTATTTCAGAACCTGCTGATCTCCTGGGGTTTTCACACACAACAGTCTGTAGAGTTTACACAGAATGGTGCGAAAAACAAAAAACATTCAGTGAGTGAGCAACAGTTCTGTGGGTGGAAACAAATGCCTTGTTGATAAGAGAACTCAGAGGAAAATGGCAGATTGGTTCGAGCTTTTTGGCCAGGAAGGAGAGAGTAAGTCTTGACAACCATAGGAATCTCATCTCATTATCTGTAGCCGCTTTATCCTGTTCTACAGGGTCGCAGGCAAGCTGGAGCCTATCCCAGCTGACTACGGGTGAAAGGCGGGGTACACCCTGGACAAGTCGCCAGGTCATCACAGGGCTGACACACAGACACAGACAACCATTCACACCTACGGTCAATTTAGAGTCACCAGTTAACCTAACCTGCATGTCTTTGGACTGTGGGGGAAACCGGAGCACCCGGAGGAAACCCACACGGACACGGGGAGAACATGCAAACTCCGCACAGAAAGGGCCTCACCGGCCACGGGACTCAAACCTGGACCTTCTTGCTGTGAGGCGACAGCGCTAACCACTACACCACCGTGCCGCCCTGTCCATAAGAATTAAAAAAAAAAAACCTGAAACGCAACTGAGAAGTAATATGCATGTCCTGGGCACCCTGATTAGCGATTTGTCCACCTCTGCTGCACATTTTATTAAGATATACTTACGTCGTATCATCATTTATATCAGACTGCAGGTACAGACTTTCCATGAGAGAAATGTAGTAGAAGCTGTTCTCATTAAGGATGTCTCCAATCATGCACAAGGCTCCTTTACTCATGTTAACATCTTTCACCAAATACTCCTGTTCAATTAAACACACGTTTGTTCATAACCAAACTAATTAGGTTTAACTTAAGCTTGAATAATTCAGGTTATAGGTTCATTACCTTAAGGGAGTATGAATCATACTTGGCTATCATTGCATTGCAGCCATTTAATTTCACATATTCTCGTATCTAGAAAACAATGAAAATTGTTTTCAGTCAAGATAATGAAACGTAAAAAAAAAAAGGTTAATATCTGCTCCTTCTTACTGACCTTCGACAAGGATTCGCTGAAAAGTTCACTGGCCGATTTTCCTTTCTCCTCCTCTCTTAAGGGGTAGTTTAACACATCAGGATTCTGTTTCACTTTGTAAGTTTTGTGAAGGAGCCCATTGATGAAATAGTAAGTATTTATGTCTTCTTCGATGAATTTGTTCAGTTTCAGACCCAGCTTTAATGTGAAATTCCTGAGAATCCTGGAAACAGAAAGAACGTATGCATTATAATGACCTGAAATACCTGTAAACCAACAATTCTCAAAGTGAAGCAGAGACTTTAAAGGTGTTTTTGCCTCGCCCAGGATGGAGTCCACCAGGGGCGAGATATTGGTTTTGGTGGGGTTTCTTTTTTTTTGTTGTTGTTTCTTTGTTTTTTTGTTAGCAACATTACAAGAAAATGGCTGGACCAATTTTCATGAAACTTTCAGGATAGATGGGCATTGGTCTCAAATAGAACCTCCAACATTTTGAGGGTCTTCCGGTCAAGGTCACCAAAAAGGTGAAAATTAGGGTTTTTTTGCGATATCTTCCTTCATCCATCCATTATCTGTAGCCACTTATCCTGTTCTACAGGGTCGCAGGCAAGCTGGAGCCTATCCCAGCTGACTATGGGCGAGAGGCAGGGTACACCCTGGACAAGTCACCAGGTCATCACAGGGCTGACACAGAGACAAACAACCATTCACACTCACAGTCAATTTAGAGCCACCAATTAGCCTAACCTGCATGCCTTTGGACTGTGGGGGAAACCAGAGCACCCGGAGGAAACCCACGCAGACACGGGTTGCAAATTCCACACAGAAAGCCCCTTGTCAGCCGCTGGGCTCGAACCCAGGACCTTCTTGCTGTGAGGCGACTGTGCTAACCACTACACCACCGTGCCGCCCTAGCTTCCTTCATATTCATCCCATTAACTTCAAACCAAATCCAAAATGTTCATATTTCAATTCTGCTTCCATTGATATGCTACATGATGGGGTATCTCTCATAGTTTTCTTATTGGTTGGGGGTCAAATATCAGGGGTCAAGGTCACGGGTTTTCATTTATATGCTATTTCCCGCTCATAACTGGGAAACGGTTCAAGATAGAGAAATACTTAATATTATCAACATATAGGAAGTCCCATATGGGCTTTCAGTTGCCACCATGATCTTTGACCTTGAATGACTCTGAAATGTCAAACTCAAGGTCATGGATGTTCATAGGACTATAACCTGACAGCTGATGATTGAGAAATATTACCATTATCAACATATAGGTAGTCCCATATGAGCTTTCATTTAGCACCATGAATCTTAACCTTGAGTGACCTTGAAATGTCAAACGGAAGGTCACAGATTCACCTTGTAAGGTGAATAGGCCAGACTGCCGGGCGAGGTTTGTTTTGCCTGGCAACACTTGTTAGCGTTGTAGTACTTGAGACCAGTCTTGGTCAAAAAGACCATTTTTTGAAGATCTTGTCTCGGAATTGACTGCATTTTTACTTGGTCTTGTCTTGGTCTTAGACATAGAGGACTCTGGATTTTATTTCAAGACTGGTCAAAACCACAACTGTGAGGATTTCACTAAATTGCCTATACATTGTGTGATTTATTTGTTAACATCATTATTGTGATTGGATGAAAAACTTCCTGCTTCAAATGCAACCAATAACGTGACTCATTGCTAAATCAAAAGTTTTGTTACCATTAATGGCCGTCACCCTTCCCCACTCCCCTTCACATCCACTGGTCTGGTCCTGGTCTTGACTTGGTCTCACCCTCCCTTGGTCACTACATGGAGGAGTTCCTTTCCCATGCTTACAACTCCACCACTTTTCTTGGTCAGGTATCCAACTCACTAGCACACATGCTGGTCGTATTGCACTCTTTGCTCACCATGCCATCATCAGACCCATTAGTAACAGAAGTCCTTGAGCTTGGATTGCTTGCTGTGGGTGTCATTGCCAGCTAGTGTGGCATTGCCTTGAGCATCTTAGTGCAAGCCCGCCAGCAGATGTGGCTGGCCTAATCCCTCTGCCTGAAGCATGCAGAAACAACTTAAGATATCTGCTGGCACCTGAGCAAATTTTTGGGCCAGCAGTGCAAGAGGCCCTTGATTGATGTGCATCAGTTACAGAGTCTTGTTCCCTCCATGAAGGCACAGCACTCACTTTGAGAACACCCTCTAACTTTCCTGCTTCCCATTTCAGACCTCTCGGGCCACTCCTAGGCCTATCTATCAGCCTCAATGTCAGAGCCTTTATCCTCCACTCACCACATGGCATGCTGGCCCACTGTTGTTGACCCCCAGCCCCCTTACACAGAAAAGCACAGACAGGACCACTGACTGTTCAGGTCTGGTGGTGGGTCTTTTCACAGATGGTCAAGTGGCCCCCACTGCACTCATGGGTGAGATATACATTGATCCACAACCCAAAGCAGGCAGAAGCCTTGATGAGAGAAATTTAAAAATTACTGCACAAAGGTGCCATAGATATGGTGGACCCTGTGGTCCATCCTGGGGGATTATTTTCAGTTTATTTTCTAGTCCCAAAAAAAGAAGGTGGGTTCAGTCTGATTTTGGATTTAAGACATTTGAATCAGTTTCTAAAAGCCCTTCCCTTCTGGATGTTGCACACAATGGAGGTGCTGCAAGTGGCCACAAGTCAAGATTGGTTTGAGACCATAAATTTGGAGGATACCTATTTTCATACCCCAATACTGCAGAACACAGAAGGTTCCTTCATTTTTTGTTAATGGGAAAGACTTATCAGTTCAGAGTTCCTCCCTTCGGCCATTCCTTGGCGCCAAGGGTCTTCTCAAAATGTGTTCAGGTTGTGTTGGAGCCACTTCAGAAAGAGTGTATAAGGATACTCCCATACTTGGATGACTGGCTTGTTTGTGCAACGTCTCCTGAACAAGCCATCGAACATGCCCACTGGTTGCTACAGCATATAACTGCTTTGCGGTTCAGAGTGAATCAACAGATATTTCCAGTCACACCATCCTGATTTTGAGACACTCATCAACATGAAATCACATCCTATGGTTTCCTATTGATCTGCACAGGCTATGATTTCAGCTCTGTTCTTGTTACTTCTTCTGATGAGGCATATGTGTTTAATAGTTGTGCCTTTTTCATTTTGAGTGTACACTTTTTGTTATTTAATATTTGTTTCAATGTTTGTTGTGGCTACTGCCTCATAGAGGCTGTAGCCACTATGTCATCCTGTTGTAAGAATGGGTGTAACAATAGCACACTGCGCATGCGCATACAGGGGTTCCGATTAAAATGGCCAGTGAGTGTATACAATTCGGTTCACCATTCGAAATAAATGGACTAGACTAAAGAGATCGCTTTCAGACATGTTTATGCTTATTACCGAGGGAAAGTGTGTTCCTATTTTAAAATATACTCTAGGTCGTCCCCCTTTCCTCGCCTTCTTCAACCAGTGGTCCCATGTGTGATGTAGATGTGATGCACTTCTGAGTTGTGACTGGAAGTTGTCAAAAAGAGTATTGAGACCACTGAGCTCTAGCGCCGGGCCTTTTCCGGGAAATAAGAGTTTGGGTCATGGTGACAGTGTGTGCATGTCAGCCTCGGTTCAGAGGTTTCACTTTCGAAAACTGTAAGAGGTAAGAGTAGAATAATCCAACCCCGATTCCAAAAAAGTTGGGACAAAGTACAAATTGTAAATAAAAACGGAATCCAATAATTTACAAATCTCAAAAACTGATATTGTATTCACAGTAGAACATAAACATATCAAATGTCGAAAGTGAGACATTTTGAAATTTCATGCCAAATATTGGCTCATTTGAAATTTCATGACAGCAACACATCTCAAAAAAGTTGGGACAGGGGCAATAAGAGGCTGGAAAAGTTAAAGGTACAAAAAAGGAACAGCTGGAGGACCAAACTGCAACTCATTAGGTCAATTGGCAATAGGTCATTAACATGACTGGGTATAAAAAGAGCATCTTGGAGTGGCAGCGGCTCTCAGAAGTAAAGATGGGAAGAGGATCACCAATCCCCCTAATTCTGCGCCAACGAATAGTGGAGCAATATCAGAAAGGAGTTCGACAGTGTAAAATTGCAGAGTTTGAACATATCATCATCTACAGTGCATAATATCATCAAAAGGTTCAGAGAATCTGGAAGAATCTCTGTGCGTAAGGGTCAAGGCCAGAAAATCATACTGGGTGCCCGTGATCTTCAGGCCCTTAGATGGCACTGCATCACATACAGGCATGCTTCTGTATTGGAAATCACAAAATGGGCTCAGGAATATTTCCAGAGAACATTATCTGTGAACACAATTCACCGTGCCATCCGCCGTTGCCAGCTAAAACTCTATAGTTCAAAGAAGAAGCCGTATCTAAACATGATCCAGAAGCGCAGACGTCTTCTCTGGGCCAAGGCTCATTTAAAATGGACTGTGGCAAAGTGGAAAACTGTTCTGTGGTCAGACGAATCAAAATTTGAAGTTCTTTTTGGAAATCAGGGACGCCGTGTCATTCGGACTAAGGAGGAGAAGGACGACCCAAGTTGTTATCGGCGCTCAGTTCAGAAGCCTGCATCTCTGATGGTATGGGGTTGCATTAGTGCGTGTGGCATGGGCAGCTTACACATCTGGAAAGACACCATCAATGCTGAAAGGTATATCCAGGTTCTAGAGCAACATATGCTCCCATCCAGACGACGTCTCTTTCAGGGAAGACCTTGCATTTTCCAACATGACAATGCCAAACCACATACTGCATCAATTACAGCATCATGCCTGCGTAGAAGAAGGGTCCGGGTACTGAACTGGCCAGCCTGCAGTCCAGATCTTTCACCCATAGAAAACATTTGGCGCATCATAAAACGGATGATACGGCAAAAAAGACCTAAGACAGTTGAGCAACTAGAATCCTACATTAGACAAGAATGGGTTAACATTCCTATCCCTAAACTTGAGCAACTTGTCTCCTCAGTCCCCAGACGTTTACAGACTGTTGTAAAGAGAAAAGGGGATGTCTCACAGTGGTAAACATGGCCTTGTCCCAACTTTTTTGAGATTTGGTGTTGTCATGAAATTTAAAATCACCTAATTTTTCTCTTTAAATGATACATTTTCTCACTTTAAACATTTGATATGTCATCTATGTTCTATTCTGAATAAAATATGGAATTTTGAAACTTCCACATCATTGCATTCCGTTTTTATTTGCAATTTGTACTTTGTCCCAACTTTTTTGGAATCGGGGTTGTATAAAGTACAGACACTTGGTATATTTTACTTCTGTGATTTTTAAATTGTTCATTTTTGGATTACACTTCATTTTTGTGGCTACTGCCTTATAGAGTAAATATATATGCTATATTTGCTGTATGCTATATTTACTGTATGGACATGGAATCAGAAAACAATTTTATTTATAAGCAGTAACCACATGAACCCATAGGAGACCGATTTTTTTTTTTTTTTTTTTTTGTTAGTGTAGGTAAATTGCACTTACTCAGGATTGTGTACGCATTTATAGAGTGGCCCATTTTCTCATTAATGTCATGTGAACAATTAATTTTGCACTTGATTAAGCATGTGCACTGCATTTAATAAAATTATAATTTCCACTGTATACTTATAAGGTAGGGGGTGGCACGGTGGTGTAGTGGTTAGCGCTGTTGCCTCACAGCAAGAAGGTCCGGGTTCGAGCCCCGTGGCCGCCGAGGTCCTTTCTGTGCGGAGTTTGCATGGTCTCCCCGTGTCCGCGTGGGTTTCCTCCGGGTGCTCCGGTTTCCCCCACAGTCCAAAGACATGCAGGTTAGGTTAACTGGTGACTCTAAATTGACCGTAGGTGTGAGTGTGAATGGTTGTCTGTGTCTATGTGTCAGCCCTGTGATGACCTGGCGACTTGTCCAGGGTGTACCCCGCCTTTCGCCCGTAGTCAGCTGGGATAGGCTCCAGCTTGCCTGCGACCCTGTAGAACAGGATAAAGCAGCTAGAGATAATGAGATGAGATGAGACTTATAAGGTACAACCTTAACAATTCAATATGTATGGTGATTTATTTCCTCTAATATGAGGTAGTAAATAATTATTATCCATTTTATTAGGCTTATGCAACAGATAATTCTCAGTAGTATTAAGAAGATTATTATTCATAATTAAGATGCATTTTTTTTTTACTTCCATATGATAAACCACTTAAATTTAGTGTGGGATCACGACTTGATGTCCGACATAAAAAGTGAGTCCTGAAGCAAAACCAGTTGAGAATCACTGATTTAACAGATAATGTGTAGAATAGAATGGATTCTGATCCAGACAAAAATTTACTGCAGGGCTTGTGGTATGGAACTTTAACTCACCAGTGGAAGTTTGGGATCCTCATGGCACCAAATTCTGCATACCAGCCCTCTTTATCCCTGTATGTATGAATTCTTCCACCTATTCGATTACTTGCTTCTATGATTGTAACCTAATGAACCATTAAATAATTATTCAGTTAACATTCATGTGAACACTGTTGTTAAATCCAAACACAAATTCAGATAAATACAGCTTGTAGTACAGATAAACATAAGAGCTATAATAATATTTTCTAATTGATGATAGATATTCATGAGCTGGTTATGTGTATTAGAGCAGGAAAATCAAAAATCAATATGGAGCGTAAAGATGGAGATCAAAAAACAATGGCAAAAATGTTCCCCCAGGAATTCCATTCAAAATAACACTCACTTTCACTTGCAAAATGAGAATAATTTTTAAAGCTAGACTGCCTTTCAGATTGTTCAGGTGTAGGTCATAAAAAGAATTTTCCCCGACACCCAGTTATTTTTGTTTAGTGGACTGAAAGCTACTGAATTCGAATCACAGACTTCCAATTTTATTATTTAAAAAAAAAAAAATAGAATAATTAATGAATTTAGGGCCACGTATTACAGAAATGAACATATACAGTGATGCTTGAAAGTTTGTGAACCCTTTAGAATTTTTTATATTTCTGCATAAATATTACCTAAAACATCATCAGATTTTCACACAAGTCCTAAAAGTAGATAAAAAGAACCCAGTTAAAGAAATGAGACAAAAATATAATACTTGGTCATTTATTTATTGAGGAAAATGATCCAATATTACATATCTGTGAGTGGCAAAAGTATGTGAACCTCTAGGTTTAGCAGTTAATTTGAAGGTGAAATTAGAGTCAGGTGTTTTCAATCAATGGGATGACAATCAGGTGTGAGTGGGCACCCTGTTTTATTTAAAGAACAGGGATCTATCAAAGTCTGATCTTCACAACACGTTTGTGGAAGTGTATCATGGCACGAACAAAGGAGATTTCTGAGGACCTCAGAAAAAATGTTTTGTGGATGGATGAGACCAAAATGGAACTTTTTGGTTTAAATGAGAAGTGTTATGTTTGGAGAAAGGAAAACACTGCATTCCAGCATAAAAACCTTATCCCATCTGTGAAACATGGTGGTGGTAGTATCATGGTTCGGGCCTGTTTTGCTGCATCTGGGCCAGGACGGCTTGCCATCATTGATGGAACAATGAATTCTGAATTATACCAGCGAATTCTAAAGGAAAATGTCAGGACATCTGTCCATGAACTGAATCTCAAGAGAAGGTGGGTCATGCAGCAAGACAACGACCCTAAGCACACAAGTCATTCTACCAAAGAATGGTTAAAGAAGAATAAAGTGAATGTTTTGGAATGGCCAAGTCAAAGTCCTGACCTTAATCCAAAGGAAATGTTGTGGAAGGACCTGAAGCGAGCAGTTCATGTGAGGAAACCCACCAACATCCCAGAGTTGAAGCTGTTCTGTACGGAGGAATGGGCTAAAATTCCTCCAAGCCGGTGTGCAGGACTGATCAACAGTTACCGGAAACGTTTAGTTACAGTTATTGCTGCACAAGGGGGTCACACCAGATACTGAAAGCAAAGGTTCACATACTTTTGCCACTCACAGATATGTAATATTGGATCATTTTCCTCAATAAATAAATAACCAAGTATAATATTTTTGTCTCATTTGTTTAACTGGGTTCTCTTTATCTACTTTTAGGACTTGTGTGAAAATCTGATGATGTTTTAGGTCATATTTATGCAGAAATATAGAAAATTCTAAAGGGTTCACAAACTTTCAAGCACCACTGTATCACAATGGCCACATTTCAGAGGGAACTAAATTCCACCAGTTTTATGAAATCGAAAGGCCGTTTAGCTTTCATTCCTTGTGTTGTGCTTTTTTAATTTAAGTTTCTATAAGTTTGTGGCAGTGGGGGTGTGGCCAAGCAGCAGTCTGTGAATGGAGGGCGGGGTCGGGGAAGGTAAGTGGCTATGTCATTACACCTGATGTCAATTTGTGTGTGTGTGTTTGTTGCAGGGATGGAGTGTAAGGGGGGGAGAGGAGAGAAGAATGTCTCCCCGACCACAGCACTTGTGTGAGTGAGTGAGCGAATGAGTGTGTGAAAGAAAGAAAGAGAAAGAAAGAAAGAAAGAAAGCTGAAAAGCTCAATAAAAGTGCGTGTGTGTAAACACGAACTCTTGCCTGCCGTGCTTCTGTGCTCCACCCTCATCGGGGATTACTACATTGGTGCTGAAACCCGGGACGCACAGAAGGGAACCGCCCCATGGTGGTCCTCCCCATTCAAAGAGCTCATCCTTGCCCTCGCTACTGCCCAGCAGAACCACCATCAAGAGCTGATCACCCTCCGGAAGGAGCAGCAGCAGCAGCACTTTGAAGCCTTGATGCTGGCCCAGCAGGAAGATCACCAGGCTTTCCGGCACCGGCTCACGTCAGCAGGGCCGCCGGCTGCCGCTGCCGCCACCCTCATGAAGATGGGACCGCAGGATGATCCGGAAGCGTTCCTCGCTCTCTTTGAGCAAACAGCCGAGGCGTGGGGGTGGCCGCTGGAGCAGCGCGCGGCGCGCCTCCTCCCGGTCCTAACTGGCGAGGCGCAGCTCGCAGCGCAGCAGCTCCCTGCTGACAGCCGGCTGGTCTATGCAGACCTGAGGAAAGCCATCCTGCAGCAGCTTGGCCGCTCCCCAGAGCAACACAGTCAGCGCTTCCGGACACTGACACTGGAGGAGGTTGGCTGGCTGTTTGCATTTGGCCAGCAACTCCGGGATGCCTGCCAGCGGTGGCTGAGGGCGGAAGACCGCGACGCTGAGGAGATCATCGATCTGGTGGCACTGGAGCAGTTTATCTCTCAACTTCCGGAAGGAACGGTGGAATGGGTCCAGTATCACCACCCGGCTTTGCTGGAACAAGCCATCGAGCTGGCGGAGGACCATCTGGAGGCAGCTCTGACGGCAGACAGACGAGGCACCTCCCCTCGCTTCTCTTCTCTCTCTCCTGTCTCTGGTCCCCCTCCCCACCCCACCCCGTTCCCCTGCCACGAAGGCGGTGGCTGGCTCCTCCCCAGCCGGCCCATCACACCCATGGTGTCCTCCCATCTCCCTCTTCTGTGTCTGTGTTGTCTCCCCCTCAGGTGAGTGACACCCATAACACCAGTGCAGAGGGAAAGCCTGGGTCGGTGTGCTGGCGCAGCAGGGGATCGGAGCGACTCCTGAATCACAGTCCCGCAAGGGAGGTGGGGGCTGTCATCCGGATCCCCGACGCGCCAGAAACTGCCCCCGATCGGGCCGGAGCGTATCGCGTACCGGTGAGTATTCAAGGGGATACATATCACGCTTTGGTGGATTCCGGTTGCAATCAGACCTCAATTCACCAACGCCTGGTGCAAGGTGAGGCATTGGGGGGAGCACAAGCGGTGAAAGTGTTGTGTGCGCACGGGGATGTTCACCATTACCCTCTAGTGGCTGTCCATATTCTATTCTGGGGCCAAACGCATAAGATGAAGGCGGCGGTTAATCCTCGTCTTACCCACTCGTTGATCTTGGGTACTGATTGGCTGGGATTTAAAAAATTAATGGAGTATTTAACATGCAGTGGGTCCTGCCCTAGTAGGTCACGGGAAGATCCTGGTGTGGCATTGGCTGGAGAAGCTGTCACAGAGCCATCCACGTCACCTCCGCGTCAGAGTGAGGAGCACCCCGCTCCTCCTCCCTCTCTCGGGGATTCTCTTGGGGATTTCCCATTAGAGCAGTCGCAAGACGAGACTCTGCGGCATGCGTTTGACCAAGTGAGAGTAATCGATGGTCAAACTCTTCAGCCAAGCGTGGCACCAACCTTCCCCTATTTTGCCATTATTAAAGATAGATTGTACCAAGTGACGAAGGACACTCAAACCAAGGAACGAGTAACCCAGTTGTTAATCCCAAAGAGCCGTAGGGAACTCGTATTCCATGCGGCTCACTTTAATCCCATGGGTGGACACTTGGGGCAAGACAAAACACTAGCCCGAAAAATGGCCCGGTTCTATTGGCCTGGGATTCACGGGGATGTCCGTCGGTGGTGTGCGGCATGCCGTGAATACCAATTAGTAAATCTTGCGGCCACTCCAAAAGCGCCGTTGCGCCCTCTTCCTCTAATCGAGACCCCGTTTGAGCGAATTGGGATGGATCTCGTCGGGCCATTAGATAGGTCAGCACGGGGATATCACTTTATTTTAGTTCTGGTGGACTATGGAACGCAATATCCGGAGGCAGTGCCTCTCTGCAATATCTCAGCACGCAGTATTGCGGAAGCACTCTTCCGCGTTATCTCCTGGGTCGGGATTCCGAAAGAAATCCTGACAGACCAAGGCACCTTGTTTATGTCACACACACTGCACGAGCTGTATGGGTTACTGGGGATTAAGTCCATCTGCACCAGTGTATATCACCCACAAACACATGGATTAGTAGAGCGATTCAACCAGACGCTCAAAAACATAATCTGGAAATTCGTTAGTGAAGATACGCGTAATTGGGATAAGTGGCTCGAACCCCTGTTGTTCGCAGTACGAGAGGTCCCACAAGCCTCCACAGGGTTTTCTCCCTTCGAATGATTATATGGGCGTAAGCCGCGTGGCATTCTGGATGTGCTGTGGGAAAATTGGGAGGAGGGACCTTTACCAAGTAAAAATGAAATCCAGTGCGTTCTTGACCTGCACGCAAAACTCCACACCCTCACGCAATTAACCCAGGAGAATGTATGACAGGCACAAAAACGTCAAAGCCGGCTGTATGACAGGGGCACGCGCCTTAGAGAATTCACGCCGGGAGAAAAAGTACTCGTATTATTGCCCACGTCAAGTTCTAAATTAGTCGCCAAGTGGCAAGGGCCCTTCGAGGTCACACGGCGAGTCAGGGACATCGACTATGAGGTAAAGCGAACGGATAGGGGTGGGGCACTGCAAGTCTACCACCTCAACCTTTTAAAACGCTGGAATGAGGGGGTACCCCGTGGCGTTGGTGTCGGTAGTCCCAGAGAAGGCGGAGCTGGGGCCGGAGGTAAAAAGGATAACATCACAGGCCGCTCCAGTCCCTTGTGGAGACCACCTCTCGCCGACACAACTCACGGAAGTAGCCAGGTTGCAGAAGGAATTTTCCGACGTGTTCTCGCCTCTTCCAGGCCGTACTCACCTCCTAGAACACCACATCGAAATGCCCCCGGGGGTGGTAGTGCGTAGCTGCCCTTACCACTTGCCCGAACACAAGAAAAAGGTGGTTCGGGATGAACTCAAGGCCATGCTCGAAATGGGCATAATCGAGGAGTCCCACAGTGACTGGAGCAGCCCAGTGGTCCTGGTTCCCAAGACTGATGGGTCAGTCTGGTTCTGTGTGGACTATAGAAAGGTCAACGCGGTGTCTAAATTTGACGCGTACCCAATGCCTCGCATTGATGAGTTGCTTGATCGGTTAGGCGCTGCTCGGTTTTATTCGACACTGGATCTAACCAAGGGATATTGGCAGATCCCCTTGACTCCTCTATCCCGAGAGAAAACGGCCTTTTCCACACCGTTTGGGTTACACCAATTTGTCACGCTCCCCTTTGGGTTGTTTGGGGCGCCCACTATGTTCCAGCGGCTTATGGACAGGGTCCTCCGCCCTCATGCTGCCTACGCGGCCGGCTATCTAGATGACATAATCATCTACAGTCATGATTGGCCGCGGCACTTGGAACACCTGAGGGCTGTTCTAAAGTCGCTGAGGCGAGCGGGCCTCACAGCTAACCCGAAGAAATGTGCGATTGGGCGGGTGGAAGTACGGTATCTGGGGTTCCACTTGGGTCATGGGCAGGTGCGTCCCCAAATTAACAAGACTGCAGCGATTGCGGCCTGACCGAGGCCCAAGACCAAAAAGGAGGTGAGGCGGTTCTTGGAGCTGGCTGGCTATTATCGTAGGTTTATACCTAACTATTCGGACGTCACCAGCCCGCTAACCGACCTCACTAAAAAGGGGGCTCCAGATCTGGTCCAGTGGATGGAGCAATGCCAACAGGCCTTCTCGGAGGTAAAAGCTGCACTGTGTGGGGGGGGGCACTTTTACACTCCCCTGACTTCTCTCTCCCCTTTATTTTGCAGACTGATACATCGGACAGGGGGCTGGGGGCCGTTTTGTCCCAGGAGGTGGAGGGTGAGGAGCGCCCAGTGCTGTACATCAGCCGAAAGCTGTCGATGCGCGAGAGCAAGTACAGCACAATTGAAAAGGAGTGTCTCGCCATCAAGTGGGCGGTCCTCGCCCTCCGATACTACCTGCTGGGGCGCCATTTCACTCTCTGTTCAGACCACGCGCCCTTCCAGTGGCTCCACCGCATGAATGATGCCAATGCGTGGATCACCCGTTGGTATCTCGCTCTCCAGCCATTCAAGTTCGAGGTGATCCACAGGCTGGGGGCACAGATGGTGGTGGCGGACTCCCTGTCCCGTCGGGGGGGGGGGGGATCAGCTTCAGGCCGGACGGCTCCCCGGCCTGAGTCGGGCAGTGGGGGTATGTGGCAGTGAGGGCGTGGCCAAGCAGCAGTCTGTGAATGGAGGGCGGGATCGGGGAAGGTAAGTGGCTAGGTCATTACACCTGATGTCAATTTGTGTGTGTGTGTGTGTGTGTGTGTGTGTGTGTGTGTTGCAGGGATGGAGTATAAAGGGAGGGGGCGAGGAGAGAAGAATGTCTCCCTGATGACAGCACTTGTGTGAGTGAGTGAGCGAATGAGTGCATAAAAGAAAGAAAGCAAGCAAGCTGAAAAGCTCAATAAAAGTGCGTTTGTGTAAACACGAACTCTCGCCTGCCGTGCTTCTGTGCTCCACCCTCATCGGGGATTACTACAAAGTTCTTGTCTCTTTTAGATAATTTTTCTGTCATTTAAAAAAAATAAATATCTAGCATTACAACATTGTGTGCTGTTCCTTACAACAAATTGAGCAAGTCATTGTGACGGCCAGGGCATGTCAAGAACCATCTGTGAATGGGAAAAGGAGTTGCAGGTAATGAGTGGGTGCTTACACCTGTGCGTGATTAAAAATGAAGTGTATTTATAGGCTATTTGTGTTGTCGTGAGGCTGAGCTGAGGACTTAAAGAGCTGATGTTGATTGTGAGAAGGCCATCGAGAGCAGAAACATTCTGTGTGCCTTGTGTTTTGATTCTGATAAAAAAATAAATAAAAACAAATCCTGCCACCAGTGTCTCCATTCCTGTCATTGCCTTCCCAGGGTTTTACAGTCATCTAAAATGAAACTATTTTAAAATGTACATCGTGCAATACAGTAGGTGATGGAAATTGTGAAGTGATTGTTGGTATTTCTCCAAATAATTTATGCAGGAAAGCTTAAATATAAGAATCGCATACACTACCGTTCAAAAGTTTGGGGTCACCCAGACAATTGTGTTTTCCATGAAAAGTCACGCTTTTATTTCCCACCATAAGTTGTAAAATGAATAGAAAATATAGTCAAGACATTTTTCTGTCCATTTTGAGCATTTAATCGATCCCACAAATGTGATGCTCCAGAAACTCAATCTGCTCAAAGGAAGGTCAGTTTTATAGCTTCTCTAAAGAGCTCAACTGTTTTCAGCTGTGCTAACATGATTGTACAAGGGTTTTCTAATCATCCATTAGCCTTCTGAGGCAATGAGCAAACACATTGTACCATTAGAACACTGGAGTGATAGTTGCTGGAAATGGGCCTCTATACACCTATGGAGATATTGCACCAAAAACCAGACATTTGCAGCTAGAATAGTCATTTAGCACATTAGCAATGTATAGAGTGTATTTCTGGTTAGTTTAAAGTGATCGTCATTGAAAAGAACAGTGCTTTTCTTTCAAAAATAAGGAAATTTCAAAGTGACCCCAAACTTCTGAACGGTAGTGTATAAACTTAATCTACTGTACATAATCTTGCATTAGTTTGTGTTAAGAGAATACATGGCTGTGGATTGTGGAGTAAGCTCCATACATTTACCTTATGTCCAGCATCCTCTAGAAACTTGGCTGCAGTAAGTCCAGCAATGCCCCCACCAACGATGGCCACATGGTGAGGGCTCTTTGACGGAGGAAGGCCTTCCTCGACTATTTCAAGAAGCTCTTCATAGTCCTCATCTTGAAGACATTTTGAAATTGGATCCTCTTCATGTCCATTGACGCTCGAGATGATGAAGAGCACAATCACAGCATATACTGAAAAAGAGTTAAATACAAATGTCAAATCGGAGGACCCGATTAACAGTGTTCATTTGTGTAATGAGATAATGTAGTGTGCTTACTCTGACTTAATTTATTCTTAATTTTGTGAGACACGAATGGCAAGTCCATAATGTCACAAGTGGAAAGCATACTTCAACTCCATAACTTTTTAAAGATTGCTCAGTGACCAATTCTGATTTGTTATCCATAAAACTACTGATTTATTGGTATCGTGGCCATTTGTTTAGGTTTGTCTAAACAATGTGAGTCTGGTGTGGCTTTTAGAATCAGTTGTAATCCACAGTCACAGGACGAATAGAACTGTTACAGAATCCGAAATCAGTTTGGAAATGTTATTTATTGTGTTGATCTGAATTCATAACTGTTATGGGTTTTCCTCATCCCTTCCATTATTTTGTGAGTGCCTTTTTGTTTACTGTGTCTTTTTCTCCTGTTTTTGGCTTAGGTAAGGAGATCTCACCTCATCTCATTATCTCTAGCCGCTTTATCCTGTTCTACAGGGTCGCAGGCAAGCTGGAGCCTATCCCAGCTGACTACGGGCGAAAGGCGGGGTACACCCTGGACAAGTCGCCAGGTCATCACAGGGCTGACACATAGACACAGACAACCATTCATTCTCACATTCACACCTATGGTGAATTTAATTAAAGCTACCAATTAAAGCTAGACGGCCTTTCGATTTCATAAAATCGGTGGAATTTAGTTCCCTCTGAATTGTGGTCATGGTGATGTATGTTTATTTCTGTAATATCTCACAAAATATCAGGCCATTCTGTGGCTGGGAAGTTATTTAATTTGAGGGGATTAAAGCAAATAATTTGCATGAAATCGCTCGCCTCACGCAGTCAAGCAGACAGAGGAAGTCCATGTGCACATTGCCTTCTTCTTCTTTAGGGTTTTATGGCAGCTGGCATCCACAGTGTTGCATTACTGCCATCTACAGGTTTACCTTTGAGCGTGCACTGACAGTTCCATCATTCTGTCTCTAAACGAACAGCTGATCACACCGAGGTGCTCGCTGACCACTGATATTTATTAGTTTGATCCTGCGTTTCCTTTCCTTTGTATATAACATAACGTCTTTTCTTCTCGCTTTCCGTTACTGTAGTTGCTCTTTCACATTTCATTCGCACACTCACATCCTCCATTTTTCTCTCCTGTTTCAAATTTCTATCCCACAATGCCTTGTGTGAACGGGGAAAGCCCACCATGTCATGCATGACGTAGTATCTTGAATTGGGTAATGGTGAAGCAGGAAAAAATAGCGGAGAATTTAGGACCACGTGGCCTTAAATTCATTAATTGTTCTATTTTTTAAAAACCTAATAAAACTGGAAGTCTATGATTCAAATTCAGTTGCTTTCAGTCCACTAAACAAAAATAATTGTGTGTCAGGGAAAATTCTTTTTATGACCTACACTTGAAAAATCTGAAAGGCAGTCTAGCTTTAACCTAACCTGCATGTCTTTGGACTTTGGGGGAAACCAGAGCACCCAGAGGAAATCCATCCAGACACAGGGAGAACATGCAAACTCCAAATTGTATTTATTTTTCATTTTTCTTTGTTGAGGGAAGGTAGGTTTTCAGGTCGAGTATAGCAGTGGGATGTTTGTTATTTTGGAATTTACTTCTCCCTGGAGTCATGGCCTGTGTGTTGCCTTAGTTATTTGTCATGTGGTGATTATACTATTTATTACATCTCTGCTAATTAACTTGTTATTGGAAGGAAGTATTTTCTGGAAATTGTGTTTTTCCTAGTCTCCTCACTCCGTGTCTTTCATACCTTAGACTGATGCGTAACAGGAACAAATGAGCAGTTAGATCCTAACATTTTCATTTTTACTGGAGCTAGGTAAGTGGATGAATCAGACAGGGATAACAATAATAATGTACCTGCAAATATCTCAATGAAAATAGTTACATAACCGTTGGACTTTAGTCTCTGACTTTGGTCACCAATGCTGAATATAGCCCTGTGTGACTAACCAAGTGACACTTTAGTACAGTTCAGTCACTGAAATGTTTAAAGCATTGCACCATGTTAACTTTGATATCAATCTGATGGTGCTTAGTAAAACTCCATTTGGCAGTCATGAAGAATAGCATGTAATTTACTTGGTTTTCTTCAAATAATTTGAAAGGCATCCCATACCACTTGGCATATAGATCCAATATCTCATGCTCGACTGGTCAACATCACAGTAGAAGCTGCACCCGTGGTCTCCTTTGTTGCTTCAGATAGCGACTGCTACTCTACTTTCCTTCACTGAATCAATGTCCCAGTTTATGGTACCTCAGTCTCTAAGCCCATCCCTGATCTTATCTGATCGAATATGTCCAAGCCTGTGCTCAGAGGACTGCTGAATGTTTTTACCTTGTAAATGGAGTGTACATGTATAGTCATGTGAAAAAGAAAGTACACCCTCTTTCAAGTCTAGGTTTTAAGTGTCAGTACATAATAAAAAAATCATCTGGTCCTTACCAGGTCTTAAAATTAGGCAAATACAACCTCAGATGACCAATAACACATGACATATTCACCCTATCATTATTTATTTAACGCAAAGTAAGCCAAAAATGCAGTAGAAATATGTGAAATAATTAAGTACACCCTTACTGCTGTCATAGAAATTATGAAGGCAATTAGCAGCCAGGTGTTGATGATCAAATCAATTTGATTAATTGACCATCAGCAAGTGTGGCCACCTCTTAAAAATCAGAAGTTTTGGCAGTTTGCTTGTCTGGAGCACTCAGGTGTATGTTAACACAATGCCAAGGAGGAAAGACCTCAGCAATGATCTTAGAGAAGCAATTGTTGCTGCACATCAGTCTGGGAGGGTTATAAGGCCATTTCCAAACAATTTGAAATCCATCATTCTACTGTGAGAAAGATTATTCAGACGTGGAAAACATTCAAGACAGTTGCCAATCTTCCCAGGAGTGGACATCCCAGCAAATTTACTCCAAAGTCTGACCATGCAATGCTTAGAGAAACTGCAAAAAACCCAAGAACTACATCTAGGACTCTCCAGGCCACAGTTAGCATGTTAAATGTTAAAGTTCATGACAGTACAATTAGAAAAAGACTGCGCAAGTATGGCTTGTTTGGAAGGGTTGCCAGAAGAAAGCCTCTTCTATCTAAAAAGAACATGGCAGCATGGCTTAGGTTTGCAAAGATGCATCTGAACAAGCCACAAGCCTTCTGGAACAATGTCCTTTGGACAGGTGAGACCAAAGTTGAACTGTTTGGCCATAATGCACAGTGCCATGTTTGGTGAAAACCAAACACAGCATATCAGCACAAACACCTCATACCAACCATCAAGCACGATGGTAGAGGGGTAATGATTTGGGCTTGTTTTGCAGCCACAGGGCCTGGGCACCTTGCAGTCATTGAGTCAACCATGAACTCCTCTGTACACCAAAGTATTCTAGAGGCAAATGTGAGGCCATCTGTCCAACAGCTAAAGCTTGGCCACAATTGGGTCATGCAACAGGACAATGATCCCAAGCACACCAGCAAATCTACAGCAGAATGGCTGAAAAAGAAAAGAATCAAGGTGTTGGAATGGCCAAGTCAAAGTTCAGACCTCAACCCAACTGGAATGCTGTGGCGGGACCTTAAGAGAGCTGTGCATAAATAAATGCCCTCAAACATGAATGAACTGAAGCAATGTTGTAAAGAAGAGTGGGCCAAAATTCCTCCACAATGATGTGAGAGACTGATAAAATCATACAGAAAACAATTGCTTCAAGTTATTGCTGCAAAAGATGGTTCTCCAAGCTATTGAATCATGGGGTGTACTTACTTTTTCACACATCAATTCTGCATCTCTCATCTCATCTCATCTCATCTCATTATCTCTAGCTGCTTTATCCTGTTCTACAGGGTCGCAGGCAAGCTGGAGCCTATCCCAGCTGACTACGGGCGAAAGGCGGGGTACACCCTGGACAAGTCGCCAGGTCATCACAGGGCTGACACATAGACACAGACAACCATTCACACTCACATTCACACCTACGGTCAATTTAGAGTCACCAGTTAACCTAACCTGCATGTCTTTGGACTGTGGGGGAAACCGGAGCACCCGGAGGAAACCCACGCGGACATGGGGAGAACATGCAAACTCTGCATAGAAAGGCCCTTGCCGGCCATGGGGCTCGAACCCAGACCTTCTTGCTGTGAGGCAACAGCGCTAACCACTACACCACCATGCCGCCTCAATTCTGCATTTTCACTTAATTTTTGTTCAATAAATAATAACACGGTGGAATCTGTTGTATGTTGCTTTACATCTGAGGTTAGATTTGCATAATTTTAGGACCTGGTGAGGATCAGATGATTTTTTGTTCTGTCTTGATTGGTAAAACCATGTAACTGGAAGAGGGTGTACTTTCTTTTTCATATGACTGTAAATGTATTCTATGTATTGTGCTGCTGCCGCCACGTGATGGCTGATTAAATAACTGTACAAACGTCCAGGTGTACAGGTGTTCCTAGTAAAGTGAATAGTGAGTGTAGTTGTACATATTATGTTGTTGAACTTTATCTCCTGAAGGGATTTTGCTGAATTCATTTTATAGATAAAGGGTCCATGTTACAAAAGGTTGGTGAACAGTGTTCACCAACCTTTTGTAACATGGACCCTTTATCTATAAAATGAACACAGCTTCTGTTTGCATTCACTGATACACTCTGGTTAAAATGCCATACATCATATACATGTCAGATAAACATTTTTGTTTATTCCATTAATCAGCCCCTGGCAGTTGTTCGTCTCTGTAAAGAAACCCTTAAAGGTTCTATGTATAGTATAAACCCATAAGTAAGTGTTTTCCTATTAGAAAATAGAATACATGTACCTCACGAGGAAACCAAGAATCCCTACTGATCCACAAATCCATTTAAATTAATTTTATTTTTCAGTGGTCTTATGTCCTGTGTCTGAAATCACTCACTACTCACTATATAGTGAGTTCACCATTTTGTAGTGCTGTCCGAATGTATAGTGAAAATTATTACACCCTATATAGTGGACTCATAGTATCCCACAATGCATCGTGAAAAGTAGTGTACAACCAATGTTCACTAACCAAGCAATATATACCATCATGCATTGCAGTCACACTGAAAGAAAAAAAAGTGTGTTGGGGTGAATGGATGGAGGAAGAAATGCATTATAAACAGACATTCAAGTACAATGAAAACAAGTGTTGCCAGGCAAAACAAATCTCGCCCAGCAGCACTTATTTTATACCTATATGTTGATAATGGTAATATTTCTCAATCATCAGTTGTCCTATGAAAATCCATGACCTTGAGTTTGACATTTCAGAGTCATTCAAGGTTAAAGGTCATGGTGCCAAGTGAAAGCCCATATGGCACTTCTTATAAGTTGATCATGGTAAACATCTGTCTACCATCAATCATTTTCAAGTGACAACCCTCTGAAAATCCGTGACCTTGAGTTTGACCTTTCAAGGTCACTCAAGGTCAAAGATCATGGTGCCAAATGAAAGGCCATATGGGAGTTTCTATATGCTCATAATAGTAAATGTTTGTCTATCGGCAACTGTTTTTGAGTTATAATGGAAAATATGTTATTTTGACAGAAAGGTTGACCTTTCCAGTGACCTTGACCCGATTACCCACAAAATTTAATCAGGTAATCTACGGACCATTGCCCACCTACCCTGAAAATTTGAAGTCGGTGCAACTGTCTAGACTCTAGATTGTTAACATACAGACATAAACAAACAAAAAAAACAAACAAGGTCAAAGGTCATGGTGCCAAATGAAAGCACATATGACTTCCTATATGTTGATAATGATAAACATCTCTCTATCTCTAACTGTTTTCAAATTATAATGGACAATATGCAAATTTTAGCAATGGCCTTGACCCCCCTGACATTTGACCCCCAACTGCTAAGAAAAAAACTGAGATACACCCCGTCATGTAGCATATCAATGGAAGCAGAATTGAAAGATGAGCATTTTGAGATTGGTTTGAAGTAAATATGATGACTATGAAGGAAGATATTGTGGAAAAAAACAATTTTGACCTTTTTGGTGACCTTGACCGGATGACCCTGAAAATGTTGGAGGTTCTATTTGAGACCAATGCCCATCTATCCTGAAAGTTTCATGAAGATTGGTCCAGCTGCTTTCTTGTAATGTTGCAAACAAGAAAACAAAGAAAGAAAGAAACCCCACCGAAAACAATACCTCGCCCCCTGGTGGACTCTGTCCCGGGCAAGGTAAATAGTAAGAGAATAGAAAACAAAAGCTAAAATAGAATAAGACAGATAAAATAGAGGAATAAAAGTTAGAGTGCAGAGCGAGGAATTAATCAAAAGCCTCAAATTTGATTTAATAAAAGGCAGCGGCAAAGAAGAAAGAAAGGATTCAGCCTCAATTTAAAAGAACTGAAAGACGCAGCAGATACAAAGTACTTTGTATTTATTAATGTAGGAAATTATACGCTCAGTATAATATGGATTTATTATTTTGAAAACCCACCAGCCGACTGATCCGGCACGTTTTAATTGTGCGACAGCAATGATGTAAATAACAGTGCGGCGGAGTAGTGTCCGAAAGTGTTTGGGTTTTATTTCCTTGTTTGTTTGTTTGTTTATTTTGCATTTTACCAATGAGCTCACTATATAGTCCTCTATATAGAATTCCCTAGATAGTGAGTAGGGCATAGTGAATGAGTGAGTGATTTTGGACACAGCCCTAGTGTTATTGATATGATTACTCTTTTACTGCATGATGACTGATTTCCACTCAGTCACTGATATTCAGTCTTCAGCCTCAGAACTGTAGTTGTGACATATTCCTTCCATTTTATATATATATATATATATATATATATATATATATATATATATATATATATATATATATATATATATAAACTTTATTTATCGAGGGTGGCATAAAATATCACATGATAATATACATATGGCCCTCAAACAAAATGAATGAGAAAAAAAAAAATATATATATATATATATATATATATATATATATATATATATATATTTTATTTTATTTTTTATTTTTTTTTTTTTTTATAATGCTGCTCCACAGCTGTGTCTGGGGAAGTTTTAGGGGTTTTTTTTCTAACCAAATCCTGACTCATCCTTTTCCAGAACTTTGTCCTGCACTGTAAAAAATGTCAGTAGAATTAACAGTGAATTTATGTAAAATCATGACATAAAAAAAACCTGTAAATACAAAAACAGTGAAGCAGTGTGTTATTTACATCAGTATACTGTAAAACTCCTAACCAAATACCACTGTTAATTTAACAGTAAGAATATGTTGAATTGATCATATTTTTTTGTAGAATTTACAAATTGTTGTAGTTTAAACACAGACAAACTGTAATACTAAAACAGAATGTGATAGTTAAAATTACATCATTGCCCTGTTAAAAAAATAATAAAAAATGTCAGTAGAGGCTCTCCGGCACATTTCGTAAAACTCTAAATCAAATAAAATATCTGTCTAGTAGATCATTGCTTGTAACCATCATTTTGGAGCCACAAAAACCAATAATCGAGAACACTCGCAATTCATTCCTAGATGAATTAACAGTTATGTATTGATTATTGTACATTGAATACCTGTAAAATGTACATTTAGTTATCATTAATTGTACATGGAATCCCAGTGAAATGCACAAGTTATTCTGTAATGTTGTTTACATTTCACTGTATTTTTAACAGGATTATTCTGGCAACCACAGCTGCCAGTATTTTTCCGTAAAAACAACGGATTTTTTTTTTTTTTACAGTGTGGACTTGACAGCTTTTTGACCTGTGATGCTTTTTGTTTCGGTATGTTCTTTCACAAACTCTGAGATCATGGGACACTTTAACAGTTAATTTAGGGGTTTCACAGAAATAGGAGTGAATTCATTCGTGTCTTTTTTTTTTTTTTTTACTTTGTAAATCATTTTACAAGCTTTAATACAATCGGTTCATTTGTGTAGATGCATGACATAATAATCCCAGTTAACTTCCACTGCAGCTCCAGATTGTCCCAGTACAAAATGTGGAAACGCTAAAGGGAGGTGAATACTGTACTTATTCAAGGCACTGTATGGAGAGAATCTTCTTCTTTTTCAAAGAAGGATACTCAGAATAAACAAAGGCAATGCAAGCAGTTAAAATAGCCTAAAAAAAAGTCTTGCTGTACTTACAGGAGAGACAGATGAAACAGCCCTGAGACATGGTGCTGTAGCCAACTGCACAGATTCCCAGTAAACTGAAACCTAGAGAGAGGAGAAATAAAACTCCTCCTTGAGACAAACAGAAACCTGAAACATAGTCTCCAAGCTCTGAACAATAACTGGAAAGTGAAAGTGTGTCTCTTATGGAAAAAAATACAAATAATAAAAATCCAGTCATTCAACTGGGATATTTATTACAGGGTTTTTTTTTTTTTAAGAAATGCAAGCTATCAGTGCTTAATTACAGCGATCATAATTACCAAGATATATTTAATCTATTTTCAGTCACTTCTATAAATTATTGCTGGTCTTATTTTGGTTCCAAACCTCAATCCATTTCCACAGTGAATGAATCTGGATGCACATGAGCACTATGTTTATTCATTCAGTTTGTAAAGTAGACAGATCAGTAAACATGTGAGTTTTTATTGAGAGTGGATGCTGATGATGCTGATGAGTTTGTTATTAGTGGATTTAAGGTGACTATAGAAGCTGTGGAAACTCTGTAAGGACTATTTTCCCACACTGACTCCAAGTTCAGCCAGACTGAACAAATTAGATTAAGGACTTCTCCTGTTCATTAACATACCTGCGCTCAGTTCATCAGTGGAAATGACTTTATATCCTGGAACACTAGGCACATTTGGTGCCATGAACCTTGGTTTTGGGATTTAATGTTTTTTTTTTTTTTTTTTGCTGAAGGTTCTGTCTGGAAAACTATAACAGTCTATCAAGAACAACATCAAACGCAGAACTGTCCAAGGTACTATTCAAGCATTAACATAATTTTAAAAACATCAATTATAATTCCACTTCTAGAAAATAGCATGAAAAAAATTTTCCCCCCTCTATTACATGCCAGTGTTTCATCACCCATCACATTTTCACTAAAACTAAATTATCACAATGGTTAATGATTATTACACAATCAACTGGTGAAATGATGCAGTGTGATGTCTGACTTACCGGATGTGATGGTAGACTCAGGAGCAGGAGAGTGTATGAAGGTAACATGCAGCTCTGCTTTTATTCTCAAAGCAAAACGAAAGCATAGTCGGTGCTGTGCGGTTTTGGGTTTTTTTTTCTTTTCTTTTTTTCTTCAACCCTCCGACAGGTTACTGTAATTAAGCAGGCGCATATGGGGGGTTTTGGGTGTGGGAAAAAAATACAACATCAGCACCCTTGAGAAATTGCCATTCCTGATCTACATCATAAAGTGACTCCTTTAGATGATAAGTAAAATTAGAATGTGTGATTCATTTAATAAGCTCTGCACAAAACCACAACACGTCATTCATTAAGCCTTGTTTTGTATCTGGTCTTTATGAAGCATATATATATATATATATATATATATATATATATATATATATATATATATATATATATATATATATATTGGAATTTATGACGCATAAACCTCCTGTTTTTGAATACAAATAAGCACAGGTTATGTTTCTGAGACCAGATAAAATCCTGACTGAGTGATTATTAAAGACTGGAAGGCTAGATGTCAAAGTGAACTTGCTTTTTTTTTCCCTCCTGCATGTAAATATAAAATGAAGAATGACCTAAACAACAACACTTTACTTCCTTACTTTGAGAACTGAACAGATTCAATCACACTACTAGGCAAAATGAATACAGTGACACATAGTTTACAATAATAATAATAAAGAACAATATTTCATTATCAAATATAACGAACTAAGAATGCAGTGAGTCCAGTTTGTGTGCATGTGTGTGCTCATGCACAGGAGTGACAATGTGTACTGTGGTTTGTGCCCTGCAAAAATGCATTTGCTGCATTTTTTTTAATGCACGTTGGTTTGTACATCCTTTAGAGGTCAGAGCTGGAGTACAATGTGTGAGAAAAAGAGAGAGAGGCATATATTCATTTTCTATTGCCGGAACAGTGTAGGGGAGAGCGGGGAGGTTTGAAACGGGGAGACTTGGGACAGTTTGTACTCCTCCATCCATCCATTATCTGTAGCCGCTTATACTGCTCTACAGGGTCGCAGGCAAGCTGGAGCCTATCCCAGCTGACTACGGGCGAAAGGCGGGGTACACCCTGGACAAGTCGCCAGGTCATCACAGGGCTGACACATAGACTGAGCTCGAACCCAGGACCTTCTTGCTGTGAGGCGACAGTGCTAACCACTACACCACCGTGCCGTCCTCAGTTTGTATTCCCATAAATTAATTCCATCCATCCATTATCTGTAACCACTTATCCTGTACAGGATTGCAGGCAAGCTGGAGCCTATACCAGCTGACTATGGATGAGATGCGGGGTACACCCTGGACAAGTCACCAGATCATTGCAGGGCTGATACATAGAGACACACAACCATTCACACTCCCATTCACACCTACGGTCAATTTAGAGTCACCAGTTAACCTAACCTGTATGACTTTAGACTGTGGGGGAAACCGGAGCACCCGGAGGAAACCCACTCAGACACGGGGAGAACATGCAAACTCCACACAGAAAGGCCCCTGTCAGCCACTTGGCTCAAACCCAGAACCTTCTTGCTGTGAGGTGACAGTGCTAACCACTACACCACCGTGCCACCCAAAATTAATTTCAACTAATCAGATTTTAGATTACATGAGGATTAAGCATATTTCATTCCTTATTGAGAATGAAGTTGTTTTGTCCAGTCAGGTTTTAGGGAAACTGACATTGTTCTATCACTGTACCAGCATTGAGTGTTCATAAGTTCATAATTTCACAAGTGTGTGATGAATAAGGTTGTGCTTTCTACAGTTCATATGTTACAAGTTTTGATAATAAATAAAAATTAAACATATAGGCCTAGGTATTTAATTTTTGTTCCATGTCTCTCCACTGTGTCCCAAGTCTCCCAACACAATGTCCCATATCTCCCTTCAACATCTCCCCGCAAAAAATAATGATGGAGAAAGTGAAGTCTGAAGGCCAGTATATGTGACAACCTGAGAAACAAATGTTGTGGTAATGGGTAGAGTAAATACAGTTAGGTCCATAAATATTTGGACAGAGACAACATTTTTCTAATTTTGGTTCTGTACATTACCACAATGAATTTTGAACAAAAAAATTCAGATGCAGTTGAAGTTCAGACTTTCAGCTTTAATTCAGTGGGTTGAACAAAATGATTGCATAAAAATGTGAGGAACTAAAGCATTTTTTAAGCACAATCCCTTCATTTCAGGGGCTCAAAAGTAATTGGACAAATTAAATAATTGTAAATAAAATGTTCATTTCTAATACTTGGTTGAAAACCCTTTGTTGGCAATGACTGCCTGGAGTCTTGAACTCATGGACATCACCAGATGCTGCGTTTCCTCCTTTTTAATGCTCTGCCAGGCCTTTACTCCAGCGGTTTTCAGTTGCTGTTTGTTTGTGGGCCTTTCTGTCTGAAGTTTAGTCTTTAACAAGTGAAATGCATGCTCAATTGGGTTGAGATCAGGTGACTGACTTGGCCATTCAAGAATATTCCACTTCTTTGCTTTAATAAACTCCTGGGTTGCTTTGGCTTTATGTTTTGGGTCATTGTCCATCTGTATTATGAAACGCCAACCAATCAGTTTGGCTGGATTTGAGCACACAGTATGTCTCTGAATACCTCAGAATTAATCTGGCTGCTTCTGTCCTGTGTCACATCATCAATAAACACTAGTGACCCAATGCCACTGGCAGCCATGCATGCCCAAGCCATCACACTGCCTCCGCCGTGTTTTACAGATGATGTGGTATGCTTTGGATCATGAGCTGTACCACGCCTTCGCCATACTTTTTTCTTTCCATCATTCTGGTAGAGGTTGATCTTGGTTTCATCTGTCCAAAGAATGTTCTTCCAGAACTGTGCTGGCTTTTTTAGATGTTTTTTAGCAAAGTCCAATGTAGCCTTTTTATTCTTGAGGCTTATGAGTGGCTTGCACCGTGCAGTGAACCCTCTGTATTTACTTTCATGCAGTCTTCTCTTTATGGCAGATTTGAATATTGATAGGCCTACCTCCTGAAGAGTGTTGTTCACTTGGTTGGCTGTTGTGAAGGGGTTTCTCTTCACCATGGAAATTATTCTGTGATCATCCACCACTGTTGTCTTCTGTGGGCGTCCAGGTCTTTTTGCATTGATGAGTTCACCAGTGCTTTCTTTCTCAGGATGTACCAAACTGTAGATTTTGCCACTCCTAATATTGTAGCAATTTCTCAGATGGGTTTTTTTCTGTTTTCGCAGCTTAAGGATGGCTGGTTTCACCTGCATGGAGAGCTCCTTTGACCGCATGTTTTCTTCACAGCAAAATCTTCCAAATGCAAGCACCACACCTCAAATCAACTCCAGGCCTTTTATCTGCTTAATTGAGAATGACATAACGAAGGAATTGCCCACACCTGCCCATGAAAGAGCCTTTGAGTCAATTGTCCAATTACTTTTGGTCCCTTTAAAAACAGGGTGGCACATGTTAAGGAGCTGAAACTCCTAAACCCTTCATCCAATTTTAATGTGGATACCCTCAAATGAAAGCTGAAAGTCTGGACTTTATGTTCATGTCCATTATATAACTATAACTTGAATATGTTTCAGTAAACAGGTAAAAAAAGAAAATTTGTGTCAGTGTCCAAATATATATGGACCTAACTGTACTCTCTCATGCAATATGAATGTGACGCAACCTGCAAAGGATTTCACACAATCTACAAAAGCTGAAAACTTGTCCCAAGTCTCCACGCTCTCCCCTACTGTAGGAAACTTGAACAAACTACAGAAAATTCTACAAAACCAGTTATCATTAATTTTATGTGTGAAGGTACATAAAGCTTTGTGGCAGTCAGCTGGGAGAAACCCTTTAAAAAAGCTAGTCAGAGGACTCTTATGACAGAGGAAAAATAGCAAATTGGCCATATTTGACCAGAACACCTCAGAATATTTAAAATAATATTCACTCAATTTTGTTTCAAAATACATTAAGGATGGGTGGTGCAGTGGGTAATGCTGTCATCTCACAACAAGAAGGTTGTCAGTTTGAGCCCAGTGGCTGACTGGGGCCTTTCTGTACAGGGTTTGCATGTTCTTCTCATCCCTGCATGGGTTTCCTCCAGGTGCTCTGGTTTCCTCCTACAGTTCAAAGACATGCAGATTAGTTCAACTCTACGTTGTCAACTCTACGTTGTCCATAGGTGTGAATGGTTGTTTCCCAAGCCTGGAAATGGGAGGGTTGAGGCAGGAAGGGCATCAAGCTGTGCTACCTATCAAAATGTGCTACCTTGCGTCTTTGCGCATGCGCAGACCCATTTTTTTTGGGCTCTGTTTCCATGGCCATCATTTCATGCTACCTTGCAGGAGTTACTTTGCTGGAGGTAAGAAATGTCTTTAAATCTCTTTTCTTGGTGTCTTCTGACCCGTAAATACATAGGTACAGTGATGCTTTAAAATGTGTGAAATCTTTAGAATTTTCTATATTTCTGCATGAATATGACCTAAAACACATCAGATTTTCACACAAGTCCTAAAAGTAGATAAGGAGAACCCAGTTAAACAAATGAGACAAAAATATTATACTTGGTCATTTATTTATTGAGAAAAATGATCCAATATTACATATCTGTGAATGGCAAAAGTAGGCGAACCTCTAGGATTAGCAATTAATTTGAAGGTGAAATTAGAGTCAGGTGTTTTCAATCAATGGGATGACAATCAGGTGTGAGTGGGCACCCTGTTTTATTTAAAGAACAGGGAGCTATCAAAGTCTGATCTTCACAACATATGTTTGTGGAAGTGTATCATGGCACGAACAAAGGAGATTTCTGAGGACCTCAGAAAAAGCATTGTTGATGCTCATCAGGCTGGAAAAGGTTACAAAACCATCTCTAAAGAGTTTGGACTCCACCAATCCACAGTCAGACAGATTGTGTACAAATGGAGGAAATTCAAGACCATTGTTACCCTCCCCAGGAGTGGTCGACCAACAAAGATCACTCCAAGAGCAAGACGTGTAATAGTCAGCGAGATCACAAAGGACCCCAGGGTAACTTCTAAGCAACTGAAGGCCTCTCTCACATTGGCTAATTTTAATGTTCATGAGTCCACCATCAGGAGAACACTGAACAACAGTGGTGTGCATGGCAGGGTTGCAAGGAGAAAGCCACTGCTCTCCAAAAAGAAAATTGCTGCTCGTCTGCAGTTTGCTAAAGATCACGTGAACAAGCCAGAAGGCTATTGGAAAAATGTTTTGCGGCTGGATGAGACCAAAATAGAACTTTTTGGTTTAAATGAGAAGTGTTATGTTTGGAGAAAGGAAAACACTGCATTCCAGCATAAGAACCTTATCCCATCTGTGAAACATGGTGGTGGTATTATCATGGTTCAGGCCTGTTTTGCTGCATCTGGGCCAGGACAGCTTGCCATCATTGATGGAACAATGAATTCTGAATTATACCAACAAATTCTAAAGGAAAATGTCAGGACATCTGTCCATGAACTGAATCTCAAGAGAAGGTGGGTCATGCAGCAAGACAACGACCCTAAGCACACAAGTCATTCTACCAAAGAATGGTTAAAGAAGAATAAAGTTAATGTTTTGGAATGGCCAAGTCAAAGTCCTGACCTTAATCCAATCGAAATGTTGTGGAAGGACCTGAAGCGAGCAGTTCATGTGAGAAAACCCACCAACATCCCAGAGTTGAAGCTGTTCTGTACGGAGGAATGGGCTAAAATTCCTCCAAGCCGGTGTGCAGGACTGATCAACAGTTACGGGAAACGTTTAGTTGCAGTTATTGCTGCACAAGGGGGTCACACCAGATACTGAAAGCAAAGGTTCATGTACTTTTGCCACTCACAGATATGTAATATTGGATCATTTTCCTCAATAAATAAATGACCAAGTATAATATTTTTGTCTCAATTGTTTAACTGGGTTCTCTTTATCTACTTTTAGGACTTGTGTGAAAATCTTATGATGTTTTAGGTCATATTTATGCAGAAACATAGAAAATTCTAAAGGGTTCACAAATTTTCAAGCACCACTGTATAACTAAAGGTCCTGTCCAATGCCCCTCGGTCTAGCATGGAGCAGCATGGTTTGTATCCCAGTGGGCCTCTATTAGCACTTGCTGTAGCTCCCATTTTCAACTCCTAGCTGCAATAATAACTATGTTACTAAATGGGGCTGTGAACCTGTCTCAACAATGCAATCTGTCTCGCAACATTTTTTTGGTGTTGGTTATTCACAAGAGCTGATTAGTATTTCAACAGGATTTAAAATGTCTAGAGTGGTGAATGAAGATTTTATTAAGATTAACGTTTGTTGAACAACTGATATACAGTACCTGGGTTCTCTTTATCTACTTTTAGGACTTGTGTGAAAATCTGATGATGTTTTAGGTCATATTTATGCAGAAATATAGAAAATTCTAAAGGGTTCACAAACTTTCAAGCACCACTGTATATTTCAAGAATGCAATGTCTTCAAATTGTTCTGACCTATAAATGTGTAGGTATGTCCATTCTTGAAACAAACAAGCTTCATTATTACATAACCTGTTGCATGTGGCCCAGTTAAAATTAAGCAGCCTTTCAGAAATCATAATTTTAAGATATATTTAGTCAAACTTTGGAAAGTGCCTGTGCAGTAGGTGAAATTATGAAATTATCCTTTAATCCAAAGCTTTTGTCAGAAAGGAAAGATTTTTTTTAATATTGTTAGTAACTAAACTGCCATTTTTGCAGTTTGCTGAAGACTTTCTTAAGAACAGGAAACATCAGCAGAACACAAACATCTGCACAAGCAGTTGCAGAGGCTCGAATGAAGGTACAGTAGCTTGTGCATTGCTTGAGTGTCAAGATTAGTGGCATTAGACATAAAAGCAGAAGAAACATTTCCTTCAAACGTCGATCAAAATACTCTACCTTTAAATTTATATTTCAGAATATGAAAATAGAGTATCAAAACATGCTCCCCATGCTCTGACAGTGCCCTTGGAGTGACTGGAGGTGTAAAATAGAATGTGTATTTACTGGGAGCATTATTTGATGGAGAATATTGGTATACCAAAAGGTGCTACTTTAATAATGTCATAATCAAAACATTAGTTAGTTAGTTGACTTTATTAGTACCCAAAGGTAGATTTGGTTTGCAGTCAAGTGATCTCTGCTCATACAAAACACCCAAACATCTTGGACACACATAACATACAAACATTCCACACTAAACACAAGACATAACATACAAGCATTTCACACTAAACACAAGCAAACATGCAAGCCAAGCTCTGACAGTACACGTGACCTTCTTTGTAATGTAAAAAATATGTAACATAACTTGTTGTGAGTTATATCTTTAGGAGATCTACAAAAATCGCACCGATACTCAACGGTAGCAGTTTTTGACAAAGTAGCGTAAATCGATGGACTCTGCTGTCGGTTGGTGCTACAGTCGCATTTTTCGATAGGGTAGCACAAATCATCAGAACATCGGTGTAAAACTATGCTCCAATGACCCTAACCCATAACTACGTCATTGCGTGTTTCCCGCAATGCATTATGGGTGATACCCGGGGTCAGCTCTGCCGTATTGTTTACTTTCGCCTTTGTTAAACACTGCATTGTTCTGTCTAACTGGTTTTAACCATGTCGCCTAAAGTGAATTGCTGTGTGCCTTACTGTGTCTCCAGAACAAAGAGAACACCTCATTTGAGCTTTCATCAGCTGCCAGTCGAGGAGAAGAGAAGAAAGAAATGGATAAGTTTAATCCGCAACAAAAACGTTCGAACTGAATCGAAATGGACAAGTGTTTGTAGCTTACATTTTTCTGGTGGGAAAAAGACGTACTTAAACTGTGACCCAGTAATATTTCCATGGTCTGCGGAACGGCCTTCGGTTATAGAAGATTATAACAATCAATACTGTTCATCGTCTGAAACTAGCGATATTCCAAAGCCTGTAAAACAAAGAAGCATTCTTCAGCCTTTGCCTCTCAATGTACCAAAGCACTCAGCAGCCAAACGAGCCTGTCGGACTGATAAAACTCCCAAACCACCAAGGGTTCTCTTTCGGGTATGTATAATGTTCAGCGTACCTCACTAGTGGCATTTACTGAAGAAAATGCATTTATACTGAAAATGACACGGCAGATCAGCGGGTTTTCAAATTTTTTTTTTGTAATGTTTCCTGACATCAAGTTTTATTTAACTAATCACTCATTTAGAAATGTTTTGATGCTGCTCATCTGGGCCCGGGACCATGAAGCAATCTTTGACTTAATGTAACTTCGCCATGAACACGATAGACATAACAGCCAATTTCAGAAAGGCTACATGGTGCAATATATGTCCTTGAAATGACATTCTGAGATTTGATGTTGTTGTTACTGTACAGTGTGGTAGACTCGGTCTAGACTCTTATGCCCAGGTCAAACGGCAGAAAGACACATGCTGTGACCTGTGATTAGTCGGGTGGCGACTGATCGCAGGTGGACACAGGCGTTTTGCGTCAAATCCTTCATTGTGGCCAGACGTATTGCAAGACGCACAGTTTTTAAGCTGTTACGACAGGAGACAACCAGTCGGAAACAGACACAGGTTGACACAGCGCAAAGAAAACCTTTAAAAAAGTAAGGCCATAAGACTGCTCACAGGTTGTTGTAAACTATTTGCAGGTGCAGTCTGCGTCTACCTGTGATGCATCACAGCCATCTCGAAAGACTTGTCTTCCCCTGAGTCTAGCTGCCACTACCTGCTTCAACCTGCGATTGGTTGCTTAAGCGTTGCACAACCGCCTGCCTCTACATGTGTCCAGTGGCGGTTCTAGACCAAAATTACTAGGGGAGCCGAGGTGGGGCCAGTGTTTTTTCACGGGGGCACATATGGACAAAACATGGCAATATTTAAGTGTTCAAAATGTTTTGTTTAGTTTATTTAAAACCAAAACAACATACATTGAGCATAAATACAATGAGATAAACATTCTGTCTCAATAGCCTAAACATAAAATAAATTGTGCTCAATAAATCTTAAAACCATGTTTCTCTTTTTTGTAAAATAAGATTTCTATTTTTGCATACAATGAACCTTTTCTTCAGATGTGGCTGCACTGGAGTATCGTCCAAGCACTTGCTGATATCTGGAGAAAGATGAATACAGTAAATATGAGAGTGCGACTGAGAACAACATTTATTTATCATTATTCATTTATTTATCATTATTCATTTATTATTATATCTCATCTCATCTCATTATCTCTAGCCGCTTTATCCTTCTACAGGGTCGCAGGCAACCTGGAGCCTATCCCAGCTGACTACGGGCGAGAGGCGGGGTACACCCTGGACAAGTCGCCAGGTCATCACAGGGCTGACACAGACACAGACAACCACTCACACTCACATTCACACCTATGGTCAGTTTAGAGTCACCAGTTAACCTAACCTGCATGTCTTTGGACTGTGGGGGAAACCGGAGCACCCGGAGGAAACCCACGCGCACACGGGGAGAACATGCAAACTCCACACAGAAAGGCCCTCGCCGGCCACGGGGCTCGAACCCAGACCTTCTTGCTGTGAGGCGACAGCGCTAACCACTACACCACCGTGCCGCCCTATTATTATATCTATTATTTTTATTTTATATTTATTAATTATTATTCAGACTTCACACTTTCAGGGTAGGCTATATGAATTGTAGGCCGACACCGCTCACACACACACACACACACACACACACACACACACACACACACACATTTGTTCAACATCACAAACCTGATGGTGCTGTACTTGATATGCATGGTGAATCTGGTTGTCCCAGTGACTCGTTGGGTTGTCCCTCATTCTGTCCCTCAATCTGATCCTGAATGTCTTCATCCTCACTCTCAGATTGCCTTTCAGATGCCTCACTTTCCACCTCTCCAACCACCACCTCTGGCTCTCTCTCCACCTCTGGCTCTCTCTCCTCTTTCATAATCTTCATCTTCCTTACTCTCTCTATGTTGCTTTTTGCCAACAGGGGCAAAAAAGGACATAATGCCCTTCTTGCTCCTTTTCATGATGATAGCCTACAGTAGGTCTATACTAAAAAGTAAACGGAGAGGAATGTAGCCTCTACATATCACAAGGCCATTCAAGTTTTACAAGAAGGTTAAACACTGTCGGTTATTTTACCCATTTCCCAAAAATATTAAGTTAGGCTACTTATTGCTTTGCAATGCACTTTTAAGAAAGCGCAATAAAACGGATTTATTATTGTAGTGAACAACAACAGTAAAACACGGATATGTGCAAACACTGACGTTACAAAATTGAATAATTTTCCTTACCTTCGCCTCTTTGCAGTAGCCTAGTTCTTGCAGGGCTGCAGCTGTTATCTCTCACGTCCAAAGTTTACAATTCGTGCTGCTGCTGATCTTTCTGCTGCAGGTAACAGTGTGCGTGTAGTGCTTTAAGGAGTCCGTGTAGAACACTCCGTCATGTCAGTTCCGATCTTTGAGCCAGCGCACGTCGAAATTAATAAAGCTTATTATCTGTTCAGCACAGGGGCCACAACAGGGGCCAGGAGCAATTATACAGGGGCACTGGCCCCCCCGGCCCCCGTTTAAAACCGCCTATGCATGCGTCAACCTGCTATTTGCACTGATTGGAAGTGAATCACAGCTGAAATGTGAACAGATCATGATCCACTTGCATCAACCTGCCTCTACTAAAGACCTTCTGCAACACTCTGCCATTATCTGCGTCGTCGTGCGTCGACACAAGACCGTATTCAAGGCCGGGGTCAGTATTCAAGGCTGAGGTCATGGTATTTCACCATACGGACCGACCTTAAGCTGGTAAATAATTTTTTTTTCTTTACCAAATTCTAACAGAAAACGAGAGCGCCTGAAAGGGAAAACCGAACCGAGATGCCATTTTGAATCCTCATTCACGGCTGTAATGCAAATTGCTTCCTCCTCGGTATACAAGTGCACTTCCATGGCAGGGAAAAAAAACTACATTTTGCCGCCTATGTAGTCCCCTATTTATACAAATAGGAGTCATTCAGGATTCAGCCATGTTTTTGCTCGGCATTAGCAAGTTAGAGGTTTTTAGCTTTCTCCTGAAATGTTTTATTTTATTTCTTCTTCCTCAGGGTAGTAAAACTCGCTTTTGCTGTGAACACTATCGTTATCACTATCCATGATGTAAAATTAATGCTATTCTCCTGAGAAATGCTGGCAAAAATTTATAAGATTTTTGATAATCTTATAAATAATTCTTCTAAAAAAAGATAAATGTTGACAAAAAATGCTACTATGTTTGTTGTTGTTGTGAACGAGTGAGTCGCCAGAGGTCCGTAACCGGGGTCCGTAACTGGGGTCTGTACTATAGGATACAGACCCGCTCGCCAGCCAATCAGAGCGCAGGATTGGATGAAAACCGCACCGCGAAAAAAATAAATACAGTAAATAAATGTGTTCTACAGTTATGTCATTATATTTTATTGGTTTCCCCTTTGACAGGGTGGCACGGTGGTGTAGTGGTTAGCACTGTCGCCTCACAGCAAGAAGGTCCTGGGTTCAAGCCCCGTGGCCGGCGAGGGCCTTTCTGTGTGGAGTTTGCATGTTCTCCCCGTGTCCGCGTGGGTTTCCTCCGGGTGCTCCGGTTTCCCCCACAGTCCAAAGACATGCAGGTTAGGTTAACTGGTGACTCTAAATTGACCGTAGGTGTGAATGTGAGTGTGAATGGTTGTCTGTGTCTATGTGTCAGCCCTGTGATGACCTGCCGACTTGTCCAGGGTGTACCCCGCCTCTCGCTCATAGTCAGCTTGGATAGGCTCCAGCTTGCCTGCAACCCTGTAGAACAGGATAAGCGGCTACAGATAATGGATGGATGGATGGATGGTTTCCTATTTGTTGTGACAGCAGTAGTCCAAATACCAACTTTATAAAAAAATGTATTGTGGTACAAGCATTTGTAAATCACAAACATAATCTAACCATTTGGTCAGTGTTGTAGTGACTGGTCAACTTTGTTTTTCATTTTGGTGCATGTGGTAAGTGTTTTGGGTGTTTTCGAGCTTTTTGCACAGCTGTGGTTCTGTTTTAAGAAATGCCTTCACTATTTGGAAAAACAATTTCACAGTCATGAGAATGGTGTGAAAAATGTGTCATATCGATGGGGGAAAATCGATGTTTGGTGTATACTAAACTGGTATTATCAGTTAAATTTTAAGGATGAGTTAAAAAAACAGAAAGCAGAAGGGTGTGAAACATTTTAACAAGTGTCTGATGTAAAAGCACATTTTTTAGAAACTGGGTAAATGAGTAGCAACGTGGATCATATGTCAGTAAGCTGAGAAATCTTCCGGGGACTGGTCATAAACAGTGGTGGTGTTGTAATAAGCACATAAAAAGCCACTGGACAGAAATAACTGGATGATTGCTGAGTAGCAAGATGGAATAGGAATAATCAAGCTTGGTGACCAGACTGCAGGGTGTGTGACATCACCATCAGAGGAAACGCCAAATTTTCACAACTCATCACAAGTTAATGTATTTTCCATTTTTCAAAAGTTTTGGAATAAACAGAAGGGAACCATTACAACTCATTCCATGGCAATCTCTCAGATCAGCTGATTGAAACCTGGTTTCAGTTTCCAAATGTGCTTTGGAGAACACTGAAAGGAGGGAATTGTGTTACACAGTGACAACTTATGGCCCTTTTCCACTACCCTTTTTCAGCTCACTTCAGCTCGCTTCAGCTCACTTCAGCCCGACACGGCTCGCGTTTCGACTACCAAAAACCAGCACGACTCAGCTCGCTTCAGCCCTGCTTAGCCCCTAAAACTCGCACGGTTTTGGAGTGGGGCTGAAGCGAGCCAAAGCGAGCCGACTGAGGCTGGGGGCGTGAGCAGACACTCCCCTGTGCACTGATTGGTGAGGAGGAGTGTCCTCACATGCCCACACACGCCCCGCGAGCGCGCTGGGATCTGTAAACACCGCAAACCCGGAAGGAGAAGAATTACGAATTACGAGAATTTCTGAAGCATTATACGCCGCCTCGCCTCATCTATACGCTCTTGCCAGTATCTGTTTGCGTTGTCGGTGACAACAAGCCACAGCACCAAGACCAGCAACACTAACGACTCCATGTCCTCCATGTTTATTGTTTACTATTCGGGTTGTGAGACTACCGCTTAAAAGATCACTGATGTCACTGTTTGCGCTGCTTAACGACATCACCTGACGTCCACCCACTTTCGCTAACTCCACCCAGTGTGTCCACCCACTTCCAGCCAGCACGGTTCAGCGCGGTTGTAGTCGAAATGCAACTCCAACAGCCCCGCTCAGCCCGACTCAGCACAGCACGGCTCAGCCCGACTCAGCCGCATTTGTAGTGGAAAAGCGGCATAAATGTCACATAGTCTCAGAAGTCAAAGACAATATGGCAGTGTTTGGGTTGAAGCAGTTTGCGTCCCTGGTACCATCTGGACCACTGAAAATGTCAGAAAATATCAATCAAACAAACAAACAAACAAACAAACAAACAAACAAACAAACAAACAAACAAACAAAAAACTGGCAGGCTGTAGTGTCTCACACATTTTTTTTTGCTTTATTTTTTTCCAGTCTTTATGATAGTGATTGTATGAGTAATTAGATTTTCTTCAAAGGATTTCATTCATATTGTGTTCTAGCTCCTCACATGAGGGTTGTTTTGCGAGATAAGATTCCCATATGAAGCAGAGTTCCATTATATAGACCCCTTCACAGTGAACGTCATTCATACGTAAGAGGAAATTGCGCGTGCAGCCTGGACTCAAAAAAGACTCGGCGACGGTAGAGACAAGAAGACATATTTGGAAGAAATGCCTAGTTGTTGTGTTGTCGGGTGTCAGAATCGTAGCAGTGATGGGGTTAAAATGTACAGAATTCCAGCAGGATCTCACCCATTCCAAAAAAATCGCCGACGTCTATGGCTACAAGCCATCAAACTTGTAGACTGGGATGAAAGCTTGCTTTATTTTTTTCCAGTCTTTATGATAGTGATTGTATGAGTAATTAGATTTTCTTCAAAGGATTTCATTCATATTGTGTTCTAGCTCCTCACATGAGGGTTATTTTGCGAGATAACATTCCCATATGAAGCAGAGTTCCATTATATAATGTGGAGGATTTTATATTCATGTGCAAGTCTTAACAACTTCATGCAGAGACAGGTAAAACCACATGTGGAATGTAGTTTTTCTTAAAAAAAAAAAAAAAAAATGGCACTATGCACCCTGAAGAATGGAAGTGAAACTTACAAAGTGGTTATTTGTTCTGACTCACCCGTTCTCAAATGCATGAACTACTTATTAGTCATCAAAAGCCTTCAGAAGTTATTCAGACCACTTCATTTTTCCTCCCTTTGTTTTGTTTGTTACACTGAGCCTTACTCTACAATGAATTTTTCCGGAGGTTTATAATCTACAAAACAACAACAAAAATAATGGCAGCATGGTGGTGTAGTGGTTAGCACTGTCACCTCACAGCAAGAAGGTCCGGGTTTGAGCCCAGTGGCTGATGGGCGCCTTTCTGTGTGGAGTTTGCATGTTCTCCCCGTGTCTGTGTGGGTTTCCTCTGGGTGCTCTGGTTTCCCCCACAGTCCAAAGACATGTCTAAATCTAAAGTCCTTTCCACACCATATGGCGCATAGGGCGGCATCTATCTCCATTTCCATAACCCTCGGCCTCTCACCTATTGCTGGGTTTCAGTCACGTGACTTTTCTTAGCGGTTTTACTGGAAGTGAAATAGCTGGTGGTCGAAACAGCCGCCGTAGTGCAAACAACTAGTGATAATTTACCAGAGTATGCTCATAATCTAGAAGCCACTGCTTGCTTTACATATATTCAAAAGATTGCAATGTGCAATAGAATTGACCCCTACAGTCTGGGAAAGAAGGATTTGTCATACGATCTCAAAAACTACCCTTCAGTTGAGTTCCCCGACATCTCGAACTATCTGGTGTTGCAGACGTCCTTCTACACCGCAAAACAGATGAAAGCGTGGAAGAGTATGGAGGCTTACAACTTTTTTGTATGTGGCTGGGTAAAGGACCTCGCTATCAAGTCACTGCCAAATGAATCCTGTATTGTTTTTGCCCGTGTAAGTGTGTGTGTATGTTTTTTTTAAGCTTTTCGTTCACATCTTTATAACGAAGCACTGCAAGTTGAAGTGTAAACAAACAACAGTTGGTTTGATTCTCACTTGTGTTGGCTCTTATCTCTCAGGTAAATCACCCACAAAGATCATCAGAAACCCCTTTAAAGACCTGGATCTTAGTTAAACAAGACGGAGAAGTGATCACGGCGCATTGTAACTGTATGGCTGGGTAAGAATTTTGTCACGACCTTCATGCATATGGACTTTGTGAGGAGTGTGTCATGCTCTGCCCCGGACATCCACTCCGGAGATTATGGATCTCTCACGCCAGCGCCAATCCGGATCCGGGACAGGAATTCCTTCTCACCTGCATTAACTTCCTGGTTTTCACCTCTGCTTATAAATACGCCGTTCTCACTCAGACTCAGACCTTCCCAGAACATCTTGTTTGCTTATCTAGCCATTTCTGTGCCTCTCTTGCTACTCATGGTTTTTCTCTCTAGCGATTTTCTCTTGTTCATGGTTTTTGCACTAGCATTTTTCTGGTTCATGTTTGTGGCAGCGGGGGCGTGGTCAAGCGCCGGTCTGTGACAGGAGCGCGGAGTCAAGGTAAGTGGCAGAATCATTTCACCTGAGAGCAATTAACCTGTGTTTGTGTGTCTTCCCAGTGACCGCGCCCTACTTAAGGAGGGAGAGCGAGAGCAGAGGATCTCTCTCCCGAACCAGACGGCTGATGTGTGTGCGTGTGTGTGAGAGAGTGTTTGCGACTGAAAAGTGCAAATAAACAAGATTATTAACCTGAGCTCTGTCCTGCCGTCTTCTGTGCTCCGCCCATACATAAGAACTGCTACAATGTTTTTTTGCACTAAGGGTTATTTCTGATTCATGGTTTCTTGCACTAAGGGTCTTTTCTTGTTCAGGGTTTTTTGCGCTAGCATTTTTGTCTTTGCCTGTCTCATGTTTTTGTCAAGTTGTTTGTTCTCATTTTGCCCAGACTATTTTTGCCATTTGTTTTTTGTCCTGTTTGTTTACCTTTTGCCACACCCTTTCTTCCCTGTATTAAATCGTCTTATTTATTGGATTACTGTCTGTGTTCTGCGTTTGGATCCGAACTTCACCATACCTCCACCCACCCTAACAGTACATTCTGGCCAACATGGATCCAGCGGAACTCGCCCATCTGAGAATGGCCATCCAGCAGCAAGGGACTCTCCTCGGGACCCACCAACAAGACCTACAACAAATTACCCAGAACTTCGCCACCCTGTCCAACGCACTCAACCTTCTTACCATGCAGATGCAGCGCTGTCAAGCCATGTCTAACCCTGCTCAGCCATCACTTCAGCTCCTGCCACCGCCTTTCTCCACAAACCGAGACTTCCAGTGCCTCAGCCCTACAAGGGAGAACCATGTACTTGCAGATCATTTCTGTCTCAATGTTCATTGATCCCAGAGCTGCAACCTCTGGGCTTCCCCACAGAACGCTCCCGGGTAGCATGGACAATAACGCTCCTCACCGGCAAGGCCAGAGAGTGGGGAACAGCAGTCTGGGATGCCAATGTACCCTTTTGTTCCAGTTTCAAGGATTTCTCTGAGGAGATGAGGTGAACTTTCGACCGCTCTCTGTGCGGCTGGGAAGCGGCCAGAGAGCTCATGGAGCTGTGGCAGGGGTCCTGATCTACCTTGGATTATGCCATCAAGTTCCGGACATTGGTGGCTTCGTGCGGTTGGAACATGAACACCAAGATCAGGGGTTCTCAAAGTTTTGATAGGTGAGGGCCAATTCAGGGACTCAACATTGGACTGAGGGCCGCCAAAGGGGCGGGGGGAGAAAAAGAAAAAAACTGAAAAAAAATCCCATTTGTAATCATTTTAATGACTAGGCTGCATCTCTACAGTTTATATTTATTGCAATAAACACATTTTAATTCAAAACTGAGGCTAAACCTGGCAAAACTTGTGAAAATCTTGAGAAAAATTGCAATGCACACAAAATTCCTGGGGTTCTCTACCCTCAACAGACAAATTTGGGATATAACAGTCCTGTGTGCAGTCCATTTCAAGTACAAACTTATTTAGAACAAACAGTCTTAGTGTGCCTTGCTTCTTATCAGCATAGGCCTTATTCAGGGGCAATTCCAGCTACCAAAGCACCTCAGGAAAACCTGACAGGGAGAGAGAGAGAGAGAGACAGTCAGACACAGAACGGGGGGGAGAAAGAGAGAAAGAAACTTTTAAAATAGAAGCTTACTGTGCAGTGTAGCCTCTTTTAAGTTGTTCAAGCTTACTGGTGCGCTCCTTGCCACTGAATTTATCTTAGGTTTTATGTTGGTATCATAATGCCATTTTATATTGAATTCATTGCGCACTGCAATTACCTGCCTGCAGATCAGACAAGCGACTTTATCCGACCTGTGAGGTTCGACAAAGTAATTGTTTGTCCATTTCAGAAATCAGAAATCAGAATCAGAAACACTTTAATTGCCAGGTATGTGGACACACACGAGGAATTTGACTCCGGTTCACTTAGCTCTCATAGTACAAAACAGATAAAAAAGCATAGACACAAAATCAAACAAACAAGCAAACAACAACAAAAATAGGTGCATAGTGCAAAGTAATCCAGGTAAGTCAAGTATGGAATAGTTAAATAAATATAAAGTATACAGTGTGCACAGAATGATGGTATAAGTGTTCAGATATTTTACAAGTGATATTACTGATATATGAATCTGGATTTTAGCTGTTCATCACAGAAAGGATTTCCCTTTTGGTGCAATATGGTGCATAGTGCAAAGATGAATAGTAAATTTAAATAAGTATAAATATAATATAAGTAACAGTGAGCACAGAATGACAATATGAGTGTGCAGATATTTTGCAAGTGATATTACTGATATATGAATCTGTATTTTAGCTGTTCATCACAGGACAGCCTGAGGGAAGAAACTGTTCTTGTGTCTGGTTGTTTTTGCATACAGAGATCTATATCGCTTCCCTGAGGGGAGAAGATTAAACAGATTGTGACCAGGGTGTGATGGGTCCGCAGAGATGTTACCTGCCCGTTTCCTGACTCTGGACAAGTATAAGTCTTGAATGGAGGGCAGGTTGACACCAATAATTTTCTCTGCAGACCTTATTGTCCATTGCAGTCTGTTCTTCTCCTGTTTGGTGACCGATCCAAACCAAACAGTGATGGAAGAGCAGAGAACAGACTGAACGATGGCAGAGTAGAATTGTGTCAGCAGCTCCTTAGGCAGGTTGAGCGTCCTGAGCTGGCGCAGAAAGTACAACCTCTGCTGAGCCTTTTTAATGATAGTGACTGTGTTTGTCTCCCATTTCAAGTCCTGAGAGATTGTGGAACCCAGAAACCTGAAGCTCTCAATGGCAGTCACAGTGTTGTTGTTGATGGTGATGGGCAGCAGAGTGGGGGGGGGGGGGCTCCTCCTAAAGTCCACTGTCATCTCCACAGTTTTGAGCATGTTCAGCTCCAGATTGTTCTGACCACACCACCAGACCAGCTGTTCAACCTCCCGTCTGTATGCAGACTCATCACTGTCTCGGATGAGGCCGATGACCATTGTATCGTCTGCAAATTTCAGGAGTTTAACAGACGGGTCTCTTGAGGTGCAGTCATTGGTATAAAGGGAGAAGAGCAGTGGGGAGAGCACACACCCTTGTGGGGCGCCAGTGCTGACAGTCCGAGTGTTGGATATGAAGCTCCCCATCCTCACCTGCTGCTTCCTGTCAGTCAGGAAGTTTGTAATCCACTGACAGGTGGAGGAGGGCACAGTGAGCTGGGTGAGCTTGGTGTGGAGGATGTCTGGAACAATGGTGTTGAATGCCAAACTGAAGTCCACAAACAGGATCCTGGCATACATCCCTGCAGTGTCAAGGTGTTGTAGGATGTAGTGCATTCCCATATTGATTGCATCATCCGCTGACCTGTTTGCCCGGTAGGCAAACTGCAGGGGGTCCAGCAGGGGGTCTGTGATGTCCTTCAGGTGTGACAACACCAATCTCTCAAAGGACTTCATGACTACAGATGTGAGAGCTACAGGCCTGTAGTCATTCAGTCCTGTGATGGTGGTTTTCTTGGGAACCGGGATTATTGTGGAGCGTTTGAAGCATGAAGGGACTTCATACAGCTCCAGGGATCTATTGAAGATCTGGGTGAAGATGGGAGCCAGCTGATCAGCACAGACCTTCAGACAGGAGGGTGATACACCATCTGGGCCAGGTGCCTTCCTGATCTTCTGTCTGCGAAAAAGCTGACAAACATCCTCTTCACAGATCTTGAGTGCTGGTGTGGGGTCAGAGGCAAGAGGAGGCAGAATAGCAGGGGGTGTGAATGGGTCTTTAATGTCTGAGGGGGGAGAGGTGTGAATTTGTCGAATTCATTTATCTTGAAACTGCCTTTTCACCTCGCTAACATTACGTTTTTTCTTGAGGGGCCCGGCTCCCGCTCTGGCTTTTGCTCCACCATCTCCATCTTCACACGACCGTTGATGGCCTTCTGGAAGTGAGGTGCGATCGGTCGGACCACACCTGTAATTACCGCTTATGTCTATAGATGCTGCTAAACACCACTAAACGGAGATTCATTCTTTCAAAGCAATGTATAGTTTTAACAGTTTTATAGATATTATCAGATGTTATCGCGGGCCGCCAGAAATGTTTCCGTGGGCCGCCATTGGCCCGCGGGCCGCACTTTGAGAACCTATGGCCAAGATCGACACGTTCCTGAACGGCTTGTCCAATGCCATCAAGAACGAATTGGTATCACGGAAACTGCCGTCAGACTTTTCCAGCCTCATGGACCTCATCAACCGCATCGACACTCAGATCCAGCAATGGAGGAGAGAGAAGAACCATCCCAGCTTCACCTCCTCTCCACCTCCCGCCACGTCCGTCGAACCCATCCAGGTAGACCGGGTTCGGGTGTCAGCGGAGGAACGACATCACCGGCAGAGCACAGGGGCCTACTTCTACTGCAGTCAGCTGGGACACATCTGCCGAGCCTGCCCGCTAAAAGGACGAGCCCACCAGTGAATCAAGGGGCCCTGGTGAGCAATGCTCGGAACCAGTCCTCCGCTAATTGTCCATTACTTCCTGTCATCATTATCTCGCAACCAGCATCACCACCTCCAGGCCCTTGTCGACTCAGAGGCGGACATGAATCTGATCTGCTCTGCCACTGCCAACACTGCCAAGCGTCTGGGAATCCCACTACTTGCTCTCGACATCCCTCTCACTGTCCTGACACTCAATGGCACCAGCTTGACCAGCATTACCCACCTTACCGACCCACTCACCCTAAGGATTTAGGGTAACCACTCAGAAACCATCCAGCTTCACATCATAAACATCCCCCATGTACCCATCATCCTAGGATTACCATGGTTAACACAGCACAACCCCCACCTTAACTGGGCTGACAACACCATCCTAGGCTGGAGCCAGTCCTGCCTAGCTTCCTGTCTGAACTCCGCTCTGCCTCCCGCCAAACCACCGCAGCCTTCAGCCAGCGAGTTCCCCGACCTCTCTCACATGCCTTTGGAATATCTGGATCTCAAACTCATTTTCAGCAAGACCCGAGCAGTGTCCCTTCCTCCTCACAGACCCTATGACTGTGGAATCGACCTCCTACCTGGGACAGCGCCACCCAAAGGACGACTCTACTCTCTTGCCCATCGAAAGGCAAGCCATGGAGAAGTACTTCTCCAAATCTTTGGCAGCTGGGATCATCCACCCTTCCTCTTCCCCAGCAGGGGCAGGATTCTTCTTCGTGGAAAAGAAGGACAAGTCACTCCACCCCTGCATTGACTATCAGGGTCTCAACGCCATCATGGTCAAGAACCGCTATCCACTACCGCTCATGACCACGGCCTTTGAATTACTCCAGGGAGCCAAGGTATTCACCAAGCTAGATCTACGCAATGCATACCATCTCATCAGAATCAGGGAGGGGGATGAGTGGAAGACGGCCTTTAACACTGCCACTGGTCACTACGAGTACCTTGTGGTCCCTTTCGGCCTGACCAATGTGCCCACAGTCTTCCAGGCACTTGTTAACGATGTCTTAAGGGACTTCCTAAACATCTTCATTTGCATGTACCTGGATGACATCCTGATCTTCTCCCACTCCCTGTAGGAGCATCAGGGTCATGCCTGGCAGGTCCTCCAGTGCCTGCTAGAGAACAAGTTGTTCGTCAAGGTGGAAAAGAGCGAGTTCCACCAAGGCTCTGTCTCATTCCTAGGGTTCATCATCTCTCCAGCAAAGATCCAGATGGACCCCCTCAAGCTGGAAGCAGTTGCTGATTGGCCCACCCCATCTTCAAGACGAGAGCTCCAGTGCTTCCTGGGGTTCGCCAACTTCTACAGGCGCTTCATCCGCGACTTCAGCATGGTGGCTGGACCTCTCTCAGCCCTGACCTCGACCAAGACCAAGTTCAAGTGGGGGGAGGAAGCAGAGAAGGCCTTTTCCAGTCTCAAGTACAGGTTTACCATAGCACCCATTCTCACCATACCCGATTCAGTTTATCGTCGAGGTCGACGCCTCCGAGTCAGGGGTCGGAGCCATCCTATCCCAGAGGGCCAACGACAACAAGGTCCACCCATGCTCCTTCTCCTGCCGGCTATCCCCAGCCGAATGGAACTACGACATCGGGGACCGAGAACTACTGGCCGTGAAACTAGCCTTGGAGGAGTGGAGGCACTGGCTCGAAGGGTCTGAGCTCCCTTTCCTAGTCTGGACCGGCCATAAAAACCTGGAGTACCTCAAGTCTGCCAAGCATCTCAATTCCCGTCAAGCCTGTTGGTCTCTCTTTTTCTCCCGGTTCAACTTCACACTCTCCTACCGCCCAGGCTCCAAGAACGGTAAACCCGATGCCCTGTCCAGGATGTTCTCTTCCCACCAAGAGGTGTCTGAGACCATCCTTCCTCCACGCTGCCTGGTGGGAGCCGCTAGTCTAGAGGTTGAGACGCTCGTGCAGAAGGCCCTGGAGCAGGACCCCGGTGAAGGTAACTCCAACAACATTCCTCGTAACCATCTGTTTGTTCCCTGTCCTGTGCGAACTCAGGTGCTACAGTGGGGTCATGGTTCCAAGCTGGCCTGTCGGCCGGGAGCTGCCCAAACCCTGGTTCTCATCCAGCAGCGCTTTTGGTGGCTATCCATCAAGGAGGACATCCAGGAGTTCGTGGCAGCCTGCGACACATGCTACTGGAACAAGACAGCCAATCGACCCACTGCTGGCTTACTAAGACCCCTTCCAACTCCACATCGACCTTGGTCTCACATCGCCCTGGACTTCATCACAGGCCTCCCCAACTCAGGTGGCAACACATGCATCCTCACTGTTATTGACCGTTTTTCTAAGACCGTCCATTTTATTCCTCTGCCCAAGCTCCCCTCAGCCAAAGAGACCGCAGAACTACTCATCCACCATGTTTTCCGCCTACATGGTCTGCCTGCTGACATTGTTTCTGACCGGGGTCCTCAGTTCACTGCACAGTTCTGGAGAGCCTTCTGCAAACTCATCAGAGCCACCTGTAGTCTTTCCTCAGGCTTCCACCCACAGACCAATGGCCAGGCAGAACGGGCGAACCAGGCTTTGGAGGTTGCACTCAGGTGCATGTCGTCCAGGGATGCCAGTTCTTGGAGCAAGTACCTACTCTGGATCGAATATGCACATAACACTCTCCCTTCCTCTGCCACAGGTCTCTCTCCATTCCAGTGCTCACTAGGGTACCAACCACCACTGTTCCCCAGCCAAGAGGAGGAGGTCGTCATACCCTCAGCCCAGCTCTTTATACGCCGCTGCAGGAGGACGTGGGCTTTGGCCCGGAGAAGACTCATTCGCTCTGCACTCACATCCAAGAGGCAGGCCAACAAACGTTGCTCCAAGGCACCCACCTACCGAGTAGGTCAACGAGTTATGCTCTCCACATGCCACCTGCTATTTAGGACTGTCTCTCACAAGCTAGCACCCAGGTTACTTGGACCCTTCCTCATCAAAAAAATAATCAACCCATGTTCTGTTAGACTGGCATTACCACTCACCATGCGATGTGTTCACCCTACCTTTCATGTATCTCAGCTTAAACCTCTGGTCTCTAGTTCTTTGCTAGAGTAATGAAGGCAGATGCCAGAGAACAACTTCATTTAGAAGTCCTGGATTATGTCTCATCTAACCTGGAAGCACTGGTGCCAAATTATAAGAATTTACCAGTTGATGAGTTCTGGGGGAAGCTGTCCAAAGTCACATCTGTGAGCTCAGGGTAGTTGAGCTTCAGGGAGCTCTGTCAGCTGATGAAGCTGCTATTGGTGCTGCCAAATTTTAACTGTAATGTGGAAAGGGCATTCAGCATGGTGTGTCATATCAAGACAGAATTTAGGAGTCAGATGTCTCACCAAACACTTCTGAATCTGATGTCTTGCAAGATTAACAAGTTTATTGACACAGAGTGCTATGAGGTGGAGGTGTCTGGAAAATTGCTCAAATCTGCAAAGCAAGCAGCCTCTAAAAACAATGAAAGCTTGCAAAAGGAACAGGCACAGAACATAGGAAAGGAAAGAGCCCTTTAGGCCTACATGTACAGTACAAATGCATTCATTGTCATTCATGCAATTCATTCATTGTTCTGTTATATTCATCTGTGTTTTGGTGTCTAAGTAAAGCAATGTTCTGTGGTGAATATCTATCTATCTTGGTCATTCATCCTTATTTACGGGGGGCGGGGTGTCCAGATTCAATCAGTAAGGAGCTTAATATATGGCACATTTTAGTTATCATAGTTTATGGGTTGGGGGCAGCTACAGTGGGGCAAAAAATTATTTAGTCAGTCACCAGTTGTGCAAGTTCTCCCACTTAAAAAGATGAGAGAGGCCTGTAATTTTCATCATAGGTATACCTCAACTATGAGAGACAAAATGAGAAAAAAAAATCCAGAAAATCACATTGTCTGATTTTTAAAGAATTTATTTGCAAATTATGGTGGAAAATAAGTATTTGGTCAATAACAAAAGTTCATCTCAATACTTTGTTAAATACCCTTTGTTGGCAATGACAGAGGTCAAACGTTTTCTGTAAGTCTTCACAAGGTTTTCACACACTGTTGCCGGTATTTTGGCCCATTCCTCCATGCAGATCTCCTCTAGAGCAGTGATGTTTTGGGGCTGTCGCTGGGCAGCATGGACTTTCAACTCCCTCCAAAGATTTTCTATGGGGTTGAGAACTGGAGACTGGCTAGGCCACTCCAGGACCTTGAAATGCTTCTTACGATGCCACTCCTTTGTTGCCCGGGTGGTGTGTTTGGGATCATTGTCATGCTGAAAGACCCAGCCACGTTTCATCTTCAATGTCCTTGCTGATGGAAGGAGGTTTTCACTCAAAATCTCATGATACATGGCCCCATTCATTCTTTCCTTTACACAGATCAGTCATCCTGGTCCCTTTGCAGAAAAACAGCCCCAAAGCATGATGTTTCCACCCCCATGCTTCACAGTAGGTATGGTGTTCTTTGGATGCAACTCAGCATTCTTTCTCCTCCAAACATGACAAGTTGAGTTTTTACCAAAAAGTTCTATTTTGGTTTCATCTGACCATATGACATTCTCCCAATCCTCTTCTGGATCATCCAAATGCTCTCTAGCAAACTTCAGACGGGCCTGGACATGTACTGGCTTAAGCAGGGGGACACGTCTGGCACTGCAGGATTTGAGTCCCTGGCGGCTTAGTGTGTTACTGATGGTAGCCTTTGTTACTTTGGTCCCAGCTTTCTGCAGGTCATTCACTAGGTCCCCCCGTGTGGTTCTGGGATTTTTGCTCACCGTTCTTGTGATCATTTTGACCCCACGGGGTGAGATCTTGCATGGAGCACCAGATCGAGGGAGATTATCAGTGGTCTTGTATGTCTTCCATTTTCTAATAATTGCTCCCACAGTTGATTTCTTCACACCAAGCTGCTTACCTATTGCACATTCAGTCTTCCCAGCCTGGTGCAGGTCTACAATTTTGTTTCTGGTGTCCTTTGACAGCTCTTTGGTCTTGGCCATAGTGGAGTTTGGAGTGTGACTGTTTGAGGTTGTGGACAGGTGTCTTTTATACTGATAATGAGTTCAAACAGGTGCCATTAATACAGGTAACGAGTGGAGGACAGAGGAGCCTCTTAAAGAAGAAGTTACAGGTCTGTGAGAGCCAGAAATCTTGCTTGTTTTGTAGGTGACCAAATACTTATTTTACCGAGGAATTTACCAATTAATTCATTAAAAATCCTACAATGTGATTTCCTGGATTCTTTCCCCCCATTCTGTCTCTCATAGTTGAAGTGTACCTATGATGAAAATTACAGGCCTCTCTCATCTTTTTAAGTGGGAGAACTTGCACAATTGGTGGCTGACTAAATACTTTTTTTGCCCCACTGTATCTTTAGGAGATATAAAAAAAATCATACTGATACTCAACGGTAGCAGTTTTTGACAAAGTAGCATAAATCGATGGACTCTGCTGTCGGTTGGTGCTACAGTAGCATTTTTCGATAGGGCAGCACAAATCATCAGAACATCGGTGTAAAACTATGCTCCAATGACCCTAACCCATAACTACGCCATCGCGTGTTTACCGCAATGCATTATGGGTGATACCCGGGGTCAGCTCTGCCGTATTGTTTACTTTTTGTTAAACACTGCATTGTTCTGTCTAACTGGTTTTAACCATGTCACCTAAAGTGAATTGCTGTGTGCCTTACTATGTCTCCAGAACAAAGAGAACACCTCATTTGAGCTTTCATCAGCTGCCAGTCGAGGAGAAGAGAAGAAAGAAATGGATAAGTTTAATCCGCAACGAAAACGTTCGAACTGAATCGAAATGGACAAGTGTTTGTAGCTTACATTTCTCTGGTGGGAAAAAGACATACTTAAACTGTGACCCAGTAATATTTCCATTGTCTGCGGAACGGCCTTCGGTTATAGAAGATTATAACAATCAATACTGTTCATCGTCTGAAACTAGCGATATTCCAAAGCCTGTAAAACAAAGAAGCATTCTTCAGCCTTTGCCTCTCAATGTACCAAAGCACTCAGCAGCCGAACGAGCCTGTCGGACTGATAAAACTCCCAAACCACCAAGGGTTCTATTTCGGGTATGTATAATGTTCAGTGTACCTAACTAGCGGCATTTACTGAAGAAAATGCATTTATACTGAAAATGACACGGCAGATCAGCGGGTTTTCAAATTTTTTTTTGTAATGTTTCCTGGGGGCGGCACGGTGGTGTAGTGGTTAGCGCTGTCGCCTCACAGCAAGAAGGTCCTGGGTTTGAGCCCCGGGGCCGGCGAGGGCCTTTCTGTGTGGAGTTTGCATGTTCTCCCCGTGTCCGCGTGGGTTTCCTCCGGGTGCTCCGGTTTCCCCCACAGTCCAAAGACATGCAGGTTAGGTTAACTGGTGACTCTAAATTGACCATAGGTGTGAATGTGAGTGTGAATGGTTGTCTATGTGTCAGCCCTGTGATGACCTGGCGACTTGTCCAGGGTGTACCCCGCCTTTCGCCCGTAGTCAGCTGGGATAGGCTCCAGCTTGCCTGCGACCCTGTAGAAGGATAAAGCGGCTAGAGATAATGAGATGAGATGAGATGTTTCCTGATATCAAGTTTTATTTAACTAATCACTCATTTAGAAATGTTTTGATGCTGCTCATCTGGGCCCGGGACCATGAAGCAATCTTTGACTTAATGTAACTTCGCCATGAACATGATAGACATAACAGCCAATTTCAGAGAGGCTACATGGTGCAATATATGTCCTCGAAATGACATTCTGAGATTTGATGCTGTTGTTACTGTACAGTGTGGTAGACTCGGTCTAGACTCTTATGCCCAGGTCAAACGGCAGAAAGACACATGCTGTGACCTGTGATTAGTCGGGTGGTGACTGATTGCAGGTGGACACAGGCGTTTTGCGTCAAATCCTTCATTGTGGCCAGACGTATTGCAAGACGCACAGTTTTTAAGCTGTTACGAGAGGAGACAACCAGTCGGAAACAGACACAGGTTGACACAGCGCAAAGAAAACCTTTAAAAAAGTAAGGCCATAAGACTGCTCACAGGTTGTTGTAAACTATTTGCAGGTGCAGTCTGCGTCTACCTGTGATGCATCACAGCCATCTCGAAAGATTTGTCTTCCCCTGAGTCTAGCTGCCACTACCTGCTTCAACCTGCAATTGGTCGTTAAGTGTTGCACAACCACCTGCCTCTACATGGGTCAACCTGCTATTTGCACCGATTGGAAGCGAATCACAGCTGAAATGTGAACAGATCATCCACTTGCATCAACCTGCCTCTACTAAAGACCCTCTGCAACACTCTGCCATTATCTGTGTCATCGTGCGTCGACACAAGACTGTATTCAAGGCGGAGGTCATGGTATTTCACCATACGGACCGACCTTAAGCTGGTAAATAATATTTTTTTTCTTTACCAAATTCTAACAGAAAACGAGAGCGCCCGAAAGGGAAAACCGAGCCGAGCTGCCATTTTGATTCCTCATTCATGGCTGTAATGCAAATTGCTTCCTCCTCAGTATACAAGTGTACTTCCATGGCAGGGAAAAAAACTACATTTTGCCGCCTATGTAGTCCCCTATTTATACAAATAGGAGTCATTCAGGATTCAGCCATGTTTTTGCTCGGCATTAGCAAGTTACAGGTTTTTAGCTTTCTCCTGAAATGTTTTCTTTTATTTCTTCTTCCTCAGGGTAGTAAAACTCGCTTTCACTGTGAACCAGGGCTCTCAAGTCTCACGCATTGAGCGTGACAGTCACGCTTTTCGGTCTTTTGTCACGCACTCCCGCCACACATTGTATTTCTCACGCTGAAAAAAATGATAATATAAATTTCTCTGGCGCGCCGCTATCGCTATGGAAACGGCAGGAAACAAGCGCGTCTCCCATGAGTCGAGCCTGCCACTTACCAGCCAATCAAAAAAAGGAAAAGGGCGGGGCTACACAATAGCCAATCAGAAGCACTATTGTATCTGGGTCGATAACGCAACAACCAATGAAAAAAGCATTGTTATCCCAGGAATTGTTCACGTGATTCTGCTACAACCATCTTCTGAAAGTTTTGTTCAGTGGACACCATGAGGATGAGCTCCGAGCAGCACAGAGACCAGAGGAAGTCATATCCTGTTTTAATGTTACAACAAATTCACAACTTGTTTGACACAAGAAATGGCAACTTGCCTGCTGTGAGAGAATGTTGCCCAGATAATTCACATGGACATGGTAAGGTTTTACAGGAGCTGGGCTGTATTGCACCTGTTTAAATGATGCCCTGGCGAGCAGCTCCACTTGTTCACAGGCAATAACAGACACTGGTCAGCAATAATAACAGCGACACTAACGTGTGTTTAAATGTGAATACCAGCAAGAGTGAAGATTTTTTTTTTTTAATTTGTCAGCAGTTATGAAAGACCCGTTTGTGAAAGATTAAGTTTTTATTGTTCATAATATAGAAACTGCGTGACTCCAGGGGAAGATATAGGGAAGAGGAAAGTCCAACTATTACAGATTACAGGACCCAACATCCTTTGACGTTGAGGAGTTTTGGGGAAGAATGTCCTCAAAAAAGAACAAAGTAAATTTTTTGCACACAACATGACTTGCTCATTATTAAGATAAAAGGAAAACATTTAAGTAATAGAGGCCCTTGGTTCCTTTTTCAAAGGTGACTGGCTTGAACCAATTTGGGAGGCTATCAAAGATCATAACCTTGGTTTTGGTGCTTCCTCATTCAAATGCTGATGCTGAGAGGGTATTTTCAATGGTCAGTCTGAACAAAACCTCAACTCGAAACAGTTTGTCTCTAGACGGGACATTGGCCTCTATCATGACCCTGAAAATGGCTGGACTTGAGCGGGAGCCAACAACACAAATGATGAAGGACTCCAAAAAGGCAACAAACACTTACAATAAATGACACCAGTCATAATCTCTCTCTGCTCTCTCTCTCTCACACACACACACACACACACACACACACACTTATTCAATACACGGAAATTGAATAAAGACTTTGTATTTGGTTGAATTGTCAGTGCCGTGTGTTTATCCTTTCTTCTGTACGTCTGAGCAGTTATTAATAACAACAACACTAATAATAATATTATTAATGAAAGACCCCCATTCCTGCGACCCATCCAACCGGCCCCCCCAACTGGGGGGGGGGAATGTCACTCTTGCCTGCATTCAAAACTTGAGAGCCCTGCTGTGAACACTGTCGTTATCGCTATCCATGCTGTAAAATTAATGCTATTTTGAATCCTCATTCACAGCTATAATGCAAATTGCTTTCTCCTCGGTATACAAGTGCACTTCCATGGCAGGAAAAAAACTACATTTTGCCGTCTATGTAGTCCCCTATTTATACAAACTTGAGTCATTCAGGATTCAGCCATGTTTTTGCTCGGCGTTAGCAAGTTAGAGGTTTTTAGCTTTCTCCTGAAATGTTTTATTTTATTTCTTCTTCCTCAGGGTAGTAAAACTCGCTTTTGCTGTGAACACTGTCGTTATCGCTATCCATGATGCAAAATTAATGCTATTCTCCTGAGAAATGCTGGCAAAAATTTATAAGATTTTTGATCATCTTATAAATAAATCTTCTTAAAAAAAAGATAAATGTTGACAAAAAATGCTACTATGTTTGTTGTTGTTGTGAACGAGTGAGTCGCCAGAGGTCCGTAACCGGGGTCCGTAACTGGGGTCTGTACCATAGCATACAGGCCTGCTCGCCAGCCAATCAGAGCGCAGGATTGGATGAAAACCGCACTGCAAAAAAAATAAATACAGTAAATAAATGTGTTCTACAGTTATGTCATTATATTTTATTGGTTTCCCCTTTGACAGGGCGGCACGGTGGTGTAGTGGTTAGCACTGTCACCTCACAGCAAGAAGGTCCTGGGTTCGAGCCCAGCGGCTGGCGAGGGCCTTTCTGTGTGGAGTTTGTATGTTCTTCCCGTGTCCGCGTGGGTTTCCTCCGGGTGCTCCGGTTTCCCCCACAGTCCAAAGACATGCAGGTTAGGTTAACTGGTGACTCTAAATTGACCGTAGGTGTGAATGTGAGTGTGAATGGTTGTCTGTGTCTGTGTGTCAGCCCTGTGATGACCTGCCGACTTGTCCAGGGTGTACCCTGCCTTTCGCCCGTAGTCAGCTGGGATAGGTTAGGTTAATTGGTGGCTCTAAATTGACCGTAGGCGTGAATGTGAGTCTGAATGGTTGTTTGTCTGTATGTGTCAGCCCTGTGATGACCTGGTGACTTGTCCAGGGTGTACCCCGCCTCTCGCTCATAGTTAGCTGGGATAGGCTCCAGCTTGCCTGCAACCCTGTAGAACAGGACAAGTGGCTACAGATAATGGATGGATGGATGGATGGATGGATGGATGGTTTCCTATTTGTTGTGACAGCAGTAGTCCAAATACCAACTTTATAAAAAAATGTATTGTGGTACAAGCATTTGTAAATCACAAACATAATCTAACCATTTGGTCAGTGTTGTAGTGACTGGTCAACTTTGTTTTTCATTTTGGTGCATGTGGTAAGTGTTTTGGGTGTTTTCGAGCTTTTTGCACAGCTGTGGTTCTGTTTTAAGAAATGCCTTCACTATTTGGAAAAACAATTTCACAGTCATGAGAATGGTGTGAAAAATGTGTCATATCGATGGGGGAAAATCGATGTTTGGTGTATACTAAACTGGTATTATCAGTTAAATTTTAAGGATGAGTTAAAAAAACAGAAAGCAGAAGGGTGTGAAACATTTTAACAAGTGTCTGATGTAAAAGCACATTTTTTAGAAACTGGGTAAATGAGTAGCAACGTGGATCATATGTCAGTAAGTTGAGAAATCTTCCGGGGACTGGTCATAAACAGTGATGGTGTTGTAATAAGCACATAAAAAGCCACTGGACAGAAATAACTGGATGATTGCTGAGTAGCAAGATGGAATAGGAATAATCAAGCTTGGTGACCAGACTGCAGGGTGTGTGACATCACCATCAGAGGAAACGCCAAGTTTTCACAACTCGTCACAAGTTCATGTATTTTCCATTTTTCAAAAGTTTTGGAATAAACAGAAGGGAACCATTACAACTCATTCCATGGCAATCTCTCAGATCAGCTGATTGAAACCTGGTTTCAGTTTCCAAATGTGCTTTGGAGAACACTGAAAGGAGGGAATTGTGTTACACAGTGACAACTAAATGTCACATAGTCTCAGAAGTCAAAGACAATATGGCAGTGTTTGGGTTGAAGCAGTTTGCGTCCCTGGTACCATCTGGACCACTGAAAATGTCAGAAAATATCATTCAAACAAACAAACAAACAAACAAACAAACAAACAAACAAACAAAAAACTGGCAGGCTGTAGTGTCTCACACATTTTTTTTTTTTGCTTTATTTTTTTCCAGTCTTTATGATAGTGATTGTACGAGTAACTAGATTTTCTTCAAAGGATTTCATTCGTATTGTGTTCTAGCTCCTCACATGAGGGTTGTTTTGCGAGATAAGATTCCCATATGAAGCAGAGTTCCATTATATAGACCCCTTCACAGTGAACGTCATTCATACGTAAGAGGAAATTGCGCATGCAGCCTGGACTCAAAAAAGACTCGGCGACGGTAGAGACAAGAAGACATATTTGGAAGAAATGCCTAGTTGTTGTGTTGTCGGGTGTCAGAATCGTAGCAGTGATGGGGTTAAAATGTACAGAATTCCAGCAGGATCTCACCCATTCCAAAAAAATCGCCGACGTCTATGGCTACAAGCCATCAAACTTGTAGACTGGGATGAAAGCACTATCAAAAATGTGCAGGTTTGCAGCGCCCACTTCACCACAGGTAAGATCAGGCTATTTATTAAATCTTTCTTTTTTATTCTTTCTAGTCTTCGTTTATTGATGTAGCAAAATACTTTGGTAACGTTTGTCTGATTAACTGGGTCATAGTTACACAATGTAATGAATATTGTTAGCATGTTAACTTAGCTTTGCATGCAATTTTGTTTGTAGGAGAGGTCTCGCTTGACTCAAGCAGTCCAGATTTTGTGCCATCATTATTTGTGTACGCCGAAAATTACAATTTTAAAGCAAGGATGGAAAGGTAAAATTGTGTGCCCTCACTCTAAATGCCAACTTACGTTGACTGCTCTAGCCTAGCTCCCGCCCCGTTCAGTTTCATTTCTGCTCTCTGCCTCTCGCTTTTTACGCAGCTCTGATTTCTCTTAGCTGCACTCTTTACACTATCATTCCTTTCATGCCATTACCTCCTGCAAATTGCTGTTTAGTGTTGGTATTTGCTGTTGTAGCTAAAGCCACATTGCCATCACATCACTGGCATAATTTGATTAAAACAAAATGAATATGAATGTCCCATTGTTAATCAAGTTGTAGTCTCGCTGTAACCAGAATGTTGATGGCAGGCTACTTTTGTAAATAGTTTTTTTTGAGTTTGACATTTTTTGTAAATAGTATGACTGCCTTCAGGTATCAGAGGAAAATGAGGAGGGATGACATGCACCCTATCCCACAACAATCTGCTCCTTCGGCTGAAATGGATTGCACCATCGACCATTGTCTAAATATGACTATAATGCCACATAATGTATACAGTATTTAATGTCATCAGTGCTGTTGTAGTTCGAAAATGGAAAGGTGGTTAAACTGTGCTCAGTGGAGGCTGTAGATTGTGCTGTGGAATTGCATCACATTACAGTGAAAGCTATTTTGTCCTGAAACTCCTTTGCATTTGGTTTGACACGCAAGCTGCATACTCCCATCATTCATGGGGAAATTCTTTCTGTCAGACTCAGAAGAGGAACCTGAGGTCAAAGAGGAACCAGCAGCACTAAGGACCGAATTAGATGAGCTCAGCGTCAGACATCGTCAACTGCAGGAGGATTATGTGAACTTGCAGCAGGAGTGTTTTATGCTAAGAGCAGAAAATGAAAAATTGAGGGAGGAGCTACAACAATCCAAGTTTTCATACACCTCAGTTAAGTGCAATGTTGGCATGTTATTGTTTTTTACAGGACTCACCTCTGTCATGTTTGAATGGCTCCTGACCAAATTATCAGGCAGTGTAGAACCCTCTCGCCAGAACATTTCTCTGCAGGACCACTTGTTGATGGTTTTAATGAAAATAAGGATGGGCCTTAGTAATGCAGACCTCTCCTATAGGTTTAAGGTACCAACAAGCACTGTTTCAAGCATTTATCGCAACTGGATACCTGTCATGGCCAAGGTCCTCAAACCTCTCATCAAATGGCCCAGTAAAGGAGCGATACTTAAAAATATGCCCAAATGCTTCAAACGTAAATTTAGGAAATGCTGTTGCATAATAGACTGCACTGAAATTTTTATTGCTAGACCTAGCAATCTGACTGCCAGGGCCCAGACTTGGTCTAACTATAAACACAGTTACACAATCAAATATTTGATTGGTGTCACACCTGCTGGGGCTATATAATTCTTGTCTCCTGGGTGGGGTGGGCGGGTTTCTGACAAACAAATAACAAGAGAATCTGGTTTCTTAGACTTGTTAGAACCAATGGACGAGGTGCTGGCTGATAGAGGATTTCTCATTCGTGATGAGCTAGCAGCTTATGGGGCAACACTTAGAATCCCTTCTTTCACCAAAGGAAAAAACAACTATCAGCACAGGAAGTGGATACTTCCAGACAGTTATCCCAAGTTAGGATCCATGTTGAGCGTGTCATTGGTAGGTGGAAGAATTTTAAAATATTGCAAACTGTTATTCCGGTGTCTCAAGTGGATATGTTGGATGATGTGCTGCGCTCACCAACCTCTGTAAGAGTGTTGTTCTGAAATAGTTTAATACATGATTTTTTCTTTGTCTGTAGGCCTATGAAATAGGTCATGTATGTGTATGAAATACGCCGTGAAATGGGTATCAAATTTTTGTATAAATGGTCTTAAATTGTCTTAAAATGGTCTTGTATTTAACTTGAAGAAACCTGTAGGAATCCTGGTATGGTGAATATAGTGTGTCATATTTTGTTCTACATGAAAGCAATAAAAACATTCACAAACAAATAATTTTAAAGTCATTTGTTTTTGGAGGGTAGCAATCAAGCAAAAACAGTTCTGTAGTGAAAATGAAGATTTCATGTAAATTTACTGTCTTAGGGAATGCATGTGTAAATGGCATTGAATAACTATATACAAAACAATTACAGACTATATATTTGATTATAGCATTAGGGCCATGGCTGTCAACATGTGAGGCACACTGCACCAGTTGGGAAGATTCAAGTCAGGTGGGGCACAACAGATATATATAATATAAAAGCAAATTCAATAATGAGCACAATGGTTAATACAGTCAGGGCGTGTTACATGGTTTCAGTGTGTAGTGGACATCAATGTTTACATTCTTGACACAGCCAAGCTGCTGATTTCCTTTTAACTTCTGCACAGATGTAGTGGAAGGATTTACTGCATTCAACGCAGGTTATCATTTTTCCAAATTTGGGCTTTCCACAGCTTTGGCAGGCTTGAGGTGTCTTGAAGTCAGGGTCATGTCTTCACGTCAGTAGTTCTGGCAACACACTGGAAATGAATATATTTTGTGCCTTTGGCAAAGCCTCCTCCAGAAAGGCTTGGTTTTTCAGAACACGTTGCACTATGACCTCCTTTCTTGTCCACAGCACAAAGTCACAGTGGCTTACACCACACATGAACATGTGGAGCTGAATCTGGTAATAATATGGGTGTGACAGTGGCGGCTGGTAGTCTTTCAAACAGGGGAGGCTGGTCGGTTACGATATTTCCAGATTTTAAAAGAAAAAAGAAAAAACACATCAATTTTGCCCATACTCTTGCCTCTGATCTGGCTGATTGTTGGCAGGGTCACAAACTGTGAAATAACAGGTTCTTTTGGCCCATTAGCCTACTGTCCAATATACATGATGGTGGTGTTGGGGGGGTATATTTTAACATTTTATATTTTAAAATTGTGGCATGTTGTTTAAAAATTGATCATTATTGAAAGCAGCTCTTTGTCAGGAACCTCAGCAGTAACAGTAGAGTGTTCTGGAATAGGCACAAGCACTGACCTTGGGGAGCCAAACATAGAGCTGGGTGCCACACATTTCATTCAATGACACTTTCCCTATATTTTACTTATTTTGACTGAGAAATGTTTTATTGACAATTTTGATAACACTTCACTTTTAATCCAGGTCTGTAGTGTGAAATGTTGGGCTGTGTTTTTGTTTAAAAATGTTTTCCAAATTGTAGCGGTGTTTAATTTATATCCAGAAAAATATATATCCCAATATAATATACTCAGCATAAACATTTTAAATAGATTCTATATTTTTGGTCCATCCATGACATATTACTAAAGTAGCCTATTTATTGTTGTTGATGTGGGTCACTTGCTGTTAGCCAATTCACTTTCTCGTACCAGGAGAGCTGAAAGGAACGAGTATTATTCCCTACCTTTTTCACCAAGTCAGTTTGAGGCGTTGGTCTACCCTGCTCTTTAATTGTAATTTTTTCTTCTAAGGAAGACTGGCAAATGGTTTCGCCAAAATGAAATCAGCAATGCTTGGCATCCGTGTGCAGCTTTCTTGCTAGCTGACTAGCCCCCTCAAGTTCAAGTTCAGTCACTCAAATAAACGGAACTAAGATAGCAAACTTGACAACCTATATTTACACTTTATTTACAATGAAAATATATACAAACTAAAAAAGCTGGTAGAAACCGTATGTAATGAATGAAATCGAAATGTAAGCTGATCTCTTACAATACAGCACTTGCAAATCTGCATGGGACTGAACTGAAATTCACCGCTGCCTGTCTATATTTGAAACGAGCTGTCAATCAAAGAAAATATCTGGCCGCTTTCACCAATCACCAGTCTCCTCGCGGAAACTGCCATGTCCCTCCCACTGTGAGGCTCGGAGTCCATGGGCGGGCATTTTCGCAGTATTTGTCCAATAACCGTCTTGCATTTTGAGATTGACAAGCGCATAGCTCCCAAATGCCATTGAAGTGCACTGAGGCTGGGAGTCCGTGGGACTCCGTGGGCGGGCATTTTCGCAGTATTTGTCCAATAACTGTCTTGCATTTTGAGATTGAAAAGCGCATAGCTCCCAAATGCCATTGAAGTCCACTGAGGCTGAGAGTCCGTGGAACTCCGTGGGTGGGCATTTTCGCAGTATTTGTCCAATAACTGTCTTGCATTTTGAGATTGAAAAGCGCATAGCTCCCAAATGCCATTGAAGTCCACTGAGGCTGGGAGTCCGTGAGACTCCGTGGGCGGGCATTTTCGCAGTATTTGTCCAATAACCGTCTTGCATTTTGAGATTGTCAAGTGCATAGCTCCCAAATGCCATTGAAGTGCACTGAGGCTGGGCTGCATCGCGCTGTCACGAGGGGGAAAAACTCACGCACACATTAGGCGAACTGGGGAAAGTTATAACGGAATGATTTCACACTGTAGTTGGGTTGAGCACATGTATTTCTATGATTCTGGATCTGAAATAGCAATGTTATAAGGTTGGCTATAACATAAGCCTAGCACAATTCATCTACACGATGTTCGTCATTTTTAGAGGAGGCTGAGCCTCCCTCGTTGTCTTAGAGCAATCGCCCGTGGGGTGTGAATTTTTCAAAATGTGTGATTTGTCCAGACAGAATTGTGTGTCCTCTGTGCTTCCCTGGAGGCCATCACAGTATTTGTAAGGACACTTTATTTCTAAGACCCCTTTGCCACAGCATGTACATTGTGTGATGCCATCTGGTGAGGACCCAAGGTATGGATCAGAGGGCCGTATCACTAAGCCACAGGAGCTGACACTGAAGCCTTCATGGCTTTGTGCCATAACTGCAGTGTATGTCTGTCTGGCCATTTCCTCCATAGACTTGCCCCAGAGAACAGATGGCACATTTAGCTGTGTTTTGTTGTACTGCATTATGTCCATTAGGTATGCTTTGCTGATATTTTCATCTGTGGTCACACAGCGGTGAAATCTGGTGCTCCTTATCCGACCAGCCCTATAGCTCAGCCATTCTGAAGATTCTGACTGCTGCCGTGACACAAATTCTACCCGCTCACAATGACGAGGCAGCAGTCTAGATTTTAGCCTGAGGAAGGTTTCCTCACATTTTACCTCCATTTCCTCTGGTGACAGGTCTCTGAATGAGATGTTAAATAATGAAGTCAAGGGCTCAGGTAGGTCTTCATCTTCCTCAGTGCCAGAGTCGGATGATGCGGTGTCCGTATCACTATTGTCCATACTCGTCAATACTGCTGCTCCAGGTGCCATAATCCGTAATTCATTTATATCATCATCTGTCAACTCTGGCAATGGAGAGACAATCACATAAGTATGTAATATAATTATCACACTTTTTTTCACTTTCCCTATGGTCACATTTTTAAACACATTGGCTAACCTAATGCAAAATAGATCATCTGATTTCTGAAATCCTAATCTAATTCAAAGATGACAACTACCAAACCATTAACATTTTGGGATTCTTAGACTGAATTGTCCTCATGATGTTTCATGTCAAGAAACAGCCTAGTGAACATTTATTGAATATAGAGTAATGTAATTCATTCAGTCATCTTTGGCCAAAGGAAACAAAAGAGGGTCATTCTCCATACATCACTTGCCTCTGACTGTCGTGGTCGTATTTCTAACAGCTGCTGAAGTACACCTATCTGGAAGTTGCCTGCCTGGCTTCTTTGTTTTGTTGAATCTTATTTCCCTCAACGGAGCTGGCTGAACTTCTTTCTTGCTCAGGTCTTTCCACACACACTCTCCAGACGTGACTGCTGCTTTCTCTGTCCTTCCCATTCTTACAATAACCTTGACTTTGAATAAAATTGCAGCTGCATGGCTGCAGCATGACCCAAGCCTACAATAAAATTCACATTAAAAAATATAAACGAATATCTGCAAGGGCAAACAACGACAACTTACTCAATACAGTAGATTACTTACCCTGCCATACATGTGCAATTGGCTGTCAAAACGTAGCCTTCCAGCTTGTTGTATACCACCCAGGCTTCATACATAGCAACCTTCTGACCTTGATGCTGACTTGGTAAGATTTTTGACTTCAGAGCACAGAAGTTTTCATCAATTTCGGTGTAAAACACGTTCTGTACATGCCCGCACATAACATAATCATATGCATCTAAAGACTTGTAGGCACGAAGTTTTTCGTGGGTGTACACTGAAGTCTTGTCAATAAGGTACGAGTATATATCTGGCCATTGTATACCAGGGAACTTACTAACATCGTCCGTCCACTCTTTAATTAAATACGGATCCGGTAGGCGATGTCCACTTGTTAGAGTTAACTTATTTATGTAGCATTCTTGATCTTGTAACGACAATTGTTTTGCATAATCTGACCGCTCATAATGCCGGTCTATGGGCAGCGCCATTGTTTCTGAGTCCAGGCTGCACGCGCATCCTAGCAACGGTCGATTTGTTTACAAACATGCGAAGGGGTCTATAAAGTAGACTTTGTGAGGAGTGTGTCATACTCTGCCCCGGACAACCACTCCGGAGATTACGGATCTCTCACGCCAGCGCCGATCCGGATCCGGGACAGGAATTCCTTCTCACCTGCATTCACGTTCTGGTTTTCACCACTGCTTATAAATACGCCGTTCTCAGACTCAGACCTTCCCAGAACATCTCGTTTGCTTCTCTAGCCGTTTCTGTGCCTCTCTTGCTTCTCATGGTTTTTCCTCGCTAGCGATTTTCTTTTGTTCATGGTTTTTGCACTAGCGTTTTTCTGGTTCATGTTTTTTTGCACTAAGGGTTATTTCTGATTCATGGTTTCTTGCACTAAGGGTCTTTTCTTGTTCAGGGTTTTTTGCGCTAGCATTTTTGTCTTTGCCTGTCTCATGTTTTTGTCAAGTTGTTTGTTCTCATTTTGCCCGGACTATTTTTGCCATTTGTTTTTTGTCCTGTTTGTTTACCTTTTGCCACGCCCTTTCTTCCCTGTATTAAATCATCTTATTTATTGGATTACTGTCTGTGTTCTGTTTGGATCCGAACTTCACCATACCTCCACCCACCCTAACAGTACATTCTGGCCAACATGGATCCAGCAGAACTCGCCCATCTGAGAATGGCCATCCAGCAGCAAGCGACTCTCCTCGAGACCCACCAACAAGACCTACAACAAATTACCCAGAACCTCGCCACCCTGTCCAACGCATTCAACCTTCTTACGATGCAGATGCAGCGCTGTCAAGCTGTGTCTACCCCTGCTCAGCCGTGTCCTACGTCAGCTCCTGCCACCGCCTTTCTCCACGAACCGAGACTTTCAGCGCCTCAGCCCTACAAGGGAGAACCAGGTACTTGCAGATCGTTTCTGTCTCAATGTTCATTGATCCTAGAGCTGCAACCTCTGGCCTTCCCCACAGAATGCTCCCGGGTAGCATATACAATAACGCTCCTCACCGGTAAGGCCAGAGAGTGGGGAACAGCGGTCTGGGATTCCAATGCACCCTTTTGTTCCAGTTTCAAGGATTTCTCCGAGGAGATGAGGCGAACTGTTTTGCGGACGGATGAGACCAAAATAGAACTTTTTGGTTGAAATGAGAAGCGTTATGTTTGGAGAAAGGAAAACACTGCATTCCAGCATAAAAACCTTATCCCGTCTGTGAAACATGGTGGTGGTAGTATCATGGTTCGGGCCTGTTTTGCTGCATCTGGGCCAGGATGGCTTGCCATCATTGATGGAACAATGAATTCTGAATTATACCAGCGAATTCTAAAGGAAAATGTCAGGACATCTGTCCATGAACTGAATCTCAAGAGAAGGTGGGTCATGCAGCAAGACAACGACCCTAAGCACACAAGTCGTTCTACCAAAGAATGGTTAAAGAAGAATAAAGTTAATGTTTTGGAATGGCCAAGTCAAAATCCTGACCTTAATCCAATGGAAATGTTGTGGAAGGACCTGAAGCAAGCAGTTCATGTGAGGAAACCCACCAACATCCCAGAGTTGAAGCTGTTCTTTATGGAGGAATGGGCTAAAATTCCTCCAAGCCGGTGTGCAGGACTGATCAACAGTTACCGGAAACGTTTAGTTGCAGTTATTGCTGCACAAGGGGGTCACACCAGATACTGAAAGCAAAGGTTCACATACTTTTGCCACTATGTAATATTGGATCATTTTCCTCAATAAATAAATGACCAAGTATAATATTTTTGTCTCATTTGTTTAACTGGTGTGAGGGAATTTTAATGGATGAACATTATTATTCTCTGTGTTTCTGTATGTTGAACTAAAGTGGCTTAGTTACTAAGAAGAGATGTTTTTCCACATGTTGTAATCGCTTTTGTGACCTTGGTGGTAATAAGCAGGGAGCTTGAGCTCTCCCTAACTCACATCCGCCTGTACATACCAGAGCACGCCAGGTGCACGCTTTAAGAAAGCTTCATAGAAAATCTTGAGCCAATCACGTGAAGACACAAACAGTGAGCGAATGCTTTCAGAGTATAATAGATAACATTCCTAAAACACAACTCGGAGTGCGCGTACTCTCGGCATCATCAGAAGTGATGTCTTCTTCTATTCTTCTCTTTCCTTTCCTATTTTATATATCTTTTATATGATCTACTATAATAAATGACTGAAAAGACAACTGTTAGCGTTCTGAAGTGTTAATTAGAAATTTCCATTACAATTTGGCGTCCGGGCAGCACGGTGGTGTAGTGGTTAGCGCTGTCGCCTCACAGCAAGAAGGTCTGGGTTCGAGCCCCGTGGCTGGCAAGGGCCTTTCTGTGCGGAGTTTGCATGTTCTCCCCGTGTCCGCGTGGGTTTCCTCCGGGTGCTCCAGTTTCCCCCACAGTCCAATGACATGCAGGTTAGGTTAACTGGTGACTCTAAATTGACCGTAGGTGTGAATGTGAGTGTGAATGGTTGTCTGTGTCTATGTGTCAGCCCTGTGATGACCTGGTGACTTGTCCAGGGTGTACCCCGCCTTTCGCCCGTAGTCAGCTGGGATAGGCTCCAGCTTGCCTGTGACCCTGTAGAACAGGATAAAGCGGCTAGAGATAATGAGATGAGATGAGAATTTGGCGTCCCCTGGGTGGGCCCTATGCGTCTGATCCTCGGACGACGGAACACTCCCAAGGCTATGGTGCGGAGCTGAGAACTCGGACGAGAGACCAGGCCATCAGGGCTCACCGAACCAGTAAGTGATAACTTTGCATTCTTGTGTAAAGAAATTAGTGGAAACAGTATTTAAAGAATGATGCAAGAAATGGACAGAGATTTGTCCTAGTATTTAAAGAATGATATAAGAGATGGACAGAGATTGTCCCAGTCAAGGAAGACTGATATAAGAGACGGACAGAAGTTTGTCCGAGCTCAGGAGGACTGCTAAGCTGTGGTACCATCAATATGTTTGCAGACAACGTATAAAACACAATTTTGAGACAATAAACTGCGAGTAGTTTATTGGGTTGTGTAAGAGAATTATCCGCCTAAGTGATGACTGGGTAATCGCTTGCCTACTTGAGGAGGGGAAGTACGGGTGCGTGTTTCGACGGATTCACGTTCAGCGATTCGTGGGAATTGAATCTTGCTCCCTTTGTTCTGTGTGAACAACTGGCCCGTCTGGAGAACGAGATAGAGAGGTTCGATCGCGAAAACACAAAGCCACACCGGTGTGCACGCAAAATATTGATGAATTAACAGAGTACTGTCCTCCTCCAAATTCTGAAACAGAGAAACAGATTTTGTACACATGCGCGAGTTGTCTTTGAGGTTGTTGTGCTAAATGATACCTGCTTTAATTTAAGGCAAATGTCAGATAAATTGTTTACTAATAAGAACACACCTAAAGGATTATTGTGTTGCATTTTTGGACATAGTCCAACCTGCTCTTCTTGTGATCCTAATAAAAACTCAGCCATTGTTGTCATAACCTATTGATATAACAGTGTACAATGAGGAACAGAAACAGTAAGTTAGGGAAAGAAAAGAAAAAGCAAGTATGCCTGAAGCTACATGTGCTATAATAAGAATTGGCTGTTCCTATGACAGCCCAAACATCCAGTTTATGAAAACCTCGTATGGCGAGGATTATTTGGCACAGTTTGATATATGGGTAAAGGACTTAGGATTCCCTGGAAAGGGCAGTTTTAGTCCCAGGCAGATAGGACAGTTAGAAGAAAAGTTGAAACAGAAGGAAAAAGAAGAGTCTGCAGATAATGTTAAGTTCTTAGGGGACTGGAGGGTGTTTTCTGCATGGAAAGAAGAAACACTTAAGAGAGAGTACAAAAGAGAAAAACGACAGGCAGGGCTCTCACCCTCTTCTCAGTGTTTGAAATTTCAGATGGACCCTGACCTGGAGTCTGCCCCACCACCCCGACACACACTGCCTCCTCAGCAAGGCGGAACATCATTCCCACAAGCGCTTCACCCACAGAAAGGGGGAGAAGTCGAGACAAAGAAGAAAAAAATACTGAGCCTCTGGAATCTCTCCCAGCCTACCAGCTGCCTCCAGCATCAGCGCCTCTCAGCGCTTCTCCGTCACACACGAGATCTGGTCTTGCATATGGCGATGGAAAAGATACCTTCCTGGACCTGACCACGTGCTCACCAGTGGGTCCACAAGGCCATAATCTAAAGTCTGAAGTCCTTCATCTTCCAATGATGGAAGTGGCTGGAGCTGACGGTGTGCTTTTAGTCCACAGACCCTGGATGACAGCTGATATCAAGGAAAGCATGGCTTCTCTTCCCAACGTGAGAGAGGTAGGAGGAAAGAGATTTGGTAACGAACTGTTGATATTTTGCAGAGAATTCCAACCACCCATGAGCTTCGCCGCCTAATCATGACCAAGATGGGTACAGATTGGAACAAGGTTTCCAAAGAGTGGCCGGAAGCTGACCAGCGAATGACTACACCAGACTGGAGCATGGCTGGCAATGGTGAATATAGAGATACCATGCTCTCTGTGCTTGTCTGGACAGTGCTTTTCCTTTGAACATAGACATGACTAAGATCAGTATGTGTAAGCAAGAAGATGGAGAAAGGGTGTCAGCATTTCTCACCCGTCTCACTGCCGTGCATGAGAAACACAGTGGCCTGACCAGACCCACGACCCTGGCTGGAGTGGAAGGCACTCCTGAGGTCTGGGAAGCGCACCTGCGGAACAGTTTCATGAGCGGTATGGATCCAGCAGTGGCCAAGTTAGTAAAGCAGCTCTGTCTCCTGTGGGAAACCACCAGTCTCACCAAGATCGAGCAGTATGCTGTGCATGCAGAAAAGCTGCTGAAGGAGAAGGAGAAGACAAAGTCGACACAAAGAGACCAAGACCTACATGCCGCCACTCTCACTCTTTTCCAGACTGTTGAGCCTGGACAAGGAGGAAGAGGAAGAGGTCGAGGTAGGGGCCGAGGCAGGACGACCTGGAGTGACTCGTCCTGGATAAAAGGTGCAACCTGCTACAACTGCAATCAAAAGGGACACATGGCTCGAAATTGTCTCCACAGTAACAGGCAGAAGCCCCGTGAGGAGTACAGCAAAGCAGACTGATGGGCGGACTCCGGGAATGGGCCCCGCACAGAGAACAGGGGAGGTAACACACACACATCTGATGATACACATACACATAGACAGGAGCATTCACATAATGTTAAACACATTAGTAGCAGCACCTGCATGCAACAGCAAGACTACACGGAAACGCCCGATACACCAGTCCAAATAAATACACCTGAAGTTGCACTAAGTTTGTTAAAATACACAACTACTCCCTTTTCTAAACTCCCTTGTATGCCCCTCACTGTGTGTGGGCATGTGTTAGCCTTTTTAGTAGATTCTGGAGCAGCACACTCAGTGATACAACATGGGGTACTTCCAGTAGACCCACCGCTCAGCTCAAATTCTATTCAGACAGTGGGCATCTCAGGACGACCTGTAACCGAAACTTTCTCAGTCAACCTCCCGTGTGAAAGCGAGGGAGGAATAGTTACGTCCCACTCATTTCTCATCTCACATACATGTCCAGTGAATTTGTTAGCACGTGATTTAATGTGCAAATTAGGAGTAAATCTCATGTCCACTCCAGATGGGCTAACCATTGAAGTAAGTGAAATGTGTGGTGTGCAGTATGGGTTTGGAAGCCCCCTGTATGTGTATGTCTGGCGGCTCTGCTCAGATCAGCTCACACAAACTCCAAAACACCTTGTACAGCTCGCACGCTTGAACACCTCATCAGTTGACACAGATTATATGAAAGAGGAAGATTTGCATTGCACAGCACATGTTCACCAAGGGCAAGATGTAGAGTTTGAAAAGACTTGGTTTGCAGACCCCCATGCACGTGAAAGATTGACCCTCAAACTATGTATTGGTCTAAACATTATTACGCTGTGCAGGTCCATTTTACTCATTGTCCAAACAGCTGCATCAATGTTCATCGCAGTGTTCTCAAACATGTTATACGCAGCCTCGTGTCAGAGGACTCTGAGGTCGGCTGCTGCCAACATGATTTCTTTGACATCATTAATTCTATATCCCATGTCTCATTACCAAGGCCACGAGCCACCCATTGGAAAGACGTGGGGAAGTGGGTCAGGAAGTGTGCAGTCGATGACAATGAATGGTCCCAAACAGAGGACCCTAGTGTGTTGTTTTGCCAAAAGCTTGGGGTCTACAAAGAAAGTCATGCTATGTGTGTGTATGTTAAGCGCAGCGTAATATTAGCCACTGATGACCAGGGTCCTGGGGACCCCGGCCATAGTGGCCTGTTTGTCTCTGTTTCCACAGGCATAACTCCAGCAGCGGTGCACCCCAAATTGGCGGGAGTTCCAAATTCCATTTGGGCAAAGGGTAAACATGATGTGGGCCTAATAAAGAATGCTGAACCAGTGGTGATCACCCCCAAATCAGATTTCGGTCCTAAACAGACCCAGTATCCACTCAAACCAGAAGCAATCGCAGGTATAAGACCGGTCTTTGATTCGTTGCTGAAGGCAGATGTAATTGTCCCTTGCCAGGACTCTCCAGTGCACACTCCTATTTTTCCAGTTAAGAAGGCAAGAAAACCGTCCCAGCCCGATGAGTGGAGGTTTGTCCAAGATCTGCAAGCAGTCAATGCTGCAGCTGTCCCACGCGCGCCTGACGTCCCGAAAGAGCGCTCTGCAGACCACACCCACTCTGGGACTGCCTGACCCCAATAAACCATTTGTTCAAACTGTCGATGAAAAGAAGGGTTTTATGACCTCTGTTCTTTTGCAGAAACACGGGGATAGATTGAGACCTGTAGCTTACTTCTCCAGCAGGGTGGATCCAGTGGCGGCTGGACTTCCTGTTTGCCTGCGTGCAGTTGCTGCAGCTGAAAAGGCGGTAACTGCCTCCAGAAATATTGTGGGGTATTCTAACTTCACCCTTTGGTCCCACATGCTGTCTCCCTGCTTCTGTTGGAAAAAAAAAAGACATCACATTTGTCAGCACAGAGATGGTTGAAGTATAACACTGTCATACTTGATATGCCTAACATCACTGTGAAACGTTGTTCTGTTCTGAATTCTGCCTCTCTTCTCCCTACAGAGGACGATGGAGAGCCACATGACTGTGTTGCTCTCACTAATGATTTTTGTTCCCCCAGGGCAGACTTAGAGTGACCCTTTGGAAAATCCAGACATGATCCTCTATGTGGATGGTTCAGCCTCCAGAGACCCAGAGACGGAAAAGAACAAAGTAGGTTTTGCCATAGTCTCAGATCACGAGGTCCTCAAGGCGTCGTGTCTGTCCTCGAACCTGTCGGCACAGGCCGCAGAGCTCTGTGCCCTCATTGAGGCATGCAAATTGGCGGCAGGGTGATCTGTCAATATTTTTACGGACAGTAGGTACACGTTTGGCATTGTGCACGATTTTGGCACTATTTGGAAACAAATTTTCTCACTAGCACAGGATCTCCCATTGCACGTCATAAACTGGTCTCTGAGTTGTTGGATGCTGTTCTACTCCCTAGAGCCATTGCTGTGTGCAAGTGTGCTGCCCATACTAACAATACTGATCTTGTGTCTCAAGGGAATGCCAGGGCGGACGCGGCAGCTAAGTGTGCAGCCTCGGCTTCCAGTTCACCCTCTAACCTTGCCTTTCCTCAGGTTTCTACCCCTTGTTTACAGCTAGCGGACCTTCAGAGCACTGCCACCCAGGACAAGAGACAAGTCTGGAAACAGGCAGGCTGTATCCTTGCAAACTTGGTCTGGGTTTGTCCCTCGGGCCGTCCCTGTCTACCAAAATACATGTTCCCTTTCTATGCAAAATTGGCACATGGGCTCACCCATGTGTCAAAAAGGGGGGATGGTATCAGAAGTAACAAAGAGATGGTTCACAAAGGGGTTTTCAAATTATGCTACGAAATTTTGCAAGCAATGCTTGATATGTGCACAACATAATGCAGATCAAGGTATCAAACTAACTCAAGCAGCACACCCAATACCAGACAAACCATTTGATCACCTCCAAATGGACTTCATTGAACTGACACTTAGAGAGGGAAAATGGGTCACTTAAAAATAAACTAAGCAAAGCTTGTGCAGAAACAGGGCTAGGATGGACAAAGGTCCTCCCTGTAGTACTCACACAAATGAGGATGCAAACTAGGCCTAAACATGGGTTAAGCCCATTCGAAATTCTGTTTGGACGAGTACCCAACACGGGGATAGGGCCAGCTCAAGGAACACTGCTGGACACCACACTGTGTGATGATGCAATGTTGAATTACTGTGCATCGTTGTCCTCTGCTTTGAAATCTATCCACAAACAGGTAAAGAAGCACTTCCCAAACCCGCTGAGGGACCTCTGCACGATCTACAACCAGGGGATTGGATCGTGGTAAAGGACTTCCAACAAACCAAGTGGAACAAGCCACGGTGGACTAGCCCATTCCAGGTCCTGCTCACGACCCCAACGGCAGTGAAGGTCACAGGCAGAATGACGTGGATCCATGCTAGCCACTGCAGGAGGGTTCCTGAACTGGCTGAGCAGGAGGAAAAGGAAGGCCTAAGTGACTAGACGCTGACTAAAGCTCGTGAGGAAGAAAGGCATCACTGCATGGAACAGTGCGAGTATCACATCAATTATGCACGCACCCTCAATAGAGAAGAGTATTTCAGTGTCTAGCTGATAGATAAGTCTTAGGGTTTTGAGTTTCCTCCAAGTCCCGGTGAGGTGGGACGAGGGCTGATAGGGCGTGCCTGCCCTCTGAGCACCAATACACGTCAAGAAGGGAAAGGGTTAACTCGGTAACATTACTGAGGCACTGAACAAGATGCGCAAGGTTGCTGAACAATGAGCAGACGAACATGGAGGAGACAAAGACAGCTGGTGGCATTGGTTCAGTGGATGGAAGACTCTGATTCTATCCACCATACCGGTCCTGGGCTTAGTGATTGTGATGCTATGTTTGCTCCCTGTTTTCTGTCAATGTTGTATGTCTGTGTTTCAGAGGCAGCTGACAAATATTGGTTACCAGATGGTGAAAATAGACTCTGATTACTTGCCTGACTGGCCTCCAAACTCACATGAACACTATAACCCACCGTTCGATGACATCAGCACAGTTGACATGAAACTAGCCTTAACTTAAAACACTTTCATTATGATTGTTTCCTGTTCTATTATTCCTGATCTATGTATATGGCTTGCTAGCATTCATTTAAGATGTCTATGTCTTATAAAAACAGCCTTAGCATTATCCCTGTACACTCAATGACGTGTTAAGTCGAATCTCTCTGAGAACTCTTATCACTGAAACTGTGTACAGTTCTCTTCTTTCCTTTTAGCAATTTATCCTATAGGATAAAAAGGGGGGAATGTGAGGGAATTTTAATGGATGAACATTATTATTCTCTGTGTTTCTGTATGTTGAACTAAAGTGGCTTAGTTACTAAGAAGAGATGTTTTTCCACATGTTGTAATTGCTTTTCTGTGACCTTGGTGGTAATAAGCAGGGAGCTTGAGCTCTCCCTAACTCGCATCCGCCTGCACATACCAGAGCACGCCAGGTGCACGCTTTAGCAAAGCTTCATAGAAAATCTTGAGCCAATCATGTGAAGACACAAGCAGTGAGAGAATGCTTTCAGAGTATAATAGATAACATTCCTAAAACACAACTCAGAGTGCGCGTACTCTCGGCATCATCAGAAGTAATGTCTTCTTCTATTCTTCTCTTTCCTTTCCTATTTTATATATCTTTTATATAATCTACTATAATAAATGACTGAAAAGACAACTGTTAAGCATTCTGAAGTGTTTATTAGAAATTTCCATTACACTGGGTTCTCTTTATCTACTTTTAGGACTTGTGTGAAAATCTGATGTTTTAGGTCATATTTATACAGAAATATAGAAAATTCTAAAGGGTTCACAAACTTTCAAGCACCACTGTACTTACTGTATTAGGAAACATGATGCGGAGTAAAGTACATGAAGTAACAACTTTACTATAACAGACATGGGGTTGAGTCATTTGTCTCACATGTTCACTGCCTCAAATATGACTTGGGTTTGAAACTTGACTGAAAACTCTAAACTGGAAACTATTCTTACTGGATAAAAACATGAACAAACTTTTTAACTAGGACCAACAGAAACTCTGCACTGACAGTAACGTGAGCTCAAGATCCAACTGGAGACAATGAAGCTGTGAAGTGGCAACATGACCCACAGTTCAAAGCAAGAGGTCCATCAGTGTAGCCACCAATTACTTGGATGATTCTTTAAACCATTGGGTCTTTATCTCTGAACAACAGAGTTCACTCTGCTCGTGGGACATCGGGAAACTGCCGGTGATTTTTGAGTCACGGGAACGCGCTCAGGCTCTCTCTCTTCTGATCGGTTTCCGACTGGATTACTCGCGAATATCAATCAGATAACTTTTATAGGGACGTTCTCTCGCTCTCACTGTTTCTGATGAAGGATTCAGCAAAATTTTCCGTCTGCTAGTTTTGATGTTATGATTCATGGGAGACTTTGAAGTGAGTTTTCATAGCTTTACCTACTTATTTTTTCCAATCAAGTTGATTCATGTAAATAACTATTTTAAAATATAACAGGAGTTGTTTTGATGAAAAATATTGAGATCTTAGTGATTGGAATGATATTAAAAAAAAACCGAAGTCAGAAAGGCAAGTGTCAGTTTCAGTTCAGTTAACTGAAATTGTTTATTGAATGTGGATCACACAGTTTTTTCAAAGATTCTTTGTCAATTCACTATATATCCAGGACATATAGGAGAATCGAAATGTCGTTTCTGTCTCCCCTTACTTGTAAAAAAACAGATAAAGATTAAGATTATAGGTTCACCTTGAAAGCTGTGAATATTATAATTTATATTCTTTCATATGGGCGGTACGGTGGTGTAGTGGTTAACGCTGTCGCCTCACAGCAAGAAGGTCCGGGTTCGAGCCCCGTGGCCGGTGAGGGCCTTTCTGTGCAGAGTTTGCATGTTCTCCCTGTGTCCGTGTGGGTTTCCTCCGGGTGCTCCGGTTTCCCCCACAGTCCAAAGACATGCAGGTTAGGTTAACTGGTGACTCTAAATTGACCGTAGGTGTGAATGTGAGTGTGAATGGTTGTCTGTGTCTCTGTGTCAGCCCTGTGATGACCTGGCGACTTGTCCAGGGTGTACCCCGCCTTTCGCCCGTAGTCAGCTGGGATAGGCTCCAGCTTGCCTGCGACCCTGTAGAACAGGATAAAGCGGCTACAGATAATGAGATGAGATTCTTTCATATAAACACTAGTAGTCACTACTTTTGAGAAATACAAAGGCCTACAGAGCACAAAGAGGTGATTAGAAATAATCTTTTTTTTTATAGAGAATGGTAGATGTGAATGACATTCAGTGCTTATTTATGCATATTTTATAATTGTGTTTGTAATTTGTAATTGTAATTAACATTGATTTATCCTTCTTTGTGATGTATACATGAGAGTTAAGATCAGCTTTATATTGCACAAATAAAGCCATTTGGTGAAACTTTGAAGACGAGAGTGTACCAATTTAATGTGTTTACCTAATTAGCATAATTAATACTAAATATATACTAATTTTCATAATTGGTTTTTACTAATTTTTAAACTTTGTATTCAGTACACAACCATCTATGTTCCTGCCAATTTCCATGTAAATATCTTGAAAAATAAAAAAGTTATTAAGAAAACTTTTGATCTCATTGGTTAATGAGGTGCATTTTGGACCATGTGATCCTCATACAGAATATTATGGCAGTTTTCTAAAAATTAGCCCTTTTTTTCGATCTTTGATTTGTAATATCTCAAGAACAGAAACATTTTAATTCTGTAAAAATTGTTGTTCTGCATTCAATCCTGAATTCATGAGGGCAGTTTCAAGCAATTTGGATTGAATTTGAATTTTCACCTGATATGCCTAGTCAAATGGTGTGGTTGGAGTCTTGTGCTTTGACTTGACTCGGCTCAGTAGTGGACTTGACTCAGATTCTGCTCGGATCAATAGTAGACTCAACTCGGACGCAACTCAAAATTTTCTTTAATGACTTGGACTTGACTCGGACTTGAACACTGGGGACTTGAGACTGGACCGAGGTTTAGTGACTCGACTACAACACTGCTGTGAACTGAAGCTTAATCATAAGTGGGTCATACAGAAAGACAACAACCCTAAGCACACAAGTAACTCTACACAGAAATGGTGAAAGCACAAGAATTATTTTGAGTTGCCAAGTCAAGGTCCAGACTTTAATCCAATAGAAATGTTGTGGAAGGACCTAAAAAGCTCAGTTTATGCAAAGAAGCCAAACAACATTAGCAGTTTTTGAAGGAGGGATAGCCAAAATTCCTCCAGTCCTGTGGTGCAAGATTAATTAAGTTATTGTTGATCGAGGGGGTCTCAGATATTGAAAGCAAAGATTCACATATTTTTTTTTCCAAGAAAGGTATTTAATGCTGGATACTATAAAATTATATTGGTTTTGCATCATTTGTTTAATTTAGTTCTCTTTGTCCAGTTTTATGACTGATATGAATGTTTGTGAAGGTTCTCAGTCATCCACATCAGAGTAAACCACAGGTGCTAAAAGAAGGCAACTGGACTTGCTTTGAAATTTTTGAAGATGTTTCACCTCTCATCCAAAAGGCTTCTTCAGTACTGTCTGACTAGTGGGGAGTTCCAGGTATTTATCCTCTAGTGGATGAAGATGGATTCCTTTACTTCTATACTCCTCTTTCAAATTTAAAATTTCAGGACTGCAATGTACGCATTTTAGCCAGAGAGGACTGGTGGTTTGAAAGAGGAATAAAGGAAGCCATCTTCATCAACCTACAATGCAGTCCTTGTCACACTTCCTAGACAACTGAATACACACCAAAACTCAGCTGACTTCAGTGACTCACAGGACCTCGACGACTCTCTAGGCTGCTAACACCGTTCACACCCAGGCCCAGTGATCTAAACTTACATGATGACTCAACGACTCCTTAGAGTTGCTTTTCATCCACTAGAGCAGGGGTGGGGAACATCCGGCCGTATACGACCCACGAGACTGTTTGATCCGGCCTCCAAGATGATTTCATAATTACTCACACACACGAAAAAAAAATATATATATATATATATATATATATATATATATATATATATTGGTGGAGGGAATGGTGCCGGTTGTCCCCCCCTCTCCTTTGAAAAATTGAGGCTACAATGGGACATTCTGAGGCTATCTGAGAGGGAAATTGTAACAAATTGTTTGTCAACATTGAAAAAGAAAGAAGTAATCTTCTTCTGCCCCGGACAGTCTTTGGCTTTCTTCCGTTTCGTGCCGCGGGATATCTTTAAATGCCCAAGTGTCAATAAAAACAACTCGCGAACTACTTCTGTCAAAAGCTCCCGTGCCGGTGGGTGAAAGGTCATTCAGTCTCGAGAAATCTCGCTCGACAAGTCAGCTGACCTTGTATGTAACCCATGTCAAATCTTGTGAGAGCAGCCGCGACAAGTAAACAACTAAACAACATGGTGTCTCAGTCTAGAAAACGCCAATTCAGATTGTTTTTGCACCGTCTGGCGGTGTATCTACTATGATTGGAATATTTTTGGAGCAATTATAACGTATTTGATGATCAGACACATTGTCACATGATGTTGCTGGGATGTTTTCACAGAGAAAAGATCATTTTGAGAGATTGCATGTTGTGCAGTAGCATATAAGTGCATGGCCTAAGTGTGACTTGGGGTTCAATCGGCATTTCGGTAAGGGGGAGCACGCCGAGAGTAAGAGGGCGCAGCGCCCCTGTTCCCCGGTTTAGACAAAAGCCTGTGTATATATATATAAAATGTGTGCGTGTATGTATGTGTGTGTGTGTGTGTGTGTGTGTGTGTATATATATATATTGTGGCAGCGGGGGCATGGTCAAGCATCGGTCTGTGACAGGAGGGTGGAGTCAGGGAAGGTAAGTGGCAGAATCACTACACCTGTCATTAATTAATGTGTTTGTGTGTCTTCCCAGTGACCGTGCCCTATTTAAGGAGAAAGAGCGAGAGCAGAGAGAGCTCTCTCCTGAACCAGATGACTGATGTGTGTGCGTGGGTCTGAGTGTGTGTGAGAGTGAACATAGACGCTGAAAAGCTGAATAAACGCGAGTTTTGTGAACTCAGCTCTGTCCTGCTGTCCTTCTGTGCTCCACCCACCTACACGAACTGTCACAGTCGTGCCGAAACCCGGGACGAGCACAGAAGAGAACAGCCCCATGGAGTCCTCCCCCTTCGCTGACCTGATCCATGCCCTCACCACGGCCCAACAGAGCCAGCACCAGGCGCTGCTCGCCCTCCGAAAGGAGCAAGAACAACGGTTTGAGGCCCTGGTGCTGGCGCAACAGGAAGATCGTCTGGCGTTCCGGCACCTCCTCGTGTTGGCGGGGTCCACCATCTCTACCACCGCGGGCCCTTCCCCCCTCAGCCTCATGAAGATGGGCCCGCACGACAACCCCGAGGCCTTCCTCACGCTCTTTGAGAAGGTAGCAGAGACCTCGGGGTGGCCGATGGAACAGCGCGCGGCGCGCCTCCTCCCCCTGCTAACGGGAGAGGCACAGCTGGCCGCGCTACAGCTCCCTGCTGACCGCCGGCTGGCCTACGCGGACCTTCGCCGGGCCGTCCTCCAGCAGGTGGGATGCACCCCTGACCAACAGCTTCAGCGCGTCCACGCTCTGTGCTTGGAGGAAGTTGGCCGGCCATTTGCATTCAGCCAGCAACTCCGGGATGCCTGCTGGCAGTGGTTGAGGGCCAACAACCACGACGCCGAGGGACTCATCGACCAGGTGGTACTGGAGCAGTTCATCGCGCGCTTACCAGCGGGAACCGCAGAGTGGGTCCAGTGCCACCGCCCGGCGTCGCTGGATCAGGCAATCGAGCTGGTGGAGGACCATTTGGCGGCTGTCCCGACGGCAGGACAGTAGACGACCTCTTCTCTTCTCTCCTCTCTCTCTCTCTCCCCTCCTCCTGTGTCTCCTCCTCGCCCCATTCCCCCACCGCGGAGGCGGGAGCCGGTGCCACCTCAGCCGGCCTGCCACACCCGCGGTGCCCTCCCGTGTCTCCCTTCTGTGTCTATCTCTCCCCCCCCTCAGGTGAGTGAGCCCCAGAGCACTAGTGCAGAGAGGAAGCCCGGGCCGGTTTACTGGCGCTGCGGGGAGCCGGGCCACCTCCAACAGCAGTGCTCGGTAATGGAGGTGGGCACGGTGGTTCGGATCCCCGACGCGCCAGGAGCCGCCCTCGATCGGGCCGGAGCGTATCACATACTGGTGAGTATCCAAGGGGATACATATCAGGCGTTGGTGGATTCTGGCTGTAATCAGACCTCAATCCACCAAAGCCTGGTGCAAGATGAGGCATTGGGGGGAACACAATTGGTGAAGGTGTTGTGTGTGCACGGGGATGTTCACAACTACCCTCTAGTGTCGGTCCACATTTTTTTTCAAGGGGAAAAATTTATAGTGAAGGCGGCAGTTAATCCTCGCCTTACCCACTCTCTAATTTTGGGGACTGATTGGCCGGGATTTCGGGACTTAATGACACATTTAGTGAAGAGTGGGTCCTGCCATCAGTTAACAGGGGGAGGTCCCGGTGTTGCGTTGGCGGGAGCAGCTGTCAGAGCCGTCTACGTCAGCTCCGCATCAGAGTGAGGAGCCACCGGCTCCTCCTCTCTCTGTTGGAGAATCCCTCGCAGATTTTCCATTAGAACAGTCACGAGACGAGACTCTGCGGCATGCGTTTGACCAAGTGAGAGTAATCGATGGTCAAACACTCCAGCCAAACGCCACCCCGTCCTTCCCCTACTTCACGATTATGAAGGATAGATTATACCGAGTGACACAGGACACTCAGACTAAAGAGCGAGTCACGCAGCTTTTAATTCCGAAGAGCCGCCGGGAATTAGTATTCCAGGAGGCTCACTTTAATCCCATGGCTGGACACTTAGGGCAGGATAAAACACTAGCCCGAATAATGGCCCGGTTCTATTGGCCAGGGATTCGCGGCGATGTCCGTAAGTGGTGTACGGCGTGCCGCGAATGCCAGTTAGTAAATCCAGCGGCCATTCCAAAAGCACCTTTGCGCCCTCTACCGTTAATCGAGACCCTGTTCGAAAGAATTGGGATGGATCTCGTCGGGTCATTAGATCAGTCAACACGAGGGTACCGCTTTATATTAGTTCTAGTGGACTATGCAACGCGATACCCGGAAGCGGTGCCTCTTCGCAATATCTCAGCACGTAGTATTGCAGAGGCACTCTTCCACGTTATCTCCCGAGTTGGAATCCCGAAAGAGATTCTGACTGACCAAGGCACCTTGTTTATGTCACGTACACTGAACGAACTGTATGGGTTGTTGGGTATTAAGCCGATCCGCACCAGCATGTATCATCCACAAACGGACGACTTAGTTGAACGGTTCAATCGCACCCTCAAGAACATAATTAAAAAATTCGTAAGTGAGGATGCATGTAATTGGGATAAATGGCTCAAACCCTTGCTCTTTGCAGTGCAAGAGGTCCCCCAAGCCTCCACGGGGTTCTCCCTGTTTGAATTGTTATACGGGCGTAAGCCGTGCGGCATTCTACTGTAGATGTGCTGCTGGAAAATTGGGAGGAGGGACCTTCACCAAGTAAAAACGAAATCCAATACATTATTGACCTGCGCGCAAAACTCCACACACTCACGCACCTAACTCAGGAGAATTTGCGGCAGGCTCAAGAACGACAGACCCGCCTGTACGACAAGGGTACGCGCCTTAGGAAGTTCGCACCGGGAGATAAAGTACTTATACTGTTGCCCACATCGAGCTCCAAATTAGTCGCCAAGTGGCAAGGACCCTTTGAGGTCACACGGCGAGTCGGGGACGTTGACTATGAGGTGGGGCGCTACAGATTTACCACCTCAACCTGCTCAAACTCTGGAACGATGTTAGGGTTCACCCAGTCGGAAACGGTCAATCGGTCAACTTACTTCTCGGGACCCCCGCCCTCGTACCACCCAGACGTCTGGGACGGAACACCGCAAAAAAACAGAGAACTAGAGATCGGTTTCACTGCTGTTTAATCGCAGTATTCTCGCTAAAGATGAAAGATTACAAACACCTTTTATAATAAATTATAATCTCTCTAAACCAGGGCTTTGAACCGGAATTTTTTTCCTATTGGTTCGTTCCGAACAGAAACGGAATTTTAACGTTTCCGGTTTTGGGTTCCACCATTAAATAGACGTTCCCGAACCGGTTAGAACAAAAAGATTTCATTCCCGGAATGGTTAATTACGTTCCCTGTCAGCGGTTTAACAAATGGCTATAAAATTATGTCTCTGTCTCATCCAGCTTAAGCCAAATGTAGGCTAATTCTATTACAACCTTCATTAAATAAGACAAGAAATAATTCAAAACAATTATTATTTCAAATGTTGGTGATTTGGATTCTCAGTATGTCTTCCCATCTACACAAACAGAAAAAGTGCCAAAAATGAAAGATAATTCGTTTAGTGTGTTACCAAAGGCTAGTCAGGCCCTATAGAGGGCTACCGCATGACGTCACCGCGCCGCGAGATTTTGTTAGGCGCCATATTGGAAGTACACATCTATGCAAGTACATACATACATAAAACAAACTACAGCTGAAATGTAGCCAGGGCCGGTTCTGCCCTAATCTGGACCCGGGTGCAACATCGCGCAACCCCCCCCCCCCAAAAAAACAGTCTAAATCAGGACAACCATCACATAACTATAAACATTTTATATCAACTATTTTAACTAAATGGGCTATAATAAATAAGCCTGCAGGCAGCCACGGCGGGCTGCCTCAGAAAAGTAACCATTTGTCCTACCTTAAAACTCGTTTTGCATTTTCTGCCTCCTTTTTTGTATTTTCGACCCTCCGTTTATTTTCTTTCCTTTTCTGAAAACCTGATTTGTGTCTAGACATTTTGTTCTGCTACAAATGAACTAACTCGCCAGGTCTCGTCTCTCGAGCCCGCGATGATTCCCGTGGGAAGGGCAACAACTGATACATTTTTACAAACAGCCAATAGGGAGGTTGCATCGTTCAGGCTCTTCTTTGCTCAGACACTCAGTAATGCACTTACTCACTAGTAGTCCACCTTCCCGCTCTCTCCATTCAATCAGCGAACGTCACACAGGAAGTGAACCCCAGCGGGTCATAGAAACTTGCGCAGGAGAAGAATGACTATTTGTAGGCTACAGAAACTTTGAGGAACGAAATAAAAACCGGTATTAACCGGTTACCATTATTTTTAATAAGCGTTTCTGTTCCGGAACATAAAAAAATAATAAAGTTTCTGGTTTCGTTTCTGTTCCATGTGAAATAGAAAAAGTTCCCAGTTTTCGTTTTCGTTCCTTGAACCAGTTCAAAGCCCTGCTCTAAACGGCTATTGTGTCTGTCGAATGTGTGTGTGTGTCTCTATGGGAGGGTGTGAGTAAGTGACATCATTTTGATATCTGTGTGTGTGTGTGTGTGTGTGTGTGTGTGTGTGTGTGTGTGTGTGAGAACAGGTCACATTTTAATTACATCACTGTTCTGATGGAATGTTCAGATGTATGTGTGTGTGGTTGACTTGCGAGCAAGTGAGCAGCTTGATCTTGGGGCAGGTCAAATAATCATAACATAATAACATATTTCTGATCATATGACATGATAGCAAGGTACAAACAGATTTTAAAGGTCATTGCTAACGCACATTCAGAATTTTTCAACAAAGATATGTTATAAGAAAGTAAACAAAAAATAAGAACAAACGTAAACAAAGACAAGCAAATCTCATATCAAAATAAACAAAATGTTCCCAAACAATGTCCAGCCGAGACAGAAGGTCATTTTAACTGAACAGAAATTAATCCTTAATTTTGTCACCATTTTAATAAATTACTGCCTTGTTGGTCAAGAATAATACTTATATAAACCTAACAAATGAGGAGGTCCCCGTGGCGTTGGTGTCGGTGGTTCCGGAGAAGGCGGAGCTGGGGCCGGAGGTTCAAAAGGGAACATTGGCATTGCGTACCTCTCCTGTCCCCTGTGGAGACCACCTCTCCCCGACCCAACTTGCGGAGGTTGCCCAGTTGCAGACCGAGTTTTCGGACGTGTTCTCACCCCTGCCTGGCCGCACCAACCTCATAGAGCACCACATTGAGACGCCCCTGGGGGTGGTAGTGCGTAGCCGTCCTTACAGGTTACCCGAGCACAAGAAAAAAGTATTTCGGGAAGAACTCGAGGCCATGCTCGAAATGGGCATCGTCGAGGAGTCCCACAGTGACTGGAGCAGCCCGGTGGTCTTGGTACTCAAGGCCGACGGGTCGGTCCGGTTCTGTGTGGACTATAGATAAGTCAACGCGGTGTCTAAATTCGATGCGTACCCAATGCCTCATATTGATGAATTGCTCGATCAGCCAGGCATGGCTCGTTTTTACTCGACACTGGATTTAACAAAGGGTTATTGGCAGATCCCCTTGACTCCATTATCCCGGGAAAAAACAGCCTTTTCCACACCGTTCGGCTTACACCAATTCGTCACACTTCCTTTTGGGCTGTTTGGGGCGCCCGCTATGTTTCAGCGGCTGATGGACAGGGTCCTCCGCCCCCATGCCACCTATGCGGCCGCCTACCTTGACGACATTATTATCTATAGTAATGACTGGCTGAGGCACCTCGAACATCTGAGGGCCGTCCTTAGGTCGCTGAGGCGAGTGGGTCTCACAGCCAACCCGAAGAAGTGTGCGATTGGGCGGGTGGAAGTACGGTATCTGGGCTTCCACTTGGGCAATGGGCAGGTGCATCCCCAAATTAACAAGACAGCAGCAATTGTGGCCTGCCCGAGTCCCAAGACCAAAAAGGGGGTGAGACAGTTCCTGGAGCTGGCTGGCTATTATCGTAGGTTTATACCTAATTATTCGGACGTCACCAGCCCGCTGACTGATCTGACCAAAAAGGGGGCACCAGATCCGGTCCAGTGGATGGAACAATGCCAGCGGGCTTTTTCCAAGGTAAAGGCTGCACTGTGTGGGGGGCCACTTTTACACTCCCCTGACTTTTCTCTCCCCTTTATGTTGTAGACGGATGCGTCGGACAGAGGGCTGGGGGCCATTTTGTCCCAGGAGGTGGGGGGGGAGGATTGCCCAGTCCTATAAATCAGTTGCAAGCTGTCGGTGCATGAGGGGCACTACAGCACCATTGAGAAAGAGTGCCTGGCGATCAAGTGGGCGGTCCTCGCCCTCTGTTACTACCTGCTGGGACGCCCTTTCACTCTCTGTTCGGACCACGCGCCCCTCCAGTGGCTCCACCGCATGAAGGATGCCAACGCGTGGATCACCCGTTGGTATCTGGCACTCCAACCCTTTAACTTCAAGGTGATCCACAGGCCGGGGGTGCAGATGGTCGTGGTGGACTTCCTCTCCCGTCAAGGGGGGGGGGGAGTCGGCTGCAGGCTGGACGGCCACCCGGCCTGAGTCGGGCGGTGGGGGTATGTGGCAGTGGGGGTGTGGTCAAGCATCGGTCTGTGACAGGAGGGCGGAGTCAGGGAAGGTAAGTGGCAGAATCACTACACCTGTCGTTAATTAATGTGTTTGTGTGTCTTCCCAGTGACCGCGCCCTATTTAAGGAGAGAGAGAGAGCAGAGAGAGCTCTCTCCCAAACCAGACGACTGATGTGTGTGCGTGGGTCTGAGTGTGTGTGAGAGTGAACATAGACGCTGAAAAGCTGAATAAATGCGAGTTTTGTGAACTCAGCTCTGTCCTGCCTCTGTCTTTTTGAAATCATCCAATCTCAAAGAATTCCAAAGTGTATATGAACGCCATTGGTTGTAGTATTTAGGTAATACGGTAAGTGATCCATTATTGCTGCATTGGTAGTGGTCATAACAATTTGGAATATACCATAATTTAGCTGTTTGGTAATTTATTATTAAGCACCAAAATTAATGGTATTATTAATGAGACTGATTTAATGAGATTGATCACTTCACACCAATTGTACATACATACATACATATATATATATATATATATATATATATATATATATATATATATATATATATATATATATATATACACACACACTATATACACACACACAGGTGCTGGTCATATAATTAGAATATCATGAAAAAGTTGATTTATTTCAGTAATTCCATTCAAAAAGTGAAACTTGTATAATGTATACATTCATTCCACACAGACTGATATATTTCAAGTGTTTATTTCTTTTAATTTTGATGATTATAACTGACAACTAATGAAAACCCCAAATTCAGTATCTCAGAAAATTAGAATATTGTGAAAAGGTTCAATATTGAAGACACCTGGTGCCGCACTCTAATCAGCTAATTAACTCAAAACACCTGCAAAAGCCTTTAAATGGTTTCTCAGTCTTGTTCTGTAGGCGACACAATCATGGGGAAGACTGCTGACTTGACAGTTGTCCAAAAGATGACCATTGACACCTTGCACAAGGAGGGCAAGACACAAAAGGTCATTGCTAAAGAGGCTGGCTGTTCACAGAGCTCTGTGTCCAAGCACATTAATAGAGAGGCGAAGGGAAGGAAAAGATGTGGTAGAAAAGTGTACAAGCAATAGGGATAACCGCACCCTGGAGAGGACTGTGAAACAAAACCCATTCAAAAATGTGGGGGAGATTCACAAAGAGTGGACTGCAGCTGGAGTCAGTGCTTCAAGAACCACCACACACAGACGTATGCAAGACATGGGTTTCAGCTGTCGCATTCCTTGTGTCAAGCCACTCTTGAACAAGAGACAGCGTCAGAAGTGTCTCGCCTAGGCTAAAGACAAAAAGGACTGGACTGCTGCTGAGTGGTCCAAAGTTATGTTCTCTGATGAAAGTAAATTTTGCATTTCCTTTGGAAATCAAGGTCCCAGAGTCTGGAGGAAGAGAAGAGAGGCACAGAATCCACGTTGCTTGAGATCCAGTGTAAAGTTTCCACAGTCAGTGATGGTTTGGGGTGCCATGTCATCTGCTGGTGTTGGTCCACTGTGTTTTCTGAGGTCCAAGGTCAATGCAGCCGTCTACCAGGAAGTTTTAGAGCACTTCATGCTTCCTGCTGCTGACCAACTTTATGGAGATGCAGATTTCATTTTCCAACAGGACTTGGCACCTGCACACAGTGCCAAAGCTACCAGTACCTGGTTTAAGGACCATGGTATCCCTGTTCTTAATTGGCCAGCAAACTCACCTGACCTTAACCCCATAGAAAATCTATGGGGTATTGTGAAGAGGAAGATGCGATACACCAGACCCAACAATGCAGAAGAGCTGAAGGCCACTATCAGAGCAACCTGGGCTCTCATAACACCTGAGCAGTGCCACAGACTGATCGACTCCATGCCACACCGCATTGCTGCAGTAATTCAGGCAAAAGGAGCCCCAACTAAGTCTTGAGTGCTGTACATGCTCATACTTTTCATGTTCATACTTTTCAGTTGGCCAACATTTCTAAAAATCCTTTTTTTGTATTGGTCTTAAGTAATATTCTAATTTTCTGATATACTGAATTTGGGATTTTCATTAGTTGTCAGTTATAATCATCAAAATTAAAAGAAATAAACATTTGAAATATATCAGTCTGTGTGTAATGAATGAATATAATATACAAGTTTCACTTTTTGAATGGAATTACTGAAATAAATAAACTTTTTCATGATATTCTAATTATATGACCAGCACCTGTATATAAATTATATATATATATGACTGCAGTGATGTGGCTGCTCTGATGGCTCCAGCCATCAAAGTTTCTAGGGAAGAATTACAGTAGTGGTTTCCCATTGCCTTCTACTGGATTATTATCATGGGTTTCTCCTCTCAACCATTCACACCTATGGGCAATTTAAAGTAGCCAGTTAACCTAACATGTATGTCTTTGGACTGTGGGGGAAACCGGAGCACCCGGAGGAATCCCAAGCAGACACAGGGAGAACATGCAAACTCCACACAGAAAGGCCCCCGTCGGCCACTGGGCTCAAACCCAGAACCTTCTTGCTGTGAGGCGACAGTGCTAACCACTACACCACTGTGTCACTCCTACACACACTGTAACTGGAATATTACCTTATGAATTGCCTATTGTTCAGTTAAAGGCCAGATCAGACCTCCTGACAGAAGAATGTCAACAGGAATTTAAATTATGAAGACTAGCCAGATACAATGCATGCCATTATTATGAAAGATATTTTTATCTTGTTTCTAGATCTTAGAGTTTATTTAATGACTATAAATCTAGAAGAACAAATTTTGGAACATTCCTCCTCAATCTTTCGATCTTTTCTGAATAAATAAAATTGAAAGGACAGTAGGCATTAGTGTGTGGATGACTTGAGTAGAGCTGAAGCAAAAGTGCACAGAACAAACAAATAAAAAAACAACAACCTCTAACTAATATACAAACCCAATTTCCAGTTAAGTTGGGATATTTTCCAAAGTGCAGTAAAAACAAAAATCTGATTTATAAATTCATGTGAACCTTTATTTAGCTGACAAAAGTATAATGAAAAGATTTTTCAATCATTTTACTGACCAACTTAATTGTATTTTGTAAATGTAAATGAAGTTAGAATTTGACGCCTGCAATACACTCAAAAAAAAAGTTGGGACAGAGACATTATTACCACAGCCCTGTGATGACCTGGCGACTTGTTCAGGGTGTACCCCGCCTTTCGCCCATAGTCAGCTGGGATAGGCTCCAGCTTGCCTGCGACCCTGTAGAACAGGATAAAGCAGCTAGAGATAATGAGATGAGATGAGATGACATTATTACCATAAAGGTATGACATCACATTTCCTTTTAATAACACGTTTTAATCATATAGGATCTGAGGAGACTAATTGTTGCAGTTTTGCAATGGGAATTTTTGTCCATTCTTGCTTGATACAAAACTTCAGCTGTTCAACAGTCCGTGGTAACTGTTGTCCGATTCTCCTCTTCATGATGCACCATACATTCTCAATAGGCGATAGATTTGGACTAATAGCAGGCCAGTCATGCACACACACTCTGTGTCTACGAAGCCATGCTGTTGTAGCCCATGCAGAATGAGGCCTGGCATTATCCTGCTGAAATAAGCATGGACTTCCTGGGAAGAGATGTTGCCTTGATGAATGTCTCTCTAAAATCCCAATATATCAATGGTACCTTCACACATATGCAACTCACCCATGCTGTGGGCACTGATGCCCCCCATACCATCATGGATGCTGGCTTTTGCATCTTTCTCTGATAACAAACTGGATAGTCGTGTTCACCTTTGGCACTGAGAACTCAGCGTCTCGATTTTTTGACAACAAGCTGAAATGTGAACTCATCTGACCACAGCACATGTTTCCACTATCTTTCAGTACATATGAGTTGAGTTCAGGCCCAGAAGAATCGGCAGCATTTTTGCACAGGATTATTGAATGGCTTCCTCCTTGCGTAATAAACTTTCAGGTTGCATTTCTGGATGCAGTGATGGACTATGTAGAGTGACGATGGTTTTCTGAAGTACTCTCGAGCCCATGTGGCTATATTTGTCACATTAGTATGACGGTTTTTCAGGCAGTGCCTCCTGAGGGCTCAAAGGTCACACACATTCAACAGTGGTTTCAAACCTTGCCCTTTTATGCACTGAGGTGTCTCTGAATTCCCTGAATCTTTTCACAGTATTATGTACTGTAGATTTTGAAAAACCTAAAATCTTGCATTGAATAATGTTCTTTTTGAACCAACTAACAATTCTCTCAGGAATTTGACACAAAGGGGTGAGCCACAACCCATGCTTGCTTGCAAAGACTGAGCCTTTGGCGAATGCTCTTTTTATACCCAAGCATGTGGTGACAAATTAACCTTCTTATTGTGTAATCTTCCAATTGAATATCTTATGAAATTTTCAGTGTTATTTTGCCTCTGTCCCAACTTTTTTTTGAGTGTGTTGCAGGCATCAAATTCTAGCTTTGTTTATATTTTCAAAATACAATGAAGTGGGTCAGTAAAACTATTGAAAATATTTTCTTTATACTTTTTTTCAGTTAAATAAAGGTTTATGTGAATTAACAAATCACAGATTTTTGTTTTTATTGTATTTTGGTAAATATCCCAACTTTTCTGGAAATGGGGTTTGTACATACTCATGTTTATATTTTGTATGCTTTGGTTTTGTCTGCACTCTCCTTTACCCCATTGTGAAATTGTTTGTATAGTATATTGTTCCTGCTATGTATTTGGAGTTGTTGCACCTTCATACCTGCTATGATTCTGCATGTGACAAATAAACCTTTGAATGCACAAAGCATGAAAAAATTCAGCTTGGTCTTACCAGCTTTACAGGCTCGGCCTGGGTTTTGGCAGCTGGTCTGACAAAACTGGATTTTTCAGCAGGTGTGCTTTTCTACACAAGCAGTTAACGACTAGTTTACGCACTTCACAAACAGTTTGCGCATGGCACGAGCAGTTCACGACGAGTTCACGAGCAGTTCACAAGCAGTTCACGACTACTGCGCGACAGTGGCACTCGCGTCGGTGTGGGGGTATATATAGGGCTTCCCGGACACTTCTCGCCATTCGCAATTTTTTTTCTTGCTTTTTTCTTTAATGTCTTTTATTTTCTATTCCTTCATGACTTTTTTTGGGGGGGGAGTTTCGTTTCTTTTATTTCAAAAATGGAACAACTGTGGATGCAGCTCATGAAGCTACTACCATTCTTTCTTGCCAAGGGACAGCACCAGCAGGGGACATGTAGTAATGTGACAGGTAGTCTTGCTGATCCTTTGCATCCTTCTGGGTATGATGGCCGGTTAGAGGCAGCAGCCCCTGCAGGTGTCGGTCAGTCCTCCATCCACCAGGGATCAGATCATGTGTGTCCGGATCTTCGCGGTCCACTTCTGAAATTGCGTGTGGGTATCTGATGAGGATGAGGTTGTGGATGACACAGGCGTGCCCAAGTCGGCACGACACCGTCCGAATTGCGCAAACTCGTCGTGCCAATGCGGGAAGTGCGTAAACTATGCGCAAACTATGTGTGAACTCGTCGTGCCAGTTCATGAATGTGGACGGGCACGCATTCGTGAACTCGTCGTGAACTATGCATGAACTAGTCGTGAACAGTGCGGGAGCCTCCCAGTTCGTGCCTCAAAATGGCACGACTTGCCACGACAAAATCGTGGCCAAAAGTCGTACAAGTGTCAGCCTAGGGATAGTTGCACTCTCAGAAACAAGATTCTCTGTTGATGGCCAAATAGTTGAACCAGAGTCAGCTATGCCATCTTCTACAAAGGCCAGCCGGCTAATTCGCACCAGGAATCCGGTGTGGGGTTCGCTGTAAGGACACATCTAGTGGCAAATCTTGCAGACCTTCCATATGGTTTCTCCGACTGCATAATGACTCTGAGATTGCAAGTTAAGTCAAAACAATTCATGACAGCAGTCAGTGTATACGCACTGACTCTAGTTAGTCCCCAGGATGAAATAAACACCTTTTACGATGATCTGAGAACAGTTATGAGAAATGTTGATAAGAATGACAAACTTGTACTCCTGGGGGACTTCAATACCCATGTTGGACGTGACCATGAACTTTGGAGTAGCATAGGTAGACATGGAATGGGAACGTATAATGCAAATGGCCTACTCTTGTTGCGGCTTTGCCAGGAGTTCGATCTAGTGATAACCAATACTTGGTTCAGGCAGAAAGACAAATATAAAGCTACTTGGAAACATCCTTGTTCAGGTCATTGGCACATTCTCAACTACATAATACATAATTGTTCGCAGAAAAGACATACGTGATGTAATATCTACTCAATGCATGCGAGGGGCTGAATGCTGAACAGACCACAGACTCATGCGTGCCTGTATGGCTATCACAGTCCGTAAGATCCAAAGGTGTCGTTGTGCAAAGTCACATATCCAAACTAAAGATCCCTGGGAAGCTCATAGAATACCAAGAAGCAGTGCGATCAATTAACCTAAACAAGGATGACGTATGTGCGAGTTTTAGCAAACAGCTCTATGATGCCGGTTCTTCAGTGTTAGGATTTGTTAAAAGGAAACAAGAGGACTGGTTCCAAGAAAACACTGGGTTAGCATCAAGGTTACTTGAAGAAAAGAAAATGGCGTATGACAAGCTTTTGTCTTGTCATGCACCAGGGCGTGAACAGGATAAGCTTGAGAAGGATTTTAAGGAATGCAAGGTCAAGGTCCAACGAGAGCTGAGAACAGCAAAGGATACATGGTGGCGGGATAAAGCTCATGAAATACAGGCATCTGCTGACAAACGGGACTCAAAGTCTTTGTACCATCAACTGCGTGCAGTCTATGGCCCACCATCATCAGTGTTTGCACCTCTTCATGCAAAAAATGGAAATGTGCTGCTGTGTAAGCCAGACGAAATCAAGGCAAGATGGAGACAGCACTTCAGTGATGTCTTAAATCGCAAGTCTGTAGTCAATCCTGCTGTCGTTGAGAAACTTGCACAAGCACCTATCATCCAGCAGCTTGATGATCCACCCACGAATGATGAAATAATGGCCACTGTAAAGTTGATGAATTCCGGAAAAGCACCTGGGAATGATGGAATACCTGCTGAACTACTTCAGCAAGGAGGCGACATAATCTCGAGTCATTTGTACTGTATACAGTATTTCACGACGTGTGGGCGAGAGGTACAACTCCACAGCTATGGAGAGATGCCATTCTCATTTCACTTTATAAGAAGGGACCCAAAGATGTATGTGACAACTATCGTGGGATCTCTCTACTGTCAGTTGTTGGAAAAGTGTTTGCCAGGGTACTGCTGCATCGGTTGCTGGATCATGTTGCACCAAACATTCTGCCTGAGTTGCAATGTGGTTTCAGGCCGAATCGAGGAACAACTGACATGATCTTCACAGCCCGACAGGTTCAAGAGAAGTGTAGAGAGCAACAACTGGATTTGTATCAGTGTTGCATCGACCTCACAAAGGCTTTTGACACTGTGCATAGGCCAACTCTTTGGGGTATTCTTCTTAAGCTTGGGTGTCCAGAGAAGTTCACCGGGCTCATTCAATCTCTTCATGACAATATGAAAGCATGGGTCTGTGTAAATGGTGAGCTCTTAGAACCTATCCCAGTCGAATCTGGAGTGAAACAAGGTGATATTCTGGCACCTACGCTATTTGTTATCTTTTTTGCCATCGTGATTAAGCAGGCTTTTTCACAAAACGATGCTGGCATATACATTCGATATTGCACAACAGAAAGGCTTTTCAACATCCATCGATTTGCTGCTGTAACTAAGACGTCCGTGGCTCTGATTCGTGATCTCCTTTATGCTGACGACTGTGACCTTGTTACCCACAGTGAGAGAGATTTGCAGCTCCTTATGGACTGCTTTTCAACAACCTGTGATGAATTCGGACTTATTATCAGTCTCAAGAAAACAGTCATCATGCTGCAACCAGCACCAGGCAAGCCATACACCCCGCCATCGATATGTGTCAAGGGTAAATGACTAGAAGTCGTAGACACGTTTGTGTACATCGGTAGCACATTATCTAGATCCAACACACTTGACGAAGAGATCTCTTATAGACTCTCGAAGGTGTACGATGCATTTGGTAAACTGGAATCAAGGCTCTGGTCACAATCAGACATTAAAGCAGCAACAAAAGTCGATGTGTATCATGCATGCGTGTTAACAACCATGCTGTACGGTTGTGAGACATGGACAACTTACCACAGGCATATACAGTGGTGCTTGAAAGTTTGTGAACCCTTTAAAATTTTCTATATTTCTGCATAAATATGACCTAAAACATCATCAGATTTTCACACAAGTCTTAAAAGTAGATAAAGAGAACCCAGTTAAACAAATGAGACAAAATTATTATACTTGGTCATTTATTTATTGAGGAAAATGATCCAATATTACATATCTGTGGGTGGCAAAAGTATGTGAACCTTTGCTTTCAGTATCTGGTGTGACCCCCTTGTGCAGCAATAACTGCAATTAAACATTTCCAGTAACTGTTGATCAGTCCTGCAAACCGGCTTGGAGGAATTTTAGCCCATTCCTCCATACAGAACAGCTTCAACTCTGGGACAAGGACCAAATTGTGATGGTGAGATGACTGGGTCTGAGCATCTCCAAAACGGCACAGCTTGTGGGGTGTTCCTGGTATGCAGTGGTTAGTACTGAACAAAAGTGGTCCGAGGAAGGACAACCGGTGAACCGGCAACAGGGTCATGGGTGTCGAAGGCTCATTGATTCACATGGGGCACCAAGGCTAGCCCATATGGTCCAATCCCACAGAAGAGCTCCTGTAACACAAACTGCTGAAAAAGTTAAATTTGACACCTTTCTGTTTTATTCAGCATTAATTTTTTCAGCAATTTGTGCTACAGTAGCTCTTCTGTGGGATTGGACCATATGGGCTAGCCTTCGAAACCCATGACCCTGTTCGCCAGTTCACTGGTTGTACTTCCTTGGACCACTTTTGTTCGGTACTAACCACTGCATACCAGGAACACCCCACAAGATGTACCATTTTGGAGATGCTCAGACCCAGTCATCTCGCCATCACAATTTGGCCCTTGTCAAAGTCACCCAGATCCTTACGCTTACCCATTTTTCCTGCTTCCAACACATCAACTTCAAGAACTGACTGTTCTCTTGCTGCCTGATATATCCCACCCCTTAAAAGGTGCCACTGTAATGAGATACTCAATATTATTCCCTTCTTCACCTGTCAGTGTTTTTAATTTTATGGCTGATCAGTGCATAGATGATACTAAATGATTAGGAAATGATAATGCAGGCAACTGATTTATATTAAAAAATTATTTAATAAATCCAGATATGCCTGCGACCCTGTAGAACAGGATAAAGCGGCTACAGATAATGAGATGAGATGAGATGAGAAATCCAGATATGCACATGCCTAGAGAGTACATGCTGATGTTTTTGCCGTTACTCCTGTAGAGTCACAGAATAACAGTCTGAGTTGCAGATCTCAGAAAATGCTTCAATGACGTTACAAAGTCTTTACTTAAAGATCATATAATGTACAATTTTATACAGTATTCCAGCAGTTAGAAAATTAGTGAAATATGTACAGATAAGCAGAACCAGATTTGTCACGTATAAACCTAGTTTAGTGCTTTCCATTCCCTCTTCCCTGTACAGTGCACTCGGCTGAAAAGAAAAAAAAATGTGCTCTATAATATAGATATGAGCAATGGAAACTGAGCTGTCTGTTTTGTTAATTGTGTTAATCCACACTTCAGGCTCAGTTGTATCAGCAAAAAGATCAAATCATTAGCAAAAGATCCAGCGAGGATGCCCTGAACACAAAAACACCTCTCGCTCATCACACCATCACAGCAATGACAGCAGGAACAGCGAGAACACCATCGGCAAGAAGGTGCACATCACTGAGGAGCTGCCAAGCGTGACTGAACACACACAAACACACACACACACACACCACATGTCAGAGATACAGAAATTCATACATCGAGATTGCACGGGAAGGAAGGAATAAAAGAAGAAACAACAGCACGAGGATATTGTAGAAAAAATATATTGCATGTGTGGGTATGTGATGATCCATCCATATCCAAGAACAGGCACAATGACACACAACAAACAGAGAAAGGAAGAGGGAAATGGGAGGAAAAAAGAGAGAAGAAACAAGAGAAATAACAGTCAAAACCACAGAAATAAAGGTTGTAAATTAACCAAAAAAGTGAGCTGATGTTACAGAGGAAAGCGGAATGAAAAAAGCTTCCAAGTTCAAAGGTGACGCATGTGAGGGAGGTGAGTAAAGTGGTTAATGCTCTGATATCAGGCTGGATTCCTTTAGAGCAAGGTTCTTCACATACAGACCTGGATTTGGAATACACTATTCAAATCATCATCGAAAATGCAGGCTAAAGTATTCATCACGCTAATTATATCTGAAAGGATCTCATTTCAAATCACAAAACTAAAATAAAGGGAAACAGGAACAAAAATTGGGATGGAGAAGAGAAAAAGAGAGAGAGACAGAGAGAGAGAGACGTATATATATCTCATCTCATTATCTCTAGCCGCTTTATCCTTCTACAGGGTCGCAGGCAAGCTGGAGCCTATCCCAGCTGACTACGGGCGAAAGGCGGGGTACACCCTGGACAAGTCGCCAGGTCATCACAGGGCTGACACATAGACACAGACAACCATTCACACTCACATTCACACCTACGGTCAATTTTAGAGTCACCAGTTAACCTAACCTGCATGTTTTTGGACTGTGGGGGAAACCGGAGCACCCGGAGGAAACCCACGCGGACACGGGGAGAACATGCAAACTCCACACAGAAAGGCCCTCGCCGGCCCCGGGGCTCGAACCCAGGACCTTCTTGCTGTGAGGCGACAGCGCTAACCACTACACCACCGTGCCGCCCACGTATATATATATATATAAAAAAATCTCCTTCTCACCCCGGGCGGGGGGTGGTGGTATCCATGTCATCTTCAAGCTCGGGTCCTCTACCAGAGGCCTGGGAGTTTGAGGGTTCTGCGCAGTATCTTCGATGTTCCTAGGACTGCGCTCTTCTGGACTGAGGCTTCAGATGTTGTTCCTGGGATTTGCTGGAGCCACTCTCCCAGTTTGGGGGTTACTACCCCAAGTGCCCCCACTACCACAGGGACCACGCAACCCTTGACCTTCCACATCCGTTCCAGCTGCTCTTTCAACCCTTGATACTTCTCAAGTTTCTCATGTTCCTTCTTCCTGATGTTGGCGTCAGCTGGGATCGCCACATCTATCACCACCACCCTCTTCTGCTCTTTGTCCACCACCACTATGTCCGGTTGGTTAGCCAGGATCTGTTTGTCAGTCTGGAAGCTGAAGTCCCACAGAACCTTGGCCCTGTTGTTCTCAGCCACCTTCTGTGGTATGGCCCATTGGGACTTGGGTACTTCTATTCCATACTGGTTGCAGATGTTCCTGTATACTATCCCAGCCACTTGGTTGTGCCTCTCCATGTACACTGATCCAGCTAGCATCTTACATCCTGCTACTATGTGCTGGACTGTTTCAGGGGCTTCTTTGCACAGTCTGCATCTTGGGTCTGATCTACTCTGGTAGATCCTGGCCTCTATGGCTCTTGTGCTTATGGCCTGTTCTTGTGCTGCCATGATTAGTGCCTCTGTGCTGTCTGTCAGTCCTGCATTATCCAGCCACTGGTAGGATTTCTTGATATCAGCCACTTCCTCTATCTGACGGTGGTACATGCCATGTAGGGGTTTGTCTCTCCAGGTTGTCTGTTCCTCCTCCTCTGCACTCTCATCAGGGTTCTGCTGCCTGAGACATTCACTTAGCAGTTCATCCTTTGGGGCCATCTTTCTGATGTATTCTCGGATTTTTGATGTTTCATCCTGGACCGTGGTCTTGATGCTCACTAGCCCTTGGCCTCCCTCTTTCCGCTTAGTGTATAGTCTCAGGGTGCTGGACTTGGGGTGGAACCCTCCATGCATGGTGAGGAGCTTTCTAGTCTTGATATCTGTGGCTTCTATCTCCTCCTTTGGCCAGTTTATGATACCAGCGGGGTATCTGATGACTGGTAGTGCGTACATGTTGATGGCTCGGACCTTGTTCTTACCATTCAGCTGACTTTTCAGGACCTGCCTTACTCTCTGGAGGTATTTGGCTGTGGTTGACTTCCTTGTGGCTTCTTCATGGTTTCCATTAGCCTGTGGGATGCCAAGGTACTTGTAGCTGTCTTGGATATCACCTATGTTGCCCTCTGGTAGGTCAATCCCCTCAGTCCAGATCATCTTGCCTCTCTTTGAGACCATCCGGCCACACTTGTCCAATCCGAATGACATCCCTATGTCATCGCTGTAGATCCGGGTGGTGTGGATCAGCGAGTCTATTTCTCGCTCGTTCCTGGCATACAGCTTGATGTCATCCATGTAGAGCAGGTGGCTGATTGTTGCCCCACTACGGAATCAGTACCCGTAGCCGCTCTACCCGTAGCCGCTCTTGGTGATGATCCGACTGAGGGGGTTCAGGCCTATGCAGAACAGCAGTGGTGATAGCGCATCTCCTTGGTATATGCCGCACTTGATGTTGACTTGGGCAATGGGTTTTGAGTTGGCCTCTAGGGTTGTCTTCCACATTTCCATTGAGTTCTGGATGAAGGTCCTTAGGTTCCTGTTGATCTTATACAGTTCCAGACATTCCAGTATCCATGTGTGTGGCATTGTTCTATCGACCAGTAGCTGGTGCTTGGCTCCTCTGGTGTTACTGCCAATCCCTTTCTGTGCCTCGCTCATGTATTGAGCCACATGACAATTACTCAGGTAATTGGCCGGTAGTTGGATGGGATGGGTCCCTTCTGGGGGTCCTTCATGATTAGGACTGTCCTGCCTTGGGTTAGCCATTCTGGGTGGGTTCCATCCCTCAGCAGCTTGTTCTGGGAGGTTGTTAGTCGCTGT